>NC_137009.1:10022700-10452700 GCF_032717465.1 Coenobita brevimanus
ATTGCTTTCATTCTATTTTTTTTTTAGAGCAATAGGTCAAAGGTCAAGGATACATGGCAAGGTTAGCTTAAACCAAACGTTGTGGAAGGTTTCGGGGAAAAGGAAGGATGCAGAGCTTCCATTATGTGAACAAGTTGTCAAAGGGTCAAGGCCAAAGCGAATGCTCAAGTGTCAAGGTCAGAGGGCAAGGTCAACTCAGTTTAGAACTGCTTTGGGCTAAATTTTATGACAAGGTTAACAATCATGTAAGAATGTATTAATTCGACTTAGAGAGTAATCAGTCGAAGATGAAGGCCACAGGCAATGTCAAATGTTCGATCCTTAGGCTAATTGGTGGGCATGAGTGTTCTACTCTCTATGTGATGCTTCTTGTTTTTCATGCATCCTTATTGTCAAACACATGTAAACTATTATTTTGCTTTTGTATTTATTAATATGAATTCTTATTACCTCCGCCAACGAAAGTGGAAGAGGTTCAGACCGTATCTCCAAAACTTATCAATGGATGTCAACGAAAATTTGTTGAAAGGTGGGCATGGACCAAGAAAGAAGTTATTAAACTGGGGGGGGGGGGATCAGGATCCAGATCCATTTTAATGGTAATGACATTGGCGGAGGTATGTACTCTCTGGGAACTTTCTAGTTGCATTCTGTGATGAACTGTGTCTTGGGTGAGGGGCGAGAAAAGGGAAGGTTGCTTGATGTGAATGCATTTTAGTGGGAGGCAGGAGGGATACTGGATCGTTTAGACTGTAAGGTGGTTTTGACAGCAGCTTGAAGGAAGTGAGGCAGAAAGAAGTGGTATGTGAGTTATCATTTTAAATTATAGGTGCGAATGGTTAAATTCAGATTTATCTATGATATACAAATTTTCAATTTTCTCGAAGTCCACAGAAATCGTGCACTGGCTTACACCCTTCAGATTATTTTGCTGTTTGGTTCAGGGTGCACCTTATCTGAAGAACTTCAACGCGGTGATGTGGCGGTGTGTGGAGGCTGGCTTAATCAACAAGTGGCTATATGACCTGTACGCCGTTTATGTGAAGGAATACCAGGACCAGAAGTCATCACAGGAGCAGGAGGACACAGCCGTTGAGACGGACACCAGGCTTGTAAGGTTTAGATGAGAGAGAGAGAGAGAGAGAGAGAGAGTTGAGGATTAATTCCATTGTACGGTAGATTTGTTATCTTCGTATTTTTCTGGCTACTTTTATACCACTATACTCAACTGAGTAAATTTCCTGTCTGGCAAATGTTTGAGTATAACTAAATTTTTTCGTACCAAAAAAAATCACTATACTTTGCGCCAGCCAAGATGGCATTAGATCCACATCTTCTCATAACACGGTGGTAATTGGCATGGTAATTATCGTGCTGCATACACAGTGGTGATCTACGTCATACAGTATGTTCATTAGGGTGGAGTGAAAAAATGAAAAATTGAATTATCCCCTCTGGCCCTATTCCTCACAGAATCACAAATCTCACAATCTTCTGAAATATCCCCATATTGTTTTCCTGGTTACCATTTCCTCACAAACTTCCGTAATAAGGGTGGCACCTGTTGTTATATCAAATCCCAATATGCAGTTGACACCATTATAAACTTCACTTCGCGCAGTTTTGATTACTCATTATATAAACTAAACTGTCAAAATATCACCAAATATATCTGTGTAGTTTATCGCTCCCCCAATGCTTCTTCTGAACCCAGTGTATTTGATTCCATTTCCACACAGTTGAGTAACCTTAATCTTGCCCTTAACACCGAAATTACCATCTTGGGTGATTTTAACATACATAATGTTGAATGATTATTGCACTCTGCCAGGACTGACGATGCTGGTCTAGAGTGCGAGCTGTTTGCAGAATCGTTTAATCTCACGCAACTGGTAAAGCAACCAACCAGAATACCAGATAATCCTGACCATAACGCCCATCTTTTGGATGTGTTCCTGACAAACAATCCAGATCAGTACAGGATAGAGGTATTGTCTCCACTTGGATCCTCTGACCACAATCTCATCAAAGCCTCATTACTTAGCCCCCCCAAACCTCCCCATTCTGAACCTGTCAGGGTGACCTGATGGCACTTTGATAGGGCAAACTGGGATCAATTTAGAAATTTTATCTTGCTGATATTCCATGGCAGTCTTTCTTCTTTAGTGATGTCAATTCTACCCAGTCCCACATTTGCGATTTAATACTAGCTGGTATGGATTTATTCATACCAAGTCAACAATTCACTAAAAGATCGAACTCTTCAAAATGGTTTGATAGCAACTGTGCCAGAGCAACAGCCCAAAAGTCATCAGCATAAAACTATTACTTGAAATCAAAAACATCTGAATCACTCTCTCAATTTAAAATTGCTAGAATCCATGCAAAAGCTGTAATAAATCTTGCTAAATCAAACTTTCTTCAAAAGCAAGCATCAAAACTACTTAACAACCCTAATGACAATAGAATATTCTGGTCAACTCTCAATTCTTTCAGTAATAACTTTAACAAGTCATCATCCATTCCCCCACTAAAATCTTCGGATGGCAACATTACAAATGACCCGTGTGGGAAAGCAGATATCTTTGCCAGTACATTTGCCAGAAATTCTACCTTAGAGAAAGCCAGCCAGGATGTCCCAGCACTAGAACTTGACTCTCCCGACACTGTTCCACTTAAAATACAGACAAGGTACATGAAATCCATCCTAGACAATTTATCTACCGACAAAGCTCCAGGCCCAGATGGAATTCCGCAAATTGTTTTGAAAAAGTGTTCCTCAGTTTGCCTCTGTTCTTGCAAAATTATTCAGACTATGCATACGTACTTCTTCATTCCCTAATTCATGGAAAGAAGAGAATATCCACCCAGTTCCAAAGAAAGCATGTTCCTCTGACCCCTCTGATTACAAACCATTAGCTGTCACATCTCTTGGTAAGGTTTTTGAAACTGTAATTAATAAGCACATAGTTAAACATCTTGAATCCAGCAACTTAATTAGTGATAGACATGGTTTTCGCCAAGAAAGATCCACCATTGACATACTCAATCTCCTGATTATACCATCCATCAATCAGTTGACCTGCATGGTGAAACTCATGCAGTAGCCCTGGATATTCCTAAAGCTTTCGACAGAGTCTGGCACCGTTCCCTGTTGTCCAAACTCCTTTGCTATGGCCTAAACTCTTTTGTTCCTTTGATTTCCTCATATCCCAGCAATAGAAAAATAAAAGTAAAAGTAGATGATGTATATTCTACTTTCCACTCAGTTAATGCTGACGTGCCACAGGGATCAGTTCTGGCACCAACCGTGTTCCTCGTTCATATTAATGTTCTCTTATCTGTCACCCACAGTCCCATCCATTCATATGCAGATGACAACACTTCATAGTTCATTCACACTCAGACATCCATTTACAAAGTCCTATATCTCTAACTCTCACCTCAGTACAGCCATCTCGTTAAATCAAGACATATCCACGATCAGTGAATGGGGACAAAAGAACCTTGTCTCATTTAATGCTAATAAAACTAAATATATACAATTTACCAATAGGCAGGTATTGCCAGAATTGTCTATTACCTTCAATGCTACAAATATCCCCATTTCCAAAAGTATTGAAATTCTTGGCGTTTCGCTTAACAATGCCCTCAGCTGGACCTCTCATGTTCGATCACTTGCTAAAACCGCCTCAAAGAAACTTGGATTATTGTACAGTACAGATTCCTTAACTACTTCACTGACGAGCAGTTAGTTATAATTTATAAGTCATGTGCGCTCTCAGCTTGAATACTGTTTACCCTTGAGGAGCGGATGTGGAGAGGTTGCATTAAAACAAGTAGACAAGATGGAGAACAAAGCTGTTAGAATTATTAATAACCCTGCTATTGCTAATAAACTACCTCCCTTACAAGTAAGAAGGAATATTGCCTCCCTTGCGTTATTTTACAGATATTTCTACAGCAAATGCTCAGACGAAGTTGCATCTATGGTGCCGCCTCTCCGTGCCTTCCCTCGTGCTACACGGGCAGCTGGCAGTGCTCATGACTGGAATGTCACTCAGCCATACTGCAGAACTTCTGCCTATCAGAATTCTTTCATTCCCCAAACTGCATTTCTTTGGAACTCGCTTCCCCAGAGTTGTTTCCCTCCAAACTTCAACCTACTGCTGTTCAAGTCTAACTGTTACAGATATTTTATGAACAGAGGACACCAGTAATCTGGTGCATGGATTTGTTTTTTTTATTCATTTGTTTTTCCTTCCTCTGTTCTGTTATATATATATATATATATATATATATATATATATATATATATATATATATATATATATATATATATATATATAAAATACTCCCGAAAAAGTTGTCATTTGTCCCACATATCTTGCGTGTATTATTTGGCATTCTAAAACAAACATTTTGTGCCCTCTACCAAAATTGCTAATTTTATATGCCGGGATATGTTCAGTCATATCAAATGCATTACAGGACAAGACAAATTAGGTTACAGATACATGCTTTGCAAGTGTTTTATGAGTACCTGACTGATTATATTATATCTATCTATCTATAGCCTGACGCCCTAATCCCGCAAAGGGTGGCCGCAGACAAAACGCCTCCAAGTCACTCTGTCACCCACCATTTGACTCCCCTCCCCCCAACTCACCCCACCCTCCCTCATATACCTCTCAACTCCATCCCTCCACCTCATCCTCGGTCTACCCCTCCCTCTTCCTCCCTCCACCTCACCTACATACACCCTCTTAGTCAGTCTTTCATTCTCCATTCTCTCCACATGTCCAAACCACCTCAGTGTATTTCTCCTAATCTTTTCAACCACATCCACATCTACCCCACAACGTTCCTTCACTTCTTCATTCGTCAACCTGTCCCTCCACGTCACTCCACATGCTCCTCTCAAGTAACTCATTTCCACTGCTCTCACTCTTTACTTGTTCCCCTCTT
This sequence comes from Coenobita brevimanus, assembly GCF_032717465.1. NCBI lineage: Eukaryota > Metazoa > Arthropoda > Malacostraca > Decapoda > Coenobitidae > Coenobita > Coenobita brevimanus. The sequence goes on from NC_137009.1 coordinate 10,027,669, forward strand.
GCAAGGTCCACGCCTCGCTTCCATACGTCAGGGTAGGGATCACAATACCATCATGCAGTGACTTCTTATCTTCCATACTCACCTCCCTATTTCTCATCACTGCTTTCAGTGTACCAACAACCTTTCTTCCCTGCTGTACCCTTTCACGTACTTCATCCCCCAAAGTTCCATCCTTAATCATCACACTACCCAAGTACTTGAATGCACTCACATTCTCCATATCCTCACCAACCAACCTCACTGCACACTCTGTGACTTCATTCCTCTCAAACACCATAACTTTACTTTTGTTTACATTAACTTTCAGCTTCCTCCTCCTACACACTGTCCCAAATTCATTCACCAAACCTTGCAACTCCCATTCATCTTCACTCAACAATACTGTATCATCAGCAAACAGCAACACCGGAAGCTTCCAAATCTCACCCTCATTCATTAGGGCCACCCCCATATCCACTGCCCTACCTTGCACCTCCTTTACAACCCCATCCATATATATATTAAACAGCCATGGAGACATCACACACCCCTGTTTCAGTCCCACATTGAGATCAAAGAACTCACTCAGCTCACCATCCACTCGCACCGTAGCCCTAGCTCCCTCGTACATACTCTTCACAGCACTCAACAATTTCCCCTCCACTCCATATATTCTTAATACCTTCCACATACCTTGCCTATCTATTCTGTCATAAGCTTTCTCCAAGTCCATGAAGGCAGCATACACTTTCCTTCCCTTCTCTAGATACTTCTCCACTAAACATCTTAGAACAAATATCTGATCTACACACCCTTTTCCCTTCCTAAATCCCCCTTGTTCTTCTCCAACTAGCTCCTCTGTCATATGCCTAACCCTATCAATGAGTATTCTACCATATATTTTACCAGTCACACTAAGAAGGCAAATACCCCTATGGTTACCACATACTTCTCTCTCCCCTTTTCCTTTGTACAGAGGAACAATACCTGATTTCCAGTCCTCTGGCACCCTTCCCTCTTCTGAGTGTTATTAATACCCTCCACCTTATATTACTATAAACATAACGAGACTCTCAGTGCCTTACACCCTCCCTTTCCGAATCTCATCTCGGCATTCCCCACGTATGTGAAAACCTAGAATCGGGTTGTACTAAATTACCAAAACCCCCTTGCTATCAGAAAATAATAAGTCGAACCCTCTAACATTAACTCCCACTTTATATTACTATAAATATAATCGGACTCTCAGCGCGTCGCCACTTCCCCCCCCCTTGTGAGACTCACCCCAACTTCCCAACGTGCTCAGAGACCCTGCGTGCTAAGTAAACCTGTACACTACACCTTGAGTGTTATCATCAGTGCCTGTTGAACTAGTATCCTGATTATCTGGTTGTAAGGATTATAATTCACCAAATACTGTGTGGTGTGATCTGCTGTTTGTCTTGTGTCTGCCTAAGGAATACACGTGTAAAGGTTATTGCCTGGAGTTTTTGTGTCCTGCCTCTCTCTTATTTACACTAAGCCCCGGTCTTGAAAGAGGACCCCGCTACACGTTAGGTGTTCTAGGACAGAGTAGTCGGGCCTTAAACACCTAGCATTACACTGGTGGATAGCGGTGGTTCTTGACCCGGGCATACGAGAGAGGTAATGAAGAAATACTTGGCAAAATGGTAACTAAACCCCACGTGCAATCACCCAAGTTTGACCCAGACCAGTACGATATACACATGTATCTGGCAATTATTAAACTCTTACTGGATATTGGCTTTGATTATGACCAACAAAACGTCGCAGTCACACTTCGACTATTGGGCAAAGCGGCGGCAAACATAGCACCAAAAGTCGTCCCGGAGCTCACCTGGCAGAACTTTACGAAGTTCGTTGTTCAGGCCATCACCCCATCATTAGGGAAAGTGGTGGCACTATCCCAATTGGATAGTTTTTCATTTGATGGGGATTTAAATAATACCCTGATACAGGCAAGATGCCTAGTCACTGCTGCCTACCCAGAGGCAGATGAGGAAACCCGGGATCAGCACACTTTCAACACTCTTCTCAGAGTGCTTCCGAGTGTTGTTAAGCAACACTTTACTATCCATGACCTGACTGGAGACATGGATAGAGATATCCAGCTCATACGGTGCCTCCTGACCACCTACCCTACACCCCAACAAATTAATGTGGTGAAAAAATTTCCCACTCAATCTCCGGCTCCCCCGATCATGCCACGTCCACCCTTGCCTCATACAAACCCCACCCCGGCGCCGAGCCCGCCTAGAACACACCCCTCGCGCCGGCGCCCCGCCCACCAGGAAAACCCTAACCTGATCCTAGTGAATCCATGGGAATTCACAGCCTGCAGCTCCCGGTGTCCCCTACATGACATACGGGACCAGCTTAAGGATGCACGCCGCAAGCCCACGGCCCCGGGTTCACATAAAGTGTCCTCTCTGGAGGATGAGACCCCTGAGGACGAACTAGCATCCATAGAGGAGCCCCATCCTGGGGAACAGGAGCAGGAGCAGGAAAATGGAAGCCCCAGATAGCTGGATTTTTAGGCCCGCCCCCGCACCAACCCACGGTGGCAGGGGCCATTACCCCCAAATATCGCCCCCTAGTGTACCACATGATGAAACTGAATGGCATGAAGGCCAGACTGTTCTTTAATATGGGAGCAGCCAGATCCTCCCCTTACAGCCATTATTTCTCTCGCCATAGATCGACCTTTGGCCCGCTCTGCCCCACTGCCACTCACCTTGTGGATGCGGGGGATGGCCCCCTGCCCATCCGTGGGGAGACACGGGCCCTACGGGTTGACACCCACCAGCCGGTGTCAACCCAACACCAATTCATTATTATTTACTCCTCCTGCCGGAGCTACGACTGGTACTTGGGACTGGACCTACTCCAGAAGCTCAGAGCTACCATAGACTGCCGCTACCGGCAGCTCCAGTTCCTTGCCCCGCCCAACCCCACCAAGGCTGTTTGCACCTGTACGTCACAGCCCCGGCCAGAAGATTCACCCCCTCCTCCCCTTCCTCAACCCCCTCCTCCTCCCCCCGTGCCCCCTCCCACCACCCCTCCTCCCTCTTTCCCCGCCACCATCTCTGCCGCCGTTACCATCCCCCCCCATCATGAGGCCTGGGTGCCCCTCAACCGGCCCTCAGGCCCCTCTATCTTATTTGCCCCTCTCCTCATGCCAGGAGCCATCTCCGCCTGCCTATTGTCTCCCAGTTTCCTCCCCCCACATCACACTGCCGTCCGCATCGCTAACCTTGCCCCTTCCCCCCCTCACCCTTCCAAAAGGGCTGTCAATCCCCCGCCCCCCTGCCACCCATCCCTGACCATCTCTCTGCCCAGCAGTCAGACACCCTACGCCGCCTTCTCCTGGACTTTCAGGATTTGTTCGTGGCAGGACCAGGAGACATAGGACACACCTCGTACCTGTCGCATGAGATTCATATGACAGGCCCACCCATTAGACAACCATCCCGAAGGAGAAACCCCAGACAGCGGGAGGAAGAGGACCGCCAAGTACAAGAAATTATAGAGGCTGGTATCATTTCCCCCTCCACCAGCCCCTGGTCCTCCCCTGTCATTCTAGTGAAAAAGAAGGAATGATGTCACCATCAAAGATGCCACCCCCCTCCCGTGAATCGACAATTCCTTAGATTCCCTTTATGGAGCATCTTGGTTTTCCACCCTCGACCTCCAGTCTGGATACTGGCAGGTCCCCGTGAGCCAAGAAGACAGAGGCAAAACAACCTTTTCAACAAGTAACGGCAAGCATTATGAACTTAATGTCCTGCCGATAGGACTCTGCAACGCCCCCGCCACCTTCTCCAGGCTTATGGAATCTGTCCTTAGCGGCCTCACATGGGAAATATGCCTGGCATACTTAGACGACGTCATCGTCTTTAGCCGGACCTGCAGCACCTCTGCCGAGTCTTCACCAGCATTCGCCAGGCAGGCCTCAAACTCTGGCCCTCTAAGTGCATCCTGGCCGCTTGGACTGTCTCGTTCTTGGGACACGTTATTTCCCAGGCAGGAATCTCCCACGACCCCGACAAGCTCTGCGCCATCGCTGACATACCTCCACCACAGGACGTCCACGGCATCCATGCATTCCTTGGACTAACGTCCTATTACCGCCATTTCGTGATGGGATTCGCCCACATCGCGAAGCCCCTCCATGATTTGACCAGGAAGGGAGAACCGTTCCTCTGGACGGAAGAAAGGCGAGCGGCTTTTCAACAACTCAAAGACAATCTCATTTCTGCTCCCATCATAGCGTTTCCCGATTATGCCCTCCCCTTCCGCCTCTACACCGATGTTTCCCCTCTCTGCCATAGGCGCCGTATTGGCGCAGGTTCAGGCAGGCCGGGAGCACATCATTGCCTGTGCCAGCCGCACCCTGAATCAGGCCGAGAAGAACTATGCCGCAACTAAGTGGGACTGCCTCGGCATAGTTTGGGCCCTCCAGCATTTCAGGGCATATCTTTCTGGGACTCAGGTCACCATCATCACAGACCACCAGTCTCTCCAGTGGTTACACCAATCTGATTCCCATAAAGCCCAACTCATCAGGTGGTGCGAGATCTTGGAAAAATTTAATTACGAGATCTCCTACAGGCCAGGAAAGCTCCACACTAATGCAGACACCCTTTCCCGCATCCCCGTCCACACAATCCAGCCAGAGACAGACCTCCTACAGCAATGGCACCGCAAGGAGCGACCCCCGTGGATCCACTCCCACCTGTTCAACAAGATATACCGGCAGGGCAACCACCTCCTAACCCCATCCGGTCACATCCTCCTGGACCCAGAAACCGTGCTTGACACCTTAAGCCACCTTCACGCCCATAACGGCATCCATCTGGGCACCAAGAAACTGCTACAGGTGTTCAACGACACGTACTGGGTGCCAAACCCCTCCACCCTCACCAAGGAAATCATTCAAAGTTGCCACGCCTGTGCACTGGGGAAAGACATCACATGAACCGCAGGACCCTCGGGCCACATCACCGCCCACAAGCCCTGGCAACTCTTAGCAATTGACGTAGTGGAGCCCCTCCCTCCAAAATCAGGGTACAAGTACGTGGTCACATTCGTGGACACATATTCAAAATTTGTCATAGCCTGTCCAGCCAAAGGGCATCATGCCGTCACTGTCGCAGATGCCCTTCTCCGACATGTTTTCCCTTATTTCGGCATTTCCCAGGACATCCATTCGGACAATGCCCCAGAGTTTACTGGAAAAATCTGGGAGGAACTCGCCAGAATATTTAGATACAGGATCTCCCACTCCTCTGCTTACTGGCCACAGGGAAACGCAGTGCACGAACACAGCCATCACACCCTCATGAATCAATTGCACACATGCATTAAGGCTACAAAAGACGACAACTGGCTGCTCACGTGAAAATTGTCCAGTGGGGCATAAATTCCTGCCCCAGAGAAGACGGGGTTTCCCCCTATGAGCGGATATTCGGTGAGGCACCCCTCCTACTGCCCCTCCGCCAACACCTACAGCCACCCACCTCTGCTCCAACCACAGACCCACTACACCACCTGAAGGGCCGATTGGTCCACCTACAGAAAAACCTAGACCTCAGCCCCGACACAGCCCCCAACCCTTTCCGCCCTGGTGACACTGTCATAGTCGCCCAACTCCCCACCCCACAACAACTCGCCCCCCACTTCACGGGACCCCACACAATCACCCGCGTCCCCAACCCCTATCAAGTTGTCATCGATTATCACAGGGCCCCATGCACCCTCCGAAACTGCCACGTGCGTCCCTTCTGCGCCCCTGCCCCTGCTGCCCCAGCCCCACACCCCCTCCCTCCTCATGTCCTGGCGCCGCCCCCCCGCTTCCACATACGAGTGCTACATTTCCTCCTCACCCTCCCTCTCCACCCTCCCTACCACTTCAGCCTCCCCGACTGCCACCCCACCCCGCACCTCACCTGCCACACCAACCTCCCACCGTTCTCCCTCACCACTTCCTCCCACTACCCCATCCTCTCTGCCCAGCCCCACCTGTCCCGCCCACACCACCACACCATCACTACACCCGACTACCACCACCTCCCGCCCACCACCCTTACATACGCCCACTCCAACATCATCACACTCCACCTTGCCCACCCTATGCCCAACGACACATACCGCCCAACCGCGCCCACCCCGCACACCCACCTCCCCACCCATTTCCACCCTCAAGACCTACCCATTCGGGCCACCTCTCACGCCCACCAGCCCGATACACCCACTTTCTCACTCCACCCGCCTCCCCCCAACTCCACACTGTCATGCTTCACCAGGTCCAGATCCCCACCATCTCTACTCCCCAGACACCATACGCCGCATTACCATGGCATAAAACCCGACTCCTACCCTCGGTGTCAAGCTTACAGCACCACACCACACCAGCAGCAACAACTACCAAGATGAAAGTGAGACGAGCAGTATGGGCACCTACTCTCGGCAGAAACCACTGGCTCTGAGGGCCACACCACCTACTCCACCTCCTCCGTTCCTCCCCCACCACCTCCACGCTCTTCCTTACCTGTGATGCGGAGCAAGAGGAGAACCACGCCACCTCTACCTGGCAAGCCCTTCTCAAGGATCTCCAACCAGTTTACACCACCCATGACACTCACGTCTATCACCTCCAGTCACGAGGACATGACTTTTCCAGGAGGATGGTGATGAAATGCGTGAACTGCAGCATAGTGCCCCTGGAAACTCCCCGACATTCCCACCAGGACCCCACCGAGGAGCTGCAGCCGAACTGCGAGACTCAGTGCGACAATTGCACAAGTCAGCCCGGGTCGTATGCCCCTATGACGCACAGCCGCCTCACCATCGCCATAGCAGGAATCCAAGACTACCTTCAGGGAGAGGTACTGCCGGATCAAATTGGGGTGGAGCTGTCTATTCAGCTCCGATCAGCGCCCCTCAGGAGTTGGCCTGTAGCCACTCCTGCCTTCAACAGGAGTGTGCCTGTAGCCTCTCCGAACGTGTCTTCCCCTTTGGGACGGCTGGTAGCTGCCCACCCCTCGTGAAGGAATCGGTTCACCACCGACCTGAGGGTAATCAGGAGACTCCCTGTAGTCAATCCCGCCTTCGTCAGAAGGTGTCCTTCCAGGGACGGCCGATAGCCGCCCTACACCCCCTCCTGCAGGAGTCGGCCTGTAGCCGCTCCCACCTTCGTCAGACGGCTGGTAGCCACTCCGAAGGCATTGCCCCTAAGTCGGCCTGTAGCCGCTCCTCGCTCCGGCAGAAAGAGATAGCCTGTAGTTGCTCCCGCCTTCGTCAGATGGCCAGTAGCCGCTCTGAAGGTGTTGCCCTCGAGTTGGCCTGTAGCCGCTCCTCCCTCCAGCAGAAGGAGACGGCCTGTAGTCACTCCCGCCTTTGTCAGACGGCCAGTAGCTGCTCCGAAGGTATTACCCTCGAGTCGGCCTGTAGCCGCTCCCCACCCCTCCTACAGGAGTCGGCCTGTAGCCGCTCCCACCTTCGTCAGACGGCCGGTAGCCGCTCCGAAGGTGTCCAGAGGCGCACTGATTCCCCCTCCCAGGCCATGGCCAGTAGCTGGGCCTTGGCACCTCACAGTCGCGCCCTTGGGAAGCCACGGCCAATAGCCGGGCCCCACGGCCGGAGGCAGGCGAGAGCAGTCCCACCACCCCAGTGTGAGATGAGGATCCAGACCACCGACACAGAGGATGCAGAAGAATCCCAGAGAGGCCCTTACACCTCCCCTGGCCTCTGCTCCCTACGCCTGGCCCTCGAGAAGAACCACCTGACAGACCCTGATTCGGGTCAGTGCTGCAGCCCCTCCCTGATGGTGCCACTTGGCTCTAGGGGCTGCAGCCCTCGGGTACTCCAGGCCCTCCACAGGACGCCTGGGCGGGACCTCCCTACGCCCCAACGGCAGAGGACTTCCATCTCCAGCCGAGACCTAAGCCAGAGATTTCTGGACTTGTTTGGCCCCAGTCCTGAGGGCCACACCCCTATTCCCAGCCCGGAAAGTACGGGCCCTTCCACCACCTGCAGCCCCGGATGAGATAAGACGTACCTGCGAGTCGTCCTGTGCCCTCTCAGCACGCCCTCCCCTAGTGGTGCCCCAGTCCCGACAGAATTGTCGCCGGCGTGTCTCCCCGCCACCCCCCACCGTATAGTGACTCATGATAGTGTGATATTGCCCTAAGTTATGGTGTAACGGTGATGAATTGATATAGTGCGCCCCGAATATCAGGTCAAGTGTTTACGAGAAGTTGGAATGGGAATGAAATATACTACGGGGCAGAATAGTTATAACAAGTGCAGAGTCTAAGGGTTGGTGAACCAGACTCATGGTGTGACGCCCTTATTTTAAATCAGTAAGTCACTCAAACCGTGGGATTCATATTAGTAAAATGCCCCTTGCTACCAGGAAATAGTAAAGAGAAAGTGTTATTAATACCTCCACCTTATATTACTATAAACATAACGAGACTCTCAGTGCCTTACACCCTCCCTTACTGAATCTCCTCTTGGCATTCCCCACGTAAATGAAAACCTAGAATCGGGTTATACTAAATTACCCAAACCCCCTTGCTATCAGAAAATAATAAGTCAAACTCTCTAACATTAACTCCCACTTTATATTACTATAAATATAATCGGACCCTCAGCGCGTCGCCACTTTCCACCCCCGCTTGTGAGACTCATCCCAACTTCCCCACGTGCTCAGAGAACCTGTGTGCCAAGTAAACCTGTACACTACACCTAGAGTGTTATCATCAGTGCCTGTTGAACTAGTATCCTGCGAGATACTGATTATCTACTGTACAGTAGTTGTAAGAATTATAATTCACCAAATACTGTGTGGTATTATCTGCTGTTTGTCTTGTGTCTGACTAAGGAATACACGTGTAAAGGTTATTGCCTGGAGTTTTTGTGTCCTGCCTCTCTTATTAGCACTAAGCCCCGGTCTTGAAAGAGGACCCAGCTACACGTTAGGTGTTCTAGGACCGAGTAGTCGGGCCTTAAACACCTAACATTATATAATGCATTTTTACTTCTAGTTGTTGTGAAGCCAACTGTGTTCTCTGGCATTTCTTACGCAGTTTGAGTGTTGGAGCATGGTGATAAGATGGCTGAGTGTCTAAATTTTCGGTAATCCTCATAGAATTAACAAGCACAGGCTGCCAGCCACTGAAGAGATGCTTATGGAATATCAGTGGGTCAAACTAAAATTGAAGAGCAATTCAAAAAAGAGAACTAACTGTTGCTAAAGTGCCTGATGTCCTGGCTGTCAAAATTTAAGAATTTTGGACCCGAGCATCAATACCTACTGTGACATCAACCCACATTATACAGCTGATACGAAATCACAATGATAAATATCTCAACTTGTGAGATAACCAATGCCGAAAAAAAAAAAAAATATATGAGCAGAAAGTTACCGAATTCAAGGAGTATGCCAGGAAGATTTTCAAAAGTGCAGCATGCAAATGTGCTAACAATTCGTCATGTTCGTGTGCAAACTCTTACTGGGTTCCAATTTCTGAACTGTCTTCCTTCAAGATCAACGAACCACACGCAAGATGATAATAGGGCCACTTGACAGTATATCTACAAAGAGGGTACAGGAGCGTCTGAGAAGAAAGTCGAAGGAACAAGACAGGCTAGCCCAGTATCACCTTGAAGCTAGTGCCAGTTCGTCGACATCAAAGAAAAATGAAAGCAGCTTTAGCAGTTCTGCAGATGAACCTGGTGAAAGCACAGACATTGACACTGAAATATTATCCGCTACTGTTGCATGTACTTTTCAAGCATTACATCCTTCTACTGCTGCATGTACTTCTCAAGCAGCATCACAGCAGAGACGTCGGCTAGAGAATACTGCAGGGCTTCGGAGCAACATGAAGTTTCAGATAGAGCAGTGGCAGAGATTGCATGTGCAGTCTTGGAAGACTATGGCATAACATCTGAGGACTGCAGTGATGTCATCGACAGAAGCAAAGTTAGAAGGAAAGGGCAGAAGTATCGTGAAACCATCCTTGCTGAAGCGGCAAGTCTTTCTGCTGAAATACAGGGCCTTTATTTTGATGGCAGGAAGGATAAAACACTGACTCTCGAAACAGTTGATGACACAGCTCACTGGAGAGTAACTTTAAAGGAACACATATCACTGGTAAAGGAGCCTGGCTCCAACTATCTCGGTCACATTAAAACTGAAAGTGGCAGTTCTGCAAGCATAAAGCTGGTCATCATCCTTTTTGTTTGTGAAAATAGCATAGATGTTCAAAAGCTGGTAGAAATTGGGTGTGATAGCACTGCAGTGAACACAGGGAAGAAGGGCAGTGTTATATGACTCCTTGAAGAACATGTCAAACGTCCTCTGCAGTTGTTTGTTTGCCTTCTCCATGCAAATGAGCTTTCTCTACGTCATTTGTTCGAACATCTGGATGGTTGTCCGATAGGACCAAGAAGTTTCTCAGGGCCAATCGGTTCTTTATTGGCAAATTGTGCGGAAATGTCAGTTGTTGCTTTTGAGTCAATAACATGTGAATTTCCGGATGTCAACGTTGAAGATCTGAGTTCGGATCAGCAGTGTTTACTGAATATTTTCCAAACAGTAATCACTAACAATTGCTTTGTCTCTTTGTCACATCATCAGCCAGAAACTCTCGTTACGTCCTGCTGGGTCACACTGGCCAATTGAATTCTGTGTTTCTATGTTGCGACAGAAAGGCTTAGCGATAATCTCAGAACAATTGCTGAATTCCCTCTGAAGGTTTACGCTCCAGTCTGGTTCACGATCAAGTCCAAACCTTCATGCAGGGATGGCTCTAAGCACCTGTGGATGCAGATTAAGAGAGCACGCTACTCGTCGCAAGATCTGAAAGCTGTAGTTGATCCAGCGATTCAGTGAAATGGTTACTTTGGCCACCCTGAGAACATTTTGCTGACCATGGTAACCGACGAGTGACAACATATCAGGAAGCTGGGCGTTCAATGAATCATGCAAGCTTGAGCCTCCTAGACACGTCACCGTGGTATCAGGTGTTTTCAAGTACCATCTCTCAGTTTCAATGCCGTGTAGTACATTGATTTGATTGACTGGCAGAAGTGTGTCCCAACTGAACCTCCAATCACAAAATCAATCTCCGATGCTTACCTGGAAAGTGTGGTTCGTAACAAAACAACTCTTGCCACTGAAATTCTAAGTTTTCCATGTCATACACAAGCAGTGGAAAGGTGTGTAAAGGCAGTCACAGAGGCATCAATAGCTGTTGTTGGATAAGAAGCAAGGCATGGCTTTATTCGAACAAGAATACATGCTCGAGCTATCATGCCAACATTTAACACTAAAAGCGAATATCACACCACACAGTAACTTTTTATATTTCTTGTAAGTGTTGTGCTTGCTGGCTTAAGCTGCACATATTGAGTCATGTACATTTGTACATTGCATATTGTATAATTTTGTGAATTATAATGTATAATACAATGAGTGCCGAGGATTTGTGTCATTGGTCACAGGTTGGTAAAAAACAGATGGTAGAGGGCAGAGAATTTAGTCCTATTTAATAAAATATTATATCATTAATAAGTAATAGCGTTGGCAACTTTCGGTAGGTATTACATCCAGAAAATCAGTTATTTGATTTTTGATCTATATTTTCACTCCACCCAAATGTTCATATATATTCGTAAATATTTCAACAATTTTCCCCGACTCTTGGATGATATATGAATGTGACTGAATCTGCTATTAAGCTAATGGCTCTAGGTATTATGTGGCTGTGAACTGATACGTAAAACAACCATGTATATTTTGATTTCTTGGTGTTTCCTTCTCCTTAAATGATTTCTCCTCTCTTTTTGTCCAGGTTGTGTTCACCTTGAATCATCTGCAGGGAGCTTTCTTCTTGTTCTTCCTCGGCCAAGGGTGTGGGTTGTTGCTATTGTTTGTGGAGCTGCTGTTGGCTCTGCACACCTCATTGCACTGAAATGATATAAAATTAATGTATAATGCCCTCAGTAAAATTAAGTATTTTATTTGCTCCCTCTCCCTCTTTTGGAGCTTTCATCCAGGTTTCGAGATTTTGTTACCGGAGGAGTTTGATACAGCTCTCATTAATTTCTCCACTACTGGAGCACTCTAATACCCCTAAAACGCGGGGCGTTGCGTTTGCGACGCTCGCCGAAAAGGACATAACGGCGGAGGGTCACGTTTGCGATTCGAGTTAATTTTGAATAAACGCGGGCAAGGATGTTCCAGCTGGTATTGTCTATTAGTACCACTACCCTTTAGCTACAATTAGCATACTTCACCTTTGTACTACTGACCTCCGTTGTTGCCAAGTATGGCGTTTATCCCCCCCCCCACCACAGCCCGGCCAGCCTGGCTGTGATACATGGCAGCGCTCTGACTGCTCAGAACTGTAAATCTGCGCTATCCTCTCACAAACAGTTTATGCTAATAGGAAACGCTTGTTTCCCCAGTTGTAACATTAGCTTTTTTTCGCACGGTTTGCCCCTGTTTAGAGTCAGTTTACCGCAGGCTTTCAAAGTGACATTATGGCGAGTTCTAGCTCTTCCGAGTCAGTGCGAGCGGCCGACAGGAACGAGAATAAAGTGACGGGGGTAAGGCAGAATAAAAAGCGCGCTGCGGTGATCTTTTGGGAAGTAATGTGATTGAAAATAATGTATATACGTGTTATTAGCTGTGAAAATGGTAATGTTTGTTGAGTGACGGGAAGACCGCCGCCGCACTGCATGTCGGCCGTATGCTTCATTGAATTTAGCCTTATTTTCAGTGCTTATTGTACAAATACGGATTCCAAACTACCTGTACGTTGTAGTATAAACTTTACTCTGACAGAATGAGGCTGTGGTAGAGGGGAAACTGGGTTGCTGGAGGTGTGAAAGTGAAGATTTTGTTATCCAACTTTGCAAGTCTCCACAAGTCCTTGGGTAGTCCAAGAAGGCTCAACACCTGTCTCTGGAGAAAGCTGAATGTAAGTACTATCTGCCATACCAAGTATAATGTTCTAGGGATAATCTCTGATTTTTGGCTAATATTTTCCTACAGGTACTCAGACCGCGATCGAACCCCGCCACCCAGGGGGGGGGGGGTCGGCTGTCGATGGCCGCGCATTAGGGGCTAATAAGCCTAGGAAAAATTTTAGACGTCTGCAAGAATAACATAAAAATAAGAGGTCATCATCTCGAATTTCTAATATAAAGAAAAATATTCTGAAACAAGAATGTGTAGCAGATACTTTCATTCACTACAACGGGAACTAAAGATTTATAAGTGAAAAATAAATAATAGAGTAACTGAAAAGCCTTGATAATGCCTTGTATTTATTTGCTTTGGCCCTTCATTTAGATGACATTGTCTGAAGCTTTCTAATCATTCTTAGATGTTATAGTTTCAAAGGTAAGGTAATAAAAGCAGTGTCCATTTCCTGACAAATACTTCATAACCTACATGCAACAGAAAAACTGATATGCACCAACATATTTTTTATACCTCTGTTGAAAACTTGAATATCAGTTTTAGCTGACTTGGATCCCTTTCAGATACAGAGAAAGACGGAACACATAAGTTATATACAGTGAGAAGAGAATAAGAGATTGACGGGGAGGTCCTCCCTAAGTTAAGGACACTTGCCTGGCTATGACAACATCAAAATGAGAACAGCCATCAACTTGATCAGCCCAAGCCCGTCATTTTCACTTTGTCTTATCATCACCGGACGATTGTATTCAGCTCAGGTTAGAACTGTTGAATTGGAGGGGTTTGATGCAGTTTCCAGCAATGGCTTCACTACCAAGTGTGTGTGTGTGTGTGTGTGTGTGTGTGTGTGTGTGTGTGTGTGTGTGTGTGTGTGTGTGTGTGTGTGTGTGTGTGTGTGTGTGTGTGTGTGTGTGTGTGTGTGTGTTTTTAACTGAGTCTAATGGTGTGGAAGGTAATAGAGTTGGCTACAAAGAGAAGTCCATTCACAGCATGGTCCTTCTTTTGCTCTCCACTCGAACCTCAAATTCCAATATCTTACGTGTTCCGGGCGATACCTTGGTCTGCTGGTGTGGGCACGGAACATACATTCGAATGAATGAAAAATGCAGGCTAGCCACTGATAATGATGACCGATCCGCTCCCACAACACACGAGAAATCGTCAGGTGAAGTGGAATAGAAGTGGTATATATGAACCACCTTGCAATAACCCTGTGACTACGGCGAGTTTGTCTCAGCTTAACAAAATGTTAGTCGTGACCTGAGTTTAATATGGAGTTCTTTGTTCAAGGTAATCACTATACATTTTAACCAGTGAGCTCTATAGTATGGAGAGGCTATCTCTGCCGCGAGCGTGTGATTTTGGCTGCCATATTAAAGTACCCACATTCGTCGCTTATAATACAAAAACGTGTATGGATTTTGACTTTTTTTTCGGCCTAGTTCAATAAATTATGTGGGGTACATTTAGCCAATGAGCATAAAACAACGCCATAGGTTGGTGCAGTGCAGAATCTACCCTTTACAGCACTAAGGCAGATAAAAGTAATGGCAGAAAGGGAAGGGATAGTGTGGTATTAACGTTGAAATTATTGTGATGTTGAACCTGTTTGACGCCGAAGTAACTGTGTTGATATTGTGTGTGAAATCCTAAGACTATCCATGTCATGAAACCGAATGTCCAGATTGATAAAGGCCGGAAGAAACATGGAAATATCTACAGGAGAATGTGAACAGATGAGAAGAGGACATGGAGAGAGAGACTGGAGATAAATGGGCCCCCTTTAGTGGCCTCATTCATGCAGGGATACTGAGGAAGTCTCTTCAAGCCCCACTCCAGAGGGCAGTAATGTTATAGAATTTGCAACAAGGTATGCCATCTCTCTTTGATAAATTCCTATGCCCTTTTTTGTATCCGAAAGCTGCACAGTGGACCATGACACTATATTTTCAGGAATCATCAGCTGCTTTCAAAAACCCACAGAGCTGCTCAGTACGAAAATGCTGGCATCAGGCATGGTATAACATGGCTGCCGCTACACCAGCACTGCCCAGGCGGCGGCTACGTAAATTACGCGGTGCTACCCATGCGAAAGCCTCTCCATACTCTAGAGCCCAGTGGTTTTAACATACTACAATTCAATCACTATATGGAGCTTTTCATCTTTTCACAGCCTATTTACCACAGCACAGTGGCAGAATGAGACAGCACTACAGCACTACCTCCATCCCTTAGTACATTACTCATGACTAATGTGATATTCTGGTGATCATGAAGGCTTCATCCAACTCTTCCAACTCGTAGTGTCTTTCGTGCTAAACAAAATAGGCTGGCAGTCACAGTGATAATAATATAATACGACCCCGTTATGAATGGAGTAACGTCTGCAGTAGAATATTATGGAGTTTAAGGTGAATCATTTTGTTAACGATCACGCACACAGGTCCAACTTTGACCTTGCCCTGTGACCATGACCTTTGCATGATTTTTCGCAAAACTGAACATCATTCTTGCCTTGCCGTGCTCTCACTGCCTTTCAGGGCTTCGTAGGGTCTCTTTCTCAGTTAGATATTTAGTCTTATTTCCTTCTTGTTACTGATGCAAAATATGTCAAACACAATACACAGGTGTAATAATACAAAATTTATCGCTTAAGAAGTGTTACGAAATCTCCTACCACACGTGAAATATCAGTCCCTTGGATAACTGTAACATACAGTACTGTAGTGAGTGAAGCATGAGTATGTACATATTTAAATATGTTGTTGCAGTGGTGTATCAGATTACCTGTTTACTCTTGTAACGTGATTGAAGTGAAAATGTAATACAAAATATGACATCAGATAAATGTCTATTGTTCGGAAATTTAATCATCTATAGGGTAAAATTACAATCTTTTATGAATGCGAACCAATAAGACGTGAAAGTGGGTGAAAGGAATGATGGAAAGGTGTTGAGACAGAAAGACGGATGAGAGGTTGTTGAGTACTAAGGATCAATAGTATGGAAAAAACAAGGATCAGGAGAGGGAGGCCTTCTCATTGTGCTGCCAATGCACCTGAACGGAGGACCTGCCCAACTGCAAAAATGTTCCTCAACTTCCCTCACTTCCCGAAAAAGAGGATGTAGACTGCAGCTTTAGTTTTCTGTGATCGACTGGCATCTCATTCCGATGAGTCTGGGGTTACTACTACTACTACTACTGCTGCTGCTGCTGCTGCTGCTACTGATACTACTACTGCTGCTAATACTACTAATACTACTGCTATTGCTCCTACTGCTGCTCCTCCTATTGCTGCTACTACTACATCTACTACTAATACAGCTACTACTACTACTACTATTACTACCACTTTAAATCACCTCCATCCATTGGGGAATTATATTGTGAAGATCAAAAATAACCTTCCTAATACAGTTCACCATTTGGAGTTGTAATGTGAAGGATAACACTAACCCTCATATGGCTCCAAGCACGCCAATGGCTGTGGTTACCAACCATCTACTATTACTATTATTATTTTATTTTATATATATTGATATTACAGTGTAAATTAAGACATTAAACTATTGGAGTATCTGGTCTATGCGACTCTTGACCACTGTAGCTTCATAATCCATACCCGCCAGAGAGACAGGTCTGAGGGCTGATGATCTTGTGCCCCTGAGACATAGCAGAGCAGACCTCACGAAGGAGAATGACAGTCGACATCTCATCCAGGCCATAACAGAACTCTGCAGTTGACGATTCTTCTCAGAAAGAACCTCTGCCAGTCTCGAGTAGAATCTCACTGCCTCTGGACCCATCCCACCTGATGTTGTGAACACAAGGGGAGTGAATCGACCGTGGTCCACATGTTGGACCCTTTCTTGATAATTTCTATTTTTTTCTTGTTCATTCCTTTTGTGTGCAGCTTCGAGAGACAGTTCACGATGACATGCTACCATGGGATTGAATATCCTGATGTCGAAGAACACCCTCTGCCCACATGTCCAGAAACCTCGAGCACTGACATCCACTCTTACGTCATTTGATATGTTTGCTGTTCTGTGGGTGAAGTGCTCGCCGTCCAGGTGTAGCAGAGCTGGCTCAATCGTAACATCATGGCATATTTCCTGCAGCATTTTGGCAGTGAGGTCGTGTACTTCATCATGTCAGATGCAAACAAAGCCTCCCTTCTTGCATACCATTGGATGGTTTGCATCAAAGGCAGTGCCATGGGCACAGTGTTGAGGTAGGTTCTCTATTGGCCACCTATATCTCAAGGCTATGGCGTCAATAAATTCGTGTTTGTTGAAGTGGAAGCCTTTTGCCTTGAGAGGCAGGGTTCTGAGCCAGTTCGATGCCCCAACCTCCTGTGCAATTTCAACTCTTCTGCACTGGTCTGGTATTTGATGTTCGATTATGTGCTGCAGCTGGTCTTTTTGTCTTGCTTCAAGCTCCTTGCTTATCTGTGTCTTTATGTCTTTCTGCCTTTGGTGGTCGATTTCAATCATCTCAACCTGGGCGCAGATCTTCTGTGACAAGGATTTGGTGAGCCTGAGTGAATTTCTGTGTTCGTAGCTTGCCACGACTACTGGATTTATAATGCCAAGGCCTCCCATTCTGGGTGGTAGTGCTAGAAGGTCCCTCTCTTCTGGTGTGGGGATGTTGCCATTGGTTAGAGATGTGAGGAATGAATCCCTGATTGCATCCTCCAGTGGTTGTAGCAGTAACTCGATGTCTGGTATGGTCCGCATCACGAAGGTCCACCTGTGCTTTACACCATAGGTAAATGCACTGTATGCTGCATGGGGTTCTGTTTTTGCTTGGCTGGATAGTGTATGAATTTCTTCTAGCCAAGTCTTTACCTTATCACTCACATATTTGTCTTTGAATTCCTTGGTTCCAATCACAGCCCCTAGATGCCTCTGACCTTCCTTGGTCACTATCACGTTTGTGCCTCTAAATACTTCCTGTGCATCTTGATAGTCAGCTGGTTTCATGATCAAGATGGACTTACTTGCATTAGGGTAGTAACCTATTTCAGGGCCATGAGATGTTATAAGGTCCCACCATTTCCTCACATCCTCAGCCTTGCCAGCACCCGTGAGATCATCTGCATAGGCTACCTGCTTCACATTGGTGGCCTCGTATTTGATCTGTTGTTGCAGCACTGTCATCGCCAAGGCGTACATAGCTATGGCAACATGGTCCCCCTGGCTAGTTCCCTCTGTGGACTTGATTACACCGACATCGTGAGTAGCTGTCTTACCTTACCACTACTGCTACAACTACTATTACTACTACTACTCCCTGTGGCGGGGGGAACACAATCTGGCCGCACTATGGAGTGGTACTACTACTCTGTGGCCAGGTTGTGTTAGGAAGAATACTGCCACCATATTCCCTGCGTGTCGTAAAAGGCGACTAAAAGGGGCGGGGTGAGGGGACTAGGGACCCCTTCCTCTGTTTTGTAGTTCCTAAAAAGAAACAGGCCAGAGAAAGGGATGGGGGATGGAGTTATCCCCGTACCCTGAAGATTGGGTCTATGAATGTGCGTGGATGTAGTATGATTGAGCCTAAAAGGGAGGAGATTGGGAGAATGTTTGTGAGAAGAAAGTTGGATGTGTTAGTTTGAGTGAAACGAAGATGTAAGGGAAGGGTGAGTCTATGTTTGGAAGTGTGAATGGAAGATTGTCAGGTGTTGATAGAGGAAGGGTAAGAGAAGGTGTGGCCTTGTTAGTCAGTCCGGAAGTACAGCAGTGTGTAATTGAGTGGAAGGTGTCCTCGAGACTGATGTGGGTGAAAGCGAAATTTGAACGTGAGTTGTGGGTGTTTGTGAGTGCATATGGGCCTGGCAGTGAAAGGGATGAAGAAGAGAGGGAGTCTTTCTGGAATGATGTTGATGAGTGTCTGCAGAGTTTTGGAGCGAATGTGAATGTGGTAATGATGGGAGATCTGAATGCTAGAGTGGGAAATGTAGCAGTTGAAGGTGTAGTTGGTATGCATGGTGTGCCTGGAAGAAATGAAAATGGGGAACGAATGATAGCGATGTGTGTTGAGCGAGAGATGGTGATTGGAAATACGCTGTTTGAGAAGAAAGATATTCATAAGTATACATGGGTGAGACAGGAGGGTGGAAGGGTTGTTGATAGAGCTTTGATGGACTATGTGGTTGTGTCTAGAAATGTAATAGGAAGATTGTTGGATGTGAGAGTTCTGAGAGGGGAGGGTGGAGGTATGTCTGACCACTACCTGGTGGAGGGAAAGTTAAGAGTAGGTAAGAAATGGGTGAGAGCTAGGAGGGTTAGGTGTGGCAGGGAGGTTTTGAAAGTGAGTGAGTTGGATAAAAGAGATAAAAAGATAGAGTATCAGGAGAAATTGAAAGATGAGTGGAACGTAGTGAAAGATCAGGAAAATGGCAGTGTGGAGGAGACATGGCAGTAATTTAAGCGTGCTGTGGTGAGGCATGCAGAAGAGGTGTGTGGTGTGAGACGTGTGGGTGGTGGTGTAAGAAAAGGAAGTGAATGGTGGTGCGAGGAAGTAAGTATGGCTGTGGCTGAGAAGAGACGTGCATATGAAGTGTGGCTGCAGAGGAAGGATGAGATGTCATATGAAAGGTATAAGGAAAAGAGGAATAGGGCGAGAAGGGCTGTGCGTGATGCTAAAGTGGCAGCAGATGAGAGGTGGGATAGGCGGCTGACAGAGAATTTTCAACAGAATAAGAAAATGTTTTGGAAAGAGGTGAAAAGGGTGCGAAAGGGAGAGTCTGGGAAGGAAGAACGAGTAAAAGCAGAGGATGAAAGGATGTTAATTGAGATGGATGCAGTAAGGAAGAGATGGGCAGAGAATTTTGAAAGATTGTTAAATGTAGAGGAGGAAAGGGTGGCTGCGATTGTGGCGGATGGAAGGGTGCAAGGAATAAATGTGTTGGGAGTGTTAAATGATTCTTTGATCACGAAGGAGGAAGTGGAGAAGACAGTAAAGGAGATGAAAACAGGGAATGCTGCAGGTATGGATGGATGTGCTGTGGAATGCCTGAAGGGTGGTGGAGTGACTATTGTTGACTGGTTAGTAAGATTGTTGAATGTGTGCTTTGTGAAAGGTATGGTGCCAATTGACTGGGCAAGTGCTTGTGTGGTCCCATTGTATAAAGGCAAGGGTGATAATTATGAATGTACTAGCTTTAGGGGTATAAGTCTGTTGAATGTTGTAGGTAAGGTGTATGGTAGAGTGTTAATTATGAGAGTTAGAGAGGGTACAGAGGGAGTGATTGGTGATGAGCAGTGTGGCTTTAGGAGAGGGAAGGGATGCGTGGATCAGGTGTTTGCTGTGAGACAAGTGTGTGAAAAGTATTTAGCGAAAGGCAAGGATGTGTTTTGGGAATTTATGGATTTAGAGAAACCGTATGATAGGATATCATTGATAGGGAGGCTTTGTGGACTGTTTTAAGATTGCATGGACTTGATGGTAGGTTACTAAAAGGGGTGAAATGTTTTTATGTAAATAGTAGAGTATGTGTAAGAGTGGGAAATGCTGTGAGTGATTGGTTTCCCGTGAGAGTGGGGCTGCGACAGGGATGTGTGATGTCGCCTTCGTTGTTTAATATTTATATGGATGGTGTGGTAAGGGAGGTGAATGCAAGAGTTTTAGGTGGAGGTCTGAGTCTGGTGAATGTTGATGGTGGAGCATGGAATCTGAAGCAGCTGCTGTTTGCAGATGATACTGCACTGGTGGCTGATTCAGAGGCGAGATTGAGACAGTTGGTAGAGGAGTTTGGAAGGGTGTGTGAAAGGAGGAAATTGAAAATAAATGAGAATAAGAGTAATGAGATGAAGTGTACGAGGTTGGTAGATAGTAGGGGGATGAATATAGTTTTGAATGGCAAGTTGCTTGAGGAGGTAGAGTGTTTTAAATATCTAGGGTCACATGTTGCTGTGGATGGAAGAATAGATGCAGAAGTGAAGTTTAGAATAAATGAAGTAGGAAAGGTGCTGGGAGGAATGAAAAAAGTGTTTAGATGTCGTTCGCTTAGAATGGATGTAAAGAGAAGGCTGTATGAAAGTGCTGTGGTACCGACTGTGTTATATGGGGCTGAAACATGGAATATGGGTGTAGCAGAGAGGAAAAGTTTGAATGTAATGGAGATGAAGTGTCTGAGGAGTATGTGTGGAATGACGCGTATGGATCGAGTGCAAAATGATGAAGTGCGAAGGAGAACTGGAGTTGTTCGGGAGATGGCTGATAGAGTTGAGCAGAGGGTGTTGCGATGGTTTGGGCATATGGAGAGAATGGATAATGAGCGATTGATGAAAAAGATAACTAGATCTGATGTGAGAGGTGTAAGGCTGAGAGGAAGACCATGAATAGGATGGATGGACAGTGTGAAGAGAGCACTGGATGCAAGAGGGATATCTGTTGAGCAAGGAAGAGTGGCTGTGCGTGACAGAAATAAATGGAGAGAAATTGTGAATGAATAAGTGATGACGCAGCCCTGAGGGGATATTCTCCCGCATTTGGTCTGATCAGCTAGTCAGGTCAGGTGCGGGTAAGGGGATGGGTCTGTTATGATGTGGCAGGGGTAAACCGGTTCTGCTGTTGGGCCCTGCTGCGGATGTCACTGATTGCATTGCGCAGTTGACCCTTGTGCGGTGTGGTGCGGTGAGGATCTGCCCGTTCTCCCCTTTGGGGCTAAGATGTGAGTGACTGTGTTTGAATGGATGAGTAAATGGGGAGTGTGTCGTCCTGTCTCGGCTACCTCCCTTTCCTTGGGGGAAGCAGCCTAGGTATATAGATAGACAGACTACTACTGCTGCTGCTGCTGCTACGGTACTACTTCTACTACTACTACTGCAACTACTAAGGGTACTACTACTGCTGCAGTTCTTGTTGTTATTGTTGCTATTGTTGTTGCTACAAAAATGCAGGAGATGACTCCTGGGCCAGAATCACACATAATCTTATAACAGATACCATGTTGTATCTGTGATTTTCATTCCCTGGTGGACAGTGAAAGGAGAGTGCAGAGCCTTCCAACGTCTCTTCTTTCTCCTCCAAAGACAAGTTTTCGATAAGAAAGGAAAATGACTTTTAACACGCAGAGTGATTTACTACTTGTATCTCAACAATCATTTCAATTTTATTATTATTATTACTCAAGTGTGTGAAGAGAATATTGGTACAGGAACTTATGTCTACAAGTCGTTACAGTTTACCGACATTTACATCAGGCTTTTAGAGTGGTTTTCTTCAATGTTTTAACACAGTTGAACCCGTTGTTCCAAAGTAGCAGATTTGGGGTGCAATTTATCTAATGAAATGTCTAATGAGTATTCTTTTAGCAAATCAGTCGTGCGTGGCTTGTGTTTTAATACAGGATGTGAAAACCCAACGTTAGTCAAAAGCAAAATCATACCGGTAGTAAAACAAGTGGTGCCAGGCACGGCAAACTTCGCCCAACACCAGTTATTTTATTGCTGTTAAATAGTGAATATGAACTGTCATTTAGTGTCAGTACACAATTAAAGTCAAAGGTAATGATGCAAATGTTTTCTTGTTATGCCTTCTGAAAACCCGTGATCTTGCGTTAGACCTTTTAAGGTAACTCAGTGTCAAAGGTCATGGTGCCAATTGAAAGCCCATATGAGACTTCCTATATCTTGATAATAATAAATATCTCTATCTTCAACGAGTTTCGAGTTATAGCCCCCTGAATATCCGTGACCTTGAGTTTGACCTTTCAGGGTCACTTACAAAGGTCATGGTACCAATTAAAAACCCATTTGGGTCTTCCTATATACTGATAATAGTAAATATCTCTATCGTCAACCAGTATCGATTTATAGCTCCCTGAATATCCGTGACCTTAAGTCTGACCTTTCAAGGTGCCTAATGAAAGCCCATATTATGCATTCCTCTATGTTCAAATAGTAAATATCTATATCTTCAACTGGTTTCAGGTTATCGCCTTCTGAAAACCAGTGACCTTGATATTTACCATTCAAGGTCACTCGATTACGTCCAATATTTAATCACTTTTGGGACCAGTGTCCTCTTATGATGAAGGCTTTGTGTAATTTCATTCAGCCGTTTTTCCGTAATGTTGCTAACAAAGAAAGAAAACAAACAAAGAAACAACCTCAACCAAAAGAAATACCTCATCGGACTCCGTCCGGGCGAGGTAATCACTGTAATTATGTTTATGGGGTTATTTATAGAATATGGCATGATCACATAATCAAGGCGGTTACCTAAATGATGCCCAGTCACGTCGCGCTGTTGGGAGAAACACATGTAATTTCTGGCTTGTCTCTTTAAGATCATATGCGGATATTTCTCAAATGCAGTATACGATTGACATTAAATGAAGTTTGAAAGTAAAAAAAAAAACGTTCATGAATAACGTATTTATTGGGGCTGTTCTAAGACCTCAGAGTACTGAATCACCCTATATATGTTTTAAATGGATAAACTAGGAAAAGTTATGAATCTTACCATGCCTCTACTTCCTTCACAAACTGATCAAAGTTACGACAGGGAAGCAATCTTAAAAAAGAAAAAAAAAATGAGAATCCCATTTCAGCACGGATGGGTACCTGGATGTATATTCGATTGTTAAGTGTAGAGTAGGACTTAAGCATATTTACTGCTATCCTGCAGTCAACAGGCATTAGTCTATTTTTTCTTCTTCGTCTATTGACAGCAGGAATGAAAGAGAAAATAGGAACAAGTATGACAGATGCTAGAGTATTCGAGGGAAGGAGAGATGGAATGGGTGAGGAAAAGGCACTAAAATGCACTCGTATATACTTATGGCAGCGGAACAACTTCTTTTAATGGCAAGTAATTATCATAAGAAGTTTGAGAATGATAATGCTGACACCATTATCCCACCCATGATCAGAACAACCACAGTGTTTTGTTCCACGTAATGCCAGCCAGACTTTTTTTTTTCCGCTAAGAGTGAATAATAGACGCCTGAAATATAAAGAACCAGGTTTTATCATACATACTCGATATCAAGTCTGTATATAATAGTGGATGGTTTCCCATTTTAATTTAAAGATTTTTTAAATAAACAACCCTACACAGCCCTAGTTTCAGATCCCTACCACTTAATTATCTCGAATAGCCCAAGTCTCTTCTCCCCACCAGTTTACTAATCACAAATAACTTGTTTAATTTCACTGCCGATTCTCTTAACTCCGATAACCCAAGGCTCCTTGCTCCACTACATTATGCAGCCGAAATAACTCGTTTCATTTCCCTAAGAGTTTCAATATCCTTCCTCATATCTTGTGACTAACTAAAAAAAAAATTGGTTTAATGATGCTTGTTCTTATGCTGTCTACAACAAGGAGAAAGCCTACAAAAGGTACAGGAACCAACCCAACCCTGAATCTCATCTTTTTTATGTTTTATTCTCCGGACTCGTGCTATGTCTGTTCTTTGCATTGCTAATAATAATTTCATTCGTGCTAAATGCTCTGAACTCTCCAAGTCAAATTCCTCCCGCTCCTTCTGGCACCTTATCAAAAACCTTTCTAACACCTCTACCTCATCATCCGACCCTCCTCTTTTACGCTATGATGGTCTGTAGCTATTTCTTCTACTGATAAGCAGAACTCTTCGCTCAGACTTTCTTCTTCAGTTCCGCCTTAGACGATTAAGGTGTTGTTCCTCCGTCACTTCGCCCCTCTGACTTCCTCAATGTTGACATTAAAATTTCTTCAGTTGATGCATTTTCTGCTATCACTGGCCTCAGTATCAATAAGGCATATGTGCCTGATGGGGTCCCTCCTGTTGTCCTCAAGAACTATGCTGCCTAAGTAAACTCTCACCTATTTGTCAACTTGTACAGTAGTCCCAAGAAGTGATGGCAGAATTTCAAATTGCTTCGGTCACTCTGCAGTGCCAGAGGTTTCATGAAAACTTAGTGAACAATATAAGGTAAAAATTCTATGCCTTCATCACGTCATATCAAATAAAATATATATCGTTCTAAGAATTATGTAAAATGAATATAATGTGGCAGGGATATATTCGAAGTTAACACATACATACGTTTCCCGATTTGAATGAATGTGTAATGTATCACTGCGTGCGGTGCTTAGTATAACCCGGTGTTCCTGATATATTTACTTCCCAGGATTTCAAATACAGATGCTTTAGTTTCAACGACCAGTTAGGAATACTCTTATGACTGCAATACACTACCGTATTTTCAAATGCTGTGGTGACGATACAATAACAGTGAAATTTTTCTTAATAGGCTAATGATACCCAACCTGAGGTGGAAGCAAGACCATTCTCCCTTTTATTCCTTGTCATCCCCTCGCTTATAATAATTGTAATTCGCTACTTTATTCCCAATTGATGCAAAATTATTTTAAGTCGTAAGGAGGTATGACAGCTTTATCTGTTTTTTTTCGCACACTAGGGAATAGAGAGAACCAAAACATGAGTTTCTAAACTCGTGCAATGCAAAAGCACATACTTTTTGCTCTATCTTTTAATCTGTAATGTCTTTTTCTTAAACAAACCGCCGTGTCCTGATTAACTAAAAAAGTTGATTTGGAAGTTCTGAACTCAGTGATTTGTTTATGAGCCTCTGCATTTTATAACTCTTGCTAATCGTTTATGCACTGTGGATGTTACAGTAGGCTATGGCAAGTTGGCACGCTCCAAAGAGCTCCGACTTACGTAAAATTTTCGAGGTTCTTTATTTAATTCACTGGTAATCCTTCGGCTTATATTAAATCTTCCAGAGAATTTTCGTAATAGAAAATTGGACAAATGTAGTGTAAGAACTGCCTGTCTTTGAGTAAAAATTGTGTCCTTTCATGCTGGTTGATCGAGCCATTTAAAATAGCCTACTAACCTAAGCTGCTTTCCCAATTTCTGTCGTCGTCCATGGAGACAACAGACGCGGAAATAAATGACTTTCATTTATTCCACAGTACTGTAACGTAAATATTTTATAAATAATAATTACTAATTTTAACTTTATTGAAACAATTTCCTTCTCAGTCTTAAGCTATTAAAATATATTGCGTGTTACCATACTAGATTTGAACTACACAAATTATTCCTGACTGTCCCTGAGCAACAGTTCTGCAATTTCAATTAGATCCGTTGAGTATTTCCTATTATTTACTTATTGTTTTCAGTAACAGTTTTACATAATAGGTTTCACCTTTTAAAGATAAAAGGAAGAGTATGTGCACTATTGCTGACCAAAATCTTCTGGATATTCTGCCCTCACTTCTTAGGGCGACAGTACCTTTCCTTTTTGCTAGAATTTTTTCCCATTCAGCCTGTCTCCAAGAAGGGTGACCATTCCCAGCCCTCTGACTATCGCCCAGTTGCTTTAACATACTGTACTTCAAAAGTTTTTGAGTCTTTTCTTAACAAAAAAATAAAAATAACGTACCTTTGCTATCACAAGCTTCTTTCTGATCGTCAGTATTGGTTCCGCCAGGGACGTTCCACTGGCAATTTTCTCACCTTCCTTTCAGACTCCTGGTAATCCTACTTTCAGGAAATGGCGAAAGCTTTGCCATTGCACTTGGCAGCTCAAAGGCTTTCGATCGAGTCTGGCATAAATCCTTATTTCCAGATGGCCTCTTTACAGTCACTATCCATCTGTGCCTTGATGTGGTGTGCCATAGCCTCATTCCTTGTTTGTTGAAGTAATTGCTGAGATGGACGTTGCAGGAACCGAATGGAATGGTGAAGGGTGGAATCATCAGCATTTAAGTGGACAGGATTAGATGTACAGTTTTCAAGGCCACTGATGAATAAAAGGAAGAGAGTTGGTGATAGGATAGAAACCTGAGGAACACCACTGTTGATAGATCTAGGAGAAGAATGGTGGACGTCTACATCAGCAGCTATAGAACGACCAGAAAGGAAGCTATAAATGACGGCACAGATAGAAGGATAGAAACCGTAAGAGAGCAGCTTGGAAATTAGATATTTATGCCAGACTCGATCGAAAGCCTCTGAGATGTCAAGTGCAATGGCAAAGCTTTCGCCAAAGTTCCGAAAGGAGGATGACCGGGAGTATGAAAGGCAAGTGAGAAGATCGCCAGTGGAGGGTCCTTGACGGAACCCATACTGACGATCAGAAAGTTCTGATAGGAAAGATGCTTTAACAATTTTCGGTTAAGAATGGACTCGAAAACTTTTGAGATACAGGATGTTACAGCAATTGGGCGGTAGTTAGAGGGTTGGGAATGGTCACCCTTCTTTGGGACTGGCTGAATTAGAGCAAACTTCCAGCAGGAAGGAAATGTACAAGTTGATAAACAAAGGCGAAAGTGCTTACCTAGGCAGGGTGTAAGCACAGAAGCACAGTTCTTGAGGACAACAGGACGGACCCCATCAGGCCTATATGCCTTGTTAGTACTGAGGCCAGTGATGGCAGAAAGTACATCACCTGGAGAAATTTTAATATCAGCCATGAAGAAGTCAGAGGGAGGAAGTGATGGAAGAACAGCATCGGCATCGTCTAAGGTGGAACTGGAGGGGAAAGTCTGAGTGAAGAGATCTGTTTTATCAGTAGAAGAAATAGCTACAGAACCATCAGAGTAGAAAAGAGGAGGAACGGATGATGAGGTAAAGTTGTTAGAAAGGTTTTTGGCAAGGTGCCAGAAGGAGCGGGAAGAATTCGAGTTGGAGAGTTGAGAGTATTTAGTATGGATGAAATTATTTTTAGCAGAGTGAAGAACAGACTTAGCACGATTCCGGGCAGAAACATAAACAAGATGTGATTCAGCGGTGGGTTGGCTTCAGTACCTTTTATAGGCCCTCTCCTTGTTGAGTACAGCATTAGAACAAGCGTGATTAAGTCAAAGCTTTCTTGCATTAGTCAAAGGATTTGAGAAGGGAATGTATGCTTCCATTCCCTAGAGAATAACCCCTGTAATGCGCGAGGCACACTCTGATGGCTTCCGGCCATGGAAGCAATAATCATTCCAGGGAAAATCAAATAAATCATCTTGTTTTTGTTTTTTCTTGAAGGGAACAATTTTGCGGGCTCTTGGCCTTTAGTTTCTTTTTCTTCCATTAAATAATAACTGGTTTCATTTCTCTACAAATTTTCTTACCACAGACAACAACAAGTGTATTTCCCATCACCTTATTTACCGAAATAACGGAAGCTTTATTTCGCACCTGAAGGCTCTAATTGAGTTACCCATGCCTAAACATGATTTTGATTCCTTGCAAAATTTTCAGCTTTAAATACTTACGAAGATGTTCAAGCAGCAGATTGGATGTTTTCTAGAATTATGTCCTTAAAGCTTCTACCTAGAACCAAGGATGCCTTGTATGGCAGGTACCAGAAGGATGATCTCCTGCGATGAGATTGAGGAAGACTTAATGCAACTCCGTTAACATTTGCAAGGAACAGTAAAGCCTGCTGAAATTAAAAAGAAGGCTGAAAGAAGGAAAAGAACGACTAACCAACTGGCTGGAAAACCTAAGTCAGGGGCGCCTAAGTCTGTGCCTAAAGAAGAGATAGGTACTTTCCTCAGCTTCTTAAACTATGAGGATAAGGCATGAAGGGCAAGGAATAGACAAGCTGACGAAATTAAGGAGGTAAAAATTTCAATGGTAAAGGACAGGAAAGTCTGTGTGTTTTGTGGTGAACAACATTCCAATTCATCTTGTCAACATTATCCTGATTACGCATCTAGAACAGTGAGGCTTCAGGAATTGTGGTGTTGTATGATTTGCATGACTTCCGAACACACTTCCGCGGACTGCAAGGTTAAACTAAATCTTTGTTTCAAATGTGAAAACGAAAATCATCACAGTGCTTTGTGCCCAAGGATGATGAAGTATGAGGTTCCTAAAACTGCAAGTGCCAATATGACAATTTGAAAGCGAATACTCCAGTAGTAATGACAGCTGCAGTTCCAACTACAAATGTGAAGGTAATGAGAGAAAATAGGAACCCATTAGCATGTACTCTTTTTGATACGGGTACACAGAAAACCTTCATTTCTGCAGACATTGTGAAGAAATTAAAGTTACCTATTATCGTTAAAGTAAATCTAGCCATTACAGGATTCTTAACTACTAAGGAAGCTCAGTCCTTTGATGTAGTTTGACCTGTAATACACCTTCGCAGATATAAATGCCGTATAACAGCAGCTGTACTGGATAATATGGAAACAAGTATATGTATAAAAGGACTGAAGGAAACCTCTGATCATCTACAGAGCTCAGGGTTAAGGTTGGCTAAACAGAATGGGAAATCAGATACTGTGGGTCCAATAAAAATGATAATTGGTTCAGATTAGCCTACTGTGGAAGATTCCTACATAGGACTTTCAAGAAGAATAAAGTACAGTTGTTCAAGAGTCCAGGAGGTAATCTCATTATGGGTCAGTTGCCTTTTCCAAAGCAAACTAAATGAGAGGCCAAACTGGTAGACTCAGTCTTTGTTACCCCAACACAGTCATTCATTGTAGCTAGAATAGGTGCAGAATTAGACCCTACTCAGATAAATAACTTGCTGGATGAAAAAACTGAACCTGTACACAAATTGTGGGACCTAGACAGTGTGGGAATACACTCTGAAGAACCAACCCCTTAAGATAAAATAACTTTGAATTTGTATAACCAGTCTGTGGAATTAAGAGATGGACAGTATTGGGTAGGATTACCATGGAAACTAAACCATTCGGAGTTACCAACAAATTACCAAGCAGCTATGGCTCAGTTAAATTCTCTTCTAAGAAAGTTGGAAGACAAACCAGAACATCTAACCATATATGATAATATTATAAAAGATCAGTTGAAGAATAAATTTATAGAAGAGGTAGAATTCCCTGTTAAACATAAGGAGGGACATTATTTACCACATCATGCTGTAAGCAAGGATTCAGTAACTACTCCCATAAAGATAGTTTTCAGAGAAGTTAGGGAATGTGTTACTAAGATTTAGAGAGAAACCTTATGCTGATACAGCAGACATTAGTAATGCTATTCTCAGAATAGGACTGAGAGAGGAGGATAGGAAATTTACAAAATTCCTCTTGCCTCTAGACCCTCAAAATGAGGATAGTCCATTGAAAACCTACTGTTTCCGGTCGGTGCTCTTTGGCTCTTGTGCTGGTCCTTTCCTACTTTGCAACACTTTAAAGCATCATTTTGGAAGTGCCAAATGCCCAGAAATTGGGCAGACTTTTTATATGGATAATTTATCAGGTGTTGCTGATACAGAGACGGAAGCGTTGAAGGCTTATGAAGTAGCCAATTCCGAATGTGTTACAGATCTGAAATACAAATTCACATCTTTTAAGGAATAAAATACATGAGGATTATCCAAATACTGACATTCTCATATCTCAAATGCGGTGGGTCTTAACTGGGATACAAAGGCTGATGAAATAAGTTTGAAGCCAGTTAAGTTCTCTGATGTCACTCACCAAGAGGTCCTTGTTAAGTCAGGTCTCCATGTTATTTGACCCATTAGGATTGGTCAGTCCTATAGTTATTAGGGGCAAATATTTTGTGCAAGAGGCTTGGCGAGAAAAGTTAGACTAGGAACACTAAGTTGGGTGAGACGTATGTTGAACAATGGGTACAGATTAGTAAGGAATTTGAAAATACATCAACCATATGTATTCTCATGAAGATAAACAGTAAAAAGAAGTCACATTTACATATATTTTGTGATGCTTCTCAAAAGGCATATGGAACAGTAGCTTACTGTGCAACAGGAGAGGATAGTAAGATTATTATGTCCAAAGTCAGAGTTGCACCAATAAAAGGAAGAACCCTACCTCAAATGGAACTGGCTTCCATTGAAGTAGGAACTAAATTGGCCAAGTATTTAAGCACTACTCTTGATACTCAGTTTGAGGATATTTATATATGGACTGAGAGTGTGATTTGTCTTTACTGGATAGGAAAGGAAGACAGTAAAATCCCTTTCATCCGCAACAGAGTGAAGACTATAAAAGAACTGTCTTCCAAATATAAATTTATGCATGTATCCTACAAGCAAAACCCAGCTGATCTGCTCTCGAGAGGCTTGACAGTAAGGAGACTGACCACTGATGACTTGTGGTTCATTGGTCCTAAATGATTACTTACTAAGGAATCGCCTGAACAGAAACACTATAGTATTGCTGAGGTTAGTGTTGCAAACTTAGATCCTGTAGCAGTGATTGACATTAATACTTTCCACAGTCCTTGTCTATCCACCCCGTCATATGCTTTCTCCAAATCCATGAAAGCCGCATACAACTTCTTTCTCTTCTCTAGAAACTTTTCCACTAAAGATCTAAGAATGAATATCTGATCTACACAACCTCTTCCCTTCCTAAAGCCTCCCTGTTCTTCTCCAACTAATTCCTAATTAGTATTTTCTATTGTAGGATCATCTACTTCTTCCTGGATATCCACACAAGGCACTGGATGGAGCTTTCTGCAATATAGCATATGAGCTGGTGTCTATGCCTCAGCTGAAACACTAGTGTCATTCAGAGATGTTAAAGGTCTGTCATTAATCCTAGCCTCAATTTCAGTTATCACTGTTCTCAGTTCTTCTCTATTGATCTTAGTTCTGTGTAAGGTTTTCCTAAGGCAGTTCTTCACAATAACATTCATTCGTTCTGTTAATCCATTTTGCCATGGTGCTGTTGGAGCTATGAACTGCCAGGTACAATTTCAGATTCCCAGCACCGGGTTAACCTTTGGGTCATTCATTATATTTAAAAGTAGAGATGATGCTCCAACGAAATTGATTCCATTGTCGCTTATTAATTTACTAGGACAAGACCTTCTAGCTGCAAACATCTAAATACGTTCAAGAATGTCTCTGATCTTAAATCTTCTGCCATTTCTAGGTGGACTGCCCTTGTGTAGGTGCAAGTAAACAAACATACATATATCTTGTGAAGAGTTCCCTTACCCGAAACAGTTATAGACCCTGTATAATCAACTCCAGTTACATTGAAGGGCCGACGTACATTTACTCTATTCTTTGGTAAAGCAGATGATCCTGGATAGTTATATGTTTGCTGCTCATACCTCCTACATATAATGCAACTTTTGAGATATTTCCTTACGACCTGTTATCCTTGGGGATTCAATACCTTTCTCGGATTCGGGACAAAGTCTGCAGCACACCATGAAAAGTTAATTTATGGGCTTCCTTAACAATTAACTGTACAAAATAATCATTCTTGGGTAGTAATATAATTTGTCTAGTTTGGAGAGACAACTCAGTCTTTACTATTCTGTCACGGCATCTCATTAGACCCTTTCCATCTACGAATAATCCTAAGTCTCTTATCAGCTTATTACTGCTGCCAGTGCCTACAAAAAAGGTCAGAAATATCTCTGTAATATTACGTTTGAAGCATTTTCAGCCGATATTCCTTGGGATTAAACCTCAAATCCCACTTTCCTATTCCAAAATTTAATAACTAATTTAGTAGTGTTAAGAATTTGTCTTAATCTATTAAGAATATATGGAGTAGATGGGAAGTTGTTGAATGCTGTGAAGAGTATGTATGATGGTGCTAAGGCTGCAGTGCGTGTGGATGGTGAACTAACTGGATTTTTGTCTTTGAAGGTTGGGTTGAAACAGGGATGTGTCATGTCTCCATGGTTGTTCAATCTGTACATGGATGGGGTAATAAAAGAGGTACAAGGTAGGGAAGTGGATGTTGGAGTGGCCCTGGTGGGAGGGGATAGTGTTTGGAAACTCCCTGTACTGCTGTTTGTAGATGATACTGTGTTGTTGAGTGAAGACGAAGGGGAGCTGCAAGGCTTGGTGGATGAGTCTGGGAGAGTGTGTAAGAAACGGAATCTAAAGGTGAATGTAGGGAAGAGTAAAGTGATGGTCTTTGAGAGAGGTGAAGTCAAGTGAATGTGCAGCGAGGTTGGATGGTGAGGAATTGGAAAATGTGAGTATGTTTAAGTACTTGGGTAGTGTGATGAGTAAGGATGGAGGTTTGGAGGGTGAAGTGCTTGAAAGGGTACAGCAGGGGAGAAAGGTTGCTGGTTCTTTGAAAGCAGTGATAAGAAACAGGGAAGTGAGCATGGAAGTGAAAAAGTTACTACATGACAGTATTGTGATACCAACTCTAACGTATGGAAGTGAAGCTTGGACGTTGTTCGAAGGACACAAGTCAAGAGTGAGAGCAGTGGAAATGAGTTATTTAAGAGGAGCCTGCGGAGTCACATGGAGAGTCAGGCTGACGAATGAGGATATAAAGAAGCGTTGTGGTGTGGATGTGGATGTGATAGGAAGCGTTATGAGGAACACACTGAGGTGGTTTGGCCATGTGGAGAGGATGGAGGGTGAGAGACTGACGAAGAGAGTGTATGTGAGTGAGGTGGAGAGGGGAAGAGGGAGGGGGAGGCCGAGGAAGAGATGGAGGGATGGGGTGGAGAGGTATATGAGAGACGGGGGTGTGAGTTGGGAGCAGTGCAGTGAAATGGCGGGGGACAGGGCGACGTGGGGCGATTTGTTTGTGGCCACCCCAAACGGGATTGAGGCGTCTGGCAATAGATAGATAGATAATATCTGCATGATGGATATCAACGTTTGAAAAAAGGATTTTACACCTGAAATAGACATTGGAGCGAAGAATATCTTTTGAGCCTAAGAGAAAAAGATTTTATGAGGTTCAGGCTGCCAGCAACAAGTCAGTTTTAAACATGGGAGATGTGATCGTAGTAAAAAACAGAACGACCAAGAGCCCAGTGGCCATTAGCTAAAGTGATCTCCACACATCCGGATTCGGAGGGGGTGCTGAGACTTGTAAAAATTAAATGTAGGGGACATACCAATATAAAAACTATTGATAAACTGGTGCCCCTTGGGTTAACGGCTACCCCTGGAGTCAATGGATGGTGAAGGGCAATTGGGTCAAGATGCGTGACCTAGAAGGGCAACAGCACTGGGTTCTCAAGACCTATGGAGAGAACTCCTGGCTAAGGGTCACATTACATGATACAGCGTATCATTTTTTACCTGGCCACAAAACTGTGGGAAATACTTTCCTTCGGAGTGGGTGCACCCTTTACCTTTTATAATAGTTGTCCCTGTTGAAAACAGAGGAAAAACCGGAGAGCAGTAACGAATAATTCAAACGGATTTATAACCCAGAGATTACGTTCTGTTTAATTATTTTTTTTATTAATAAATTAAAACCCAGTGCATTTAACCCTTGTGGACAACAATACTGTAAATACATGTAAAAACTTAGGAATTTTTCAATGATCTAACTGCGTCTGCGTGGTTGGATGATGTGCCCTCACATGAAAAGCAGATGAGGGTTTAATACATACTTAGATATCTAAAGGGAATATTTGGCTTTAGTATAATTAAAACTCAGATTAAATTACATTAGGTTTGCCTGGTATATTTCATGAAGTAATTTAACTGTATTTAGCCAATTGTAATTAATAAATAGTTGGCATCTCTAATCCTATGAGGGAGAAGAGACTCGCCATTTCTACCACTCTGTTCCAAAAGTTCGTTCAAGCTGCAAGCTGTAAAATATGCACTTAAGGTCGCTTGGAAGCCCCAGGCAAACCGACCAAGACCTCAGGTCCGTCGTTATCTGTTATTCCGACTCTGTCTAGCAAAGTAACCTTGATGATTTGGCCAAATCTGGGGGAACTAGTTAGGATATAAGGAGATAATTACTGGTGAGTCAGAGTATTAATTATATCCTAATTTCCTAAGAGACTTCGATTATTTAAATTAATATTTGTTGTTTTTAGATTAACACTTGTCAGATAAAGAAGTGTTTAAAAATTTCTGATAGGTAATTTGGTGGGGGACACACGTTGGTGGGCAGGGTGGATGGCTGAGATCGATGCCCTGGGTGGGTCGTACGGGTGTCAGAGGAGAGTGAGTGTTGGATGGGTTAAGTGAGTTGGTTGATGGGCTGGTAGGTGTATGAGTGGGTGGATGGATAATGTGGCTCCCTAGATGACAAGGCAGGAGAGGGACTTAACAGGCTTTTAATCATATAACTTGTCATAGGTACTTAGATTTTAGTATACTGTTCACGGGACTTTGAATAAATATTTAGAACCAAACTCCATACTCTGGCGTGATTCTATTGAAATCTGCTAAAAGCTCAATATACTTGCAACTCACTGAACTGAAGGTGGATCTATACATGTAATAACACACCTAACAGCAGAATAAACTTACATGCGGCAAGACGGGAGAGTGTGTGAAATTTCAGATCAACTATCCATCACACTTACAAATCCGTGCGTTGGTGGGGTTAAGGAAGGGGATTTGTGGATGGACGTATGCAATTAACCTGCCTTCTGATGGCAGACTACCCTGTCCCCTTTTTAATGTTCAGAACTGTACATTTGTTGGAATTACTAACCAACAAATCTTAATATCGTAAGTACATTTTCAAACTATCATTTTTTTTTTTAGTAAATGAAAAAAATATTTAAAATCCACATTCCATATCTCAGTGACACAATGGATCTGTGTACAATGGACTGCCATGGAATGGAATAATTATGTCCTTCTTCTTCAGTTTGAATCTTTAAAGTTTTACATTTGTATGGACGGAGATACATCTGCTAGTGCGATGCTCACTCCTAAGAATTTTATCCACTTTTTGTTGAGACCTTACATGCCAGATCATTACAAGTTATCATAATGAGAGAGAGAGAGAGAGAGAGAGAGAGAGAGAGAGAGAGAGAGAGAGAGAGAGAGAGGGAGAGAATGTTAGCCAATTACAGGTTCCGTGCGTCACGTCAGGAAGGGTGAGTCAGGGTCACCTACTATATAAGCTGGAAGGGGTGTGGGGAGAATCAGTTGAGGCCACACCCACGCCTTGGCCACCACACCTACACCTGCTGTTCTTGTGAGTATAGATGTGTAGGCCCCCGTCACTGCCACAAGTGTTATAGCATTATCTTATTGCTGCCCCCGGAGATATACAGGAGTGGGCAAAAGTATGGGAATAGATCAGGGAATTATAGGCAGACAATGCAATATCAACATGGGTCCAAGTGTCAACTGTTACACAACTACAATTACTAATACCTTTATGGGTGAATTATGCAGAAGACCATTTTTACCCATAAGATTATCAGTAATTGTAGTCCTGATGAGATTTGGACCTATGTTCATATTACATTTTTTTTTTTTTTTACTCCAGATTTCACTCATGTATCACTTTCTAAAGTAATGAGTATGCCCATCATTCCCGGGCCACCCTGCATATAAAGTGGTTCACGTCGATAATAAACAACTTCGTGAAACTCATCAAACTGTGACACTTACCATCTATTCATTGAATTAAATGTTTTATTTGTTCTTACATTTGACCTTTAGGCACATGCAGTGAAGAAATAAATACTTGAAATCAGAAATTATAAATTGTAGAGGGTATTAATCTATCAACCTATCCATGTATTGCCAGAAGCCTTAATCCCATAGGAGGTGGCCAAAAACAATTCGCCTCCACGTCGCTGTGTCCTCTGCCAACAAAGATATAATCAGTAATATCTCTCATAATTATATCAGAAATCATTTGAAAAGTAAGTGATAAAGTGACAAAACTCTTCACAAAATAGTTACCCGTCCACTCAGTATCCACACCATGGAAATATACGCCATTCATTCTCTGGCAAATAATAGTCTACGTTAACCATATTTCGATTTTTTTTTTTTTTTTGGGGGGGGGTATCTCAAGGTTTTCTATGCATCTTAGGGGGGACAGCTTGCAGGGAACGAGTTATTGAAGGCTTTTGCTGTCCCCTCCAGTTCGAAAACTGTAACTTAACGTGAACAGAAAATCGTCTGGAGGTAGCGAGGAGAAACCAAAACGAAATACTTAATCGGGCTAGTATGAGACTAAAGACGTTGGACCATTAGAGGAAGTCGGATTTTGCAGTAGCTGTTGAGTATGTGACCACATTCACCTTAATGACCAAACATCTGTGGACACTAAAAGTTCAATAAACAATATTTTAGTAATCCCTCCATCCATCATGCAATGTTAAGTTGCCCCATGAGGAGCGTATGAGCCCGGAGCTAGGCAGATTAATCCTGACATTTAAGATGTAAACCTTCACCGGCTCAATCCGACTGGAGCGTCGTAATTGTACACTGAACCACCAGACACCTTACTTTGCTTATATGCTACCACCCAGATTAGTAAATGGTTTCCTGGTGTACAGGAAACCGTTTGGCTTATCACTCACTGTAGAGTCACCTGTAGCAAAGGAAAGAATGAAGGAAAAAAAGAAGAGAGAGTGTAAAGTCACCCGTGTGCAGAAGAAAGAGAAAAGAATGAAGGAAAGACAGAAGAGGAAGGAAGGAAAGATGGACGGAGAAGAGGAAAAGGCAAACACCCGAGAGCGGCACTACATCGAGTATGTGGATGGTTAGTGCCCCCACCTACAACACATCACAAACATTAAAAATAAAATAACACCAAGACTCAATGCCCTGAGGTCACTTGCCCATACAACATTCGGACACAACAAAGAAACCACCACCACAGTATACAAACAATACATACGTTCAGTGCTGAATTATGCAAGCCCTGCTTGGGCTCCTAACCTCACCAAAACACACTACAAAACTCTACAGACCATACAGAACAAGGCCGTAAAAATAATCACAGGCTGCACAGCTACTACACCCACAGACCACCTACATCAAGAAACCAAAGTTCTTAAAGTCAAGGATCATCTAGACATGACAGGCACCCATTTTCTTGCTGCAGCCTCCACAAACCCACAACATCCACTATATTACATGGCAGCACATCCACCCACACCAAGGAACATCAAAACAACACCCAGCACACGATACTATACACAGATACTGTCATCTCTCCCCCTCGCCCACCTCAGACCAGCTTCCAGAAGTATATCCACACTCAGATCACTCGCCGCTCCATTCAGTCACTTAAAGACAATACACAGCTGCATGCACAGCCTCATGACATCCACCCTTCTGAATCCTATCTCCCTCGTGTGGACAGGGTCCACCTGGCCAGGCTGAGATGTGGGCACCATCCAGCCCTCTAAAGCTACCAGAAGAGGCTGGATGACTCCGTCGCTGAAGCCTGTCCAGGATGCAACGCAGCACCCCATATTATTGAGCACATAATGGAGGACTGCATTGCACACAATCACCTACGCCAACAACACATCATACACTCTTTGAGAGCTCTGTGGGAAAGCATGGTCTCGGCCATGGCCTTCCTGAGGGACCCGGGGCTGTTTGGCTAGACTGCCTAGGGAACAACTACTACTACTACTACTACCACCACTACGTTTTAGTTATACACTTAGTAAATTAGAAAATTTACAAAAAAATCTGATTAACTTTACTCAAATTACTAACAAAGTAAGTATAAAATAAAAATGAAAAGACATTTGTGCAAATCATTCACTGACTGAAAAAAGGTATTTTATTCTGATGAAACTTCTTGTGATAATAATTCCTAGATAATTCATCTGTGTATCCATTGCTAGACGCATTAATAGTTGAAGGAGTAATCAAAAACAAGTCGCCTACATGCCACCCATACTCCCGAATAAGGCTACCCTCTGTCCAACCTATAGCATCCTCAATCACATGCCTCCCCACTTCATCCACCCATCTCAATCCTAGACTAGTGCCCATTTCCTCTTCAGGTTAAACATGCCCCCGAGCATCTTCTTCCCTTCAACTTTACTTCTGGGCATGACAGATTGAAGAACCCGTGGACGTCAATAGCATTAGATTCTTTGCTGCTGCCAGACGATTTTCCTCAGCTTCGGACAGGCTTTATTGGAGGGATTGGGTATAGCCTTCATTAACTCCTTCACTCATTGGTGGACGTCAGAATGTGTTGATGTTGTTTTTGTTGTTGTTACTGTTGATGGTGCTGTTCTGACTCTAGGCTCATCAGAAACGTGTACCTGGTGGACTGCAGCATTGTGTCGTCCTTCCTGTGCAGTCCACCAACCTCCTTTCGGGTGATATGAAAGTAGTTAAGGAACCACTTTATGGTCAAGCAGTTAAGCCGCCCAATAATGAAGGTGTACATCTCCAGAACTTTTCACAGGACAATTGACAGAATCTACAAATATTACGAACAAAGTACATGAATACCTTATAGTAGTAATGATGGTAACGTTTACTTTTTCATTATATATTTTCCTATATAAGCCATGTCATTATTAGAAAATAAAAATCAACAGCCCAGTTGCAGAACTTTTGTTGCATTCTATTCAAGCTAACGTCAGGCGATTTACTCATCCAGTTAGAAATGTTACTCATCCAGTTAGAAATGTTATTAGTATAATTTTTTTTACTCTAACTGGACCTAGAACTGCCAGTTCACTATCTTGAATGCTGAGCTAAAACAACAGATTACAACTGGAATAACATGCTAGTCATGAAGCAGTGATATGGGCAGGAAAGAGAACTATAGGATTGTCTTTGTGCCATTGTGTTGTGTGAAATAAGATGCTAAAAGATGAAAATCTGGGCCAAAATCAGGTGAAAAGCGAATCTGCCATTAACCTATTTGTCACGACACCTCTAGCATTTTATCATTTACAGAACATCGGATAATATTCATTTGAAAGAGACATAAGAACCTGAAAATGTTACTCGATTCCAACAGGACATTTTCATTAACTTGACATAGGCAAAATTATTAGCTAAGGAATAGGTGCTAGAGTTTCCTAGGAACTATGGTGTTTCTTACTAGTGTATTTCAGCAAAGCTCTTTGATAGTCACTTTCTTGATACTTTCATATCAGCCATGGTCATTGCATAAATGTTTAAAAAGGGGGACATTATTTACTTGAAATATACAAATTAAATCACTAAGATGTAGCAGCTATGGCTCAGTTAAATTCTCTTCTAAGAAAGTTGGAAAACAAACCAGAACATCTAACCATATATGATAATATTATAAAAGATCAGTTGAAGAATAAATTTATAGAAGAGGTAGAATTCCCTGTTAAACATAAGGAGGGACATTATTTACCATATCATGCTGTAAGCAAGGATTCAGTAACTACTCCCATATGGATAGTTTTCAGAGAAGTTAGGGAATGTGTTACTAAGATTTAGAGAGAAACCTTATGCTGATACAGCAGACATTAGTAATGCTTTTCTCAGAATAGGACTGAGAGAGGAGGATAGGAAATTTACAAAATTCCTCTTGCCTCAAGACCCTGAAAATGAGGATAGTCCATTGAAAACCTACTGTTTCCGGTCGGTGCTCTTTGGCTCTTGTGCTAGTCCTTTCCTACTTTGCAACACTTTAAAGCATCATTTTGGAATTGCCAAATGCCCAGAAATTGGGGAGACTTTCTATATGGATAATATATCAGGTGTTGCTGATACAGAGACGGAAGCATTGAAGGCTTATGAAGTAGCCAATTCCGAATGTGTTTCAGAGCTGAAATACAAATTCACATCTTTTAAGGAATAAAATACAAGAGGATTATCCAAATACTGACATTCTCATATCTCAAATGCGGTGGGTCTTAACTGGGATACAAAGACTGATGAAATAAGTTTGAAGCCAGTTAAGTTCTCTGATGTCACTCTCACCAAGAGGTCCTTGTTAAGTCAGGTCTCCATGTTATTTGACACATTAGGATTGGTCAGTCCTATAGTTATTAGAGGCAAGTGTTTAGTGCATGAGGCTTGGCGAGAAAAGTTAGACTAGGAACACTAAGTTGGGTGAGACGTATGTTGAACAATGGGTACAGATTAGTAAGGAATTTGAAAATACATCAAGCATATGTATTCTCATGAAGATAAACAGTAAAAAGAAGTCACATTTACATATATTTTGTGATGCTTCTCAAAAGGCATATGGAACAGTAGCTTACTGTGCAACAGGAGAGGATAGTAAGATTATTATGTCCAAAGCCAGAGTTGCACCAATAAAAGGAAGAACCCTACCTGAAATGGAACTGGCTTCCATAGAAGTAGGAACTAATTTGGCCAAGTATTTAACCACTACTCTTGATACTCAGTTTGAGGATATTTATATATGGACTGAGAGTGTGATTTGTCTTTACTGGATAGCAAAGGAAGACAGTAAAATCCCTTTCATCAGCAACAGAGTGAAGACTATAAAAGAACTGTCTTCCAAATTTAAATTTATGCATGTATCCTACAAGCAAAACCCAGCTGATCTGCTCTCGAGAGGCTTGACAGTAAGGAGACTGACCACTGATGACTTGTGGTTTATTGGTCCTAAATGATTACTTACTAAGGAATCGCCTGAACAGAAACACTATAGTATTGCTGAGGTTAGTGTTGCAAACTTAGATCCTGTAGTAGTGATTGACATTACTAGATTTTCTTCAATAAGACAAATTCTTAACACTACTAAATTAGTTGTTAAATTTTGGAATAGGAAAGTGGGATTTGAGGTTTGATCCCAAGGAATATTGGCTGAAAATGCTTCAAAGGTAAATATTACAAATATATTTCTGACCTTTTTTGTAGGCACTGGCAGCAGTAATAAGCTGATAAGAGACTTAGGATTATTCATAGATGGAAAGGGTCTAATCAAATGCCGTGACAGAATAGTAAAGACTGAGTTGTCTCTCCAAACTAGACAAATTATATTACTACCGAAGAATGATTATTTTGTACAGTTAATTGTTAAGGAAGTCCATAAGTTAACTTTTCATGGTGTGCTGCAGACTTTGTCCCGAATCCGAGAAAGGTATTGAATCTCTAAGGGTAACAGGTCGTAAGGAAATATCTCAAAAGTTGCATTATATGTAGGAGGTATGAACAGCAACCATATAACTATCCAGGATCATCTGCTTTATCAAAGAATAGAGTAAATGTATGTCGGCCCTTCAATGTAACTGGAGTTAATTATACAGGGGCTATAACTGTTTCGGGTAAGGGAACTCTTCACAAGATATATGTATGTTTGTTTACTTGCACCTACACAAGGGCAGTCCACCTAGAAATGGCAGAAGATTTAAGATCAGAGACATTCTTGAACGTATTTAGAAGATTTGCAGCTAGAAGGTCTTGTCCTAGTAAATTAATTAGTGACAATGGAATCAATTTAGTTGGAGCATCATCTCTACTTTTAAATATAATGAATGACCCAAAGGTTAACCCGGTGCTGGGAATCTGAAATTGTACCTGGCAGTTCATAGCTCCAACAGCACCATGGCAAAATGGATTAACAGAACGAATGAATGTTATTGTGAAGAACTGCATTAGGAAAACCTTACACAGAACTAAGATCAATAGAGAAGAACTGAGAACAGTGATACCTGAAATTGAGGCTGGGATTAATGACAGACCTTTAACATATCTGAATGACACTAGTGTTTGAGGCATTGACACCAGCTCATATCCTATATGGCAGAAAGCTCTATCCAGTGCCTTGTGTGGATATCCAGGAAGAAGTAGGTGATCCTACAATAGAAAATAATAATTAGGAATTAGTTGGAGAAGAACAGGGAGGCTTGAGGAAGGGAAGAGGTTGTGTAGATCAGATATTCATTCTTAGATCTTTAGTGGAAAAGTTTCTAGAGAAGGGAAAGAAGTTGTATGCGGCTTTCATGGATTTTGAGAAAGCATATGACAGGGTGGGTAGACAAGGATTGTGGAAAGTATTAACAATATATGGAGTAGATGGGAAGTTGTTGAATGCTGTGAAGAGTATGTATGATGGTGTTAAGGCTGCAGTGCGTGTGGATGGTGAACTAAGTGAAATTTTTCTCTTTGAAGGTTGGGTTGAAACAGGGATGTGTCATGTCTCCATGGTTGTTCAATCTGTACATGGATGGAGTAATAAATGGGGTACAAGGTAGGGTAGTGAATGTTGGAGTGGTCCTGGTGAGAGAGGATAGTGTTTGGAAACTCCCTGTACTGCTGTTTGCAGATGACACTGTGTTGTTGAGTAAAGACGAAGGGGAGCTTCAAGGCTTGTTGGATGAGTTTGGGAGAGTGTGTAAGAAACGAAATCTAAAGGTAAATGTAGGGAAGAGTAAAGTGATGGTCTTTGAGAGAGGTGAAGTCAATGAATGTACAGCGAGGTTGGATGGTGAGGAATTGGAAAATGTGAGTACGTTTAAGTACTTGGGAAGTGTGATGAGTAAGGATGGAGGTTTGGAGGGTGAAGTGCTTGAAAGGGTACAGCAGGGGAGAAAGGTTGCTGGTTCTTTGAAAGCAGTGATAAGAAACAGGGAAGTGAGCATGGAAGTGAAAAAGTTACTACATGACAGTATTGTGATACCAACTCTAACGTATGGAAGTGAAGCTTGGACGTTGTTGGAAGGACACAAGTCAAGAGTGAAAGCAGTGGAAATGAGTTATTTAAGAGGAGCCTGTGGAGTCACATGGAGAGAGAGGCTGACGAATGAGGATATAAAGGAGCGTTGTGGTGTGGATGTGGATGTGATAGGAAGCGTTATGAGGAACACACTGAGGTGGTTTGGCCATGTGGAGAGGATGGAGGGTGAGAGACTGACGAAGAGAGTGTATGTGAGTGAGGTGGAGGGGGGAAGAGGGAGGGGGAGGCCGAGGATCAGATGGAGGGATGGGGTGGAGAGGTATATGAGAGAGGGGGGTGTGAGATGGGAGCAGGGCAGTGAAATGGCGGGGGACAGGGCGATGTGGAGGCAATTTGTTTGTGGCCACCCCAAACGGGATTGAGGCGTCTGGCAATAGATAGATAGACAATATTTGCATGATTTATATCAACGTTTGAAAGAAGCATTTTACACCTGAAATAGACATTGGAGCGAAGAATATGTTTTGAGCCTAAGATAAAGATTTTATGAGGTTCAGGCTGCCAGCAACAAGTCAGTTTTAAACATGGGAGATGTGATCTTAGTAAAAAACAGAACGACCAAGAGCCTAGTGGCCATTAGCTAAAGTGATCTCCACACATCTAGATTCGGAGGGGGTGCTGAGACTTGTAAAAATTAAATGTAGGGGACATACCAGTATAAAAACTATTGATAAACTGGTGCCCCTTGAGTTAACGGCTACCCCTGGAGACAGTGGATGGTGATGCGCAATTAGGTCAAGATGCGTGACATAGAAGGACAACAGCACTGGGTTCTCAAGACCTATGGAGAGAACTCCTGGCTAAGGGTCACATTACATGATACAGCGTATCATTTTTTACCTGGCCACAAAACTGTGGGAAATATTTTCCTTCGAAGTGGGTGCATTCTTTACCTTTTAAAATAGTTGTCACTGTTGAAAACAGAGGAAAAACCGGAGAGCAGTAACGAATAATTCAAACGGATTTATAACCCAGAGATTACGTTCTGTTTAATTATTTTTTTTATTAATAAATTAAAACCCAGTGCATTTAACCCTTGTGGACAACAATACTGAAAATACATGTAAAAACTTAGGAATTTTTCAATGATCTAAATGCGTCTGCTTGGTGGGATGATGTGCCCTCACATGAAAAGCAGATGAGGGTTTAATACATACTTACGTATCTAAAGGGAATATTTGGCTTTAGTTTAATTAAAACTCAGATTAAATTACATTAGATTTGCCTTGTATATTTCATGAAGTAATTTAACTGTATTTAGCCAATTGTAATTAATAAATAGTTGGCATCTCTAATCCTATGAGGGAGAAGAGACTCGCCATTTCTACCACTCTGTTCCAAAAGTTCGTTCAAGCTGCAAGCTGTAAAATATGCACTTAAGGTCGCTTGGAAGCCCCAGGCAAACCGACCAAGACCTCAGGTCCGTCGTTATCTGTTATTCCGATTCTGTCTAGCAAAGTAA
Source organism: Coenobita brevimanus (assembly GCF_032717465.1). Taxonomy (NCBI): domain Eukaryota; kingdom Metazoa; phylum Arthropoda; class Malacostraca; order Decapoda; family Coenobitidae; genus Coenobita; species Coenobita brevimanus. The sequence continues at coordinate 10,072,428 of NC_137009.1, forward strand.
CCTTGATGATTTGGCCAAATCTGGGGGAACTAGTTAGGATATAAGGAGATAATTACTGGTGAGTCAGAGTATTAATTTATATCTTAATTTCCTAAGAGACTTCGATTATTTAAATTAATATTTGTTGTTTTTAGATTAACACTTGTCAGATAAAGAAGTGTTTAAAAATTTCTGACAGTTAATTTGGTGGGGGACACACGTTGGTGGGCAGGGTGGATGGCTGAGATCGATGCCCTGGGTGGGTCGTACGGGTGTCAGGGGAGAGTGAGTGTTGGATGGGTTAAGTGAGTTGGTTGATGGGCTGGTAGGTGTATGAGTGGGTGGATGGATAATGTGGCTCCCTAGATGACAAGGCAGGAGAGGGACTTAACAGGTTATTAATCATATAACTTGTCACAGGTACTTAGATTTTAGTATACCGTTCACGGGACTTTGAATAAATATTTAGAACCAAACTCCATACTCTGGCGTGATTCTATTGAAATCTGCTAAAAACTCAATATACTTGCAACTCACTGAACTGAAGGTGGATCTATACATGTAATAACACACCTAACAGCAGAATAAACTTACATGCGGCAAGCCGGGAGAGTGTGTGAAATTTCAGATGATCTATCCATCACACTTACAAATCCTTGCGTTGGTGGGGTTAAAGAAGGGGATTTGTGGATGGACGTATGCAATTAACCTGCCTTCAGATGGCAGACTACCCTGTCCCCTTTTTAATGTTCAGAACTGTACATTTGTTGGAATTACTAACCAACAAATCTTAATATCGTAAGTACATTTTCAAAGTATCATTTTTTTTTTTAGTAAATGAAAAAAATATTTAAAATCCACATTCCATATCTCATTGACACAATGGATCTGTGTACAATGGACTGCCATGGAATGGAATAATTATGTCCTTCTTCTTCAGTTTGAAGCTTTAAAGTTTTACATCTGTATGTACGGAGATACATCTGCTAGTGCGATGCTCACTCCTAAGAATTTTATCCACTTTTTGTTGAGACCTTACATGCCAGATCATTACAAGTTATCATAATGAGAGAGAGAGAGAGAGAGAGAGAGGGAGAGAATGTTAGCCAATTACAGGTTCCGTGCGTCACGTCAGGAAGGGTGAGTCAGGGTCACCTACTATATAAGCTGGAAGGGGTGTTGGGAGAATCAGTTGAGGCCACACCCACGCCTTGGCCACCACACCTACACCTGCTGTTCTTGTGAGTATAGATGTGTAGGCCCCCGTCACTGCCACAAGTGTTATAGCATTATCTTATTGCTGCCCCCGGAGATATACAGGAGTGGGCAAAAGTATGGGAATAGATCAGGGAATTATAGGCAGACAATGCAATATCAATATGGGTCCAAGTGTCAACTGTTACAGGACTACAATTACTGATACCTTTATGGGTGAATTATGCAGACCATTTTTACCCATAAGATTATCAGTAATTGTAGTCCTGATGAGATTTGGATCTATGTTCATATTACATTTTTTTTTTTTTTTTACTCCAGATTTCACTCATGCATCACTTTCTAAAGTAATGAGTATGCCCATCATTCCCGGGCCACCCTGCATATAAAGTGGTTCACATCGACAATAAACAACTTCGTGAAACTCATCAAACTGTGACACTTACCATCTATTCATTGAGTTAAATGTTTTATTTGTTCTTACATTTGACCTTTAGGCACATGCAGTGAAGAAATAAATACTTGAAATCAGAAATTATAAATTGTAGAGGGTATTTATCTATTAATCTGTCGAGTAGACTGTAGCACCAGTCGAGCAGGGCAGTACTCCCGAGGTGGAAGGAAAGCTGATGACAGGGAGTGCTGGAGCTCCCGTTTCATCAGCCCTCAGGACTAGTTCCTGACCATCCCCCTTTTGCTGAACTTTTTCAGTGTCTCAGTTACACAAAGAGTAGGCCAGCATGCTCTCCAGTACATATTTCTCTAACTATCTTCACCAAACTACATGCACAGTACACACTACACTTCCTATTCAAAATTTACCTAAAATGGCGTCGTTATATCAAGCCTCGGAGTCCCCAGGGGGGGGGGGGACCATAAATGCCCCCACCATCTGCCCCTCTCCCGATGACGACTCAAGGTGCCTGGAACCACTGTCTGACTCTCTTCTTCTTCATTTCTGCAACATTCGCGGCCTTTCCTCTAACTTTCGCTCTGTTGAGCACCACCTCTCCTCCTGTAAACCTCACCTTCTTTTTCTAACGGAGACTCAGCTGTCTGAGGCAACTGACAGCAAACCCTTTTCTGTATCCTCCTACTTTCTCTATACTCATTTCAAAGCCAAAGGTGGCTGTTGTGTATATATACGCAACGACTTATCTTGCTCTCGTGTTCCTGAACTTGATTCTTCTGAATTCTCCACACTCTGGCTTCGGCTTTCCTGTCATTCTCTGACTAAATATATCTGTGCTGTTTACTTATCCCCTAATTCTACTGACTATCAAAAATTCTTCGACTATCTTACTTCTACGATGGAACACATTCTATCCATTTCTCCTTTCTCTGAAATCTCCATTCTTGGAGATTTCAATGTTCACCACCACCTTTGGCTCTCCTCTCCTTTCACGGATCCACCTGGTGAACAAGCCTACATCTTTTCTATCCTTAATGACCTAGAGCAGCTTGTACAGCACCCTACCCGTATCCCTGACCGCCTTGGAGAGAGCTCCAACATACTTGACCTCTTCCTCACAACTAATCCTTCTGCTTACTCTGTTAATCTTTTCTCTCCGTTGGGCTCCTCCGATCACAACCTTATTACCTTAACCTGTCCTATCACTCCGGTACGGTCTGTGGACCCTCCAGGGAAACGTCGTCCGTAGCATTTTGGAGCCGCAGACTGGGAGGCCCTCAGGCAGTACTTCTTTGATTTTCCCTGGAATGATTATTGCTTCCATGGCCGTGAGCCATCTGAGTGTGCCTTGCGCATTACGGAGGTTATTCTCTCGGGCATGGAAGCATACATTCCTTTCTCATATCCTTTGACTAACGCAAGAAAGCCTTGGTTTAATCACGCTTGTTCTAATGCTGTCCGCAACAAGGAGAGGGCCTACAAAAGGTACCGGAGCCAACCCACCCCCGAATCACATCATCTTTATGTTTCTGCCCGGAATCGTGCTAAGTCTGTTCTTCGCTCTACTAAAAATAATTTCATCCATACTAAATGCTCTCAACTCTCCAACTCGAATTCTTCCTGCTCCTTCTGGCATCTTGCCAAAAATCTTTCTAACAACTTTACCTCATCATCCTTCCCTCCTCTTTTCTACTTTGATGGTTCTGTAGCTATTTCTTCTACTGATAAAGCAGATCTCTTCGCACAGACTTTCTCCTCCAATTCTACCTTAGACGATTCCGGTGCTGTTCCTCCATCACTTCCCCCCTCTGACTTCCTCATGGCTGACATTAAAATTTCTTCAGTTGATGTATTTTCTGCCATCACTGGCCTCAGTACTAACAAGGCATATGGGCCTGATGGGGTCCCTCCTGTTGTTCTCAAGAACTGTGCTTCTGTGCTTACACCCTGCCTAGGCAAACTCTTTCGTCTTTGTCTGTCAACTTGTACCTTTCCTTCTTGCTGGAAGTTTGCTCTCATTCAGCCAGTCCCAAAGAAGGGTGACCACTCCCAACCCTCTAACTATCGTCCAATTGTTTAACGTCCTGTATTTCAAAAGTTTTCGAGTCAATTCTTAATAGAAAAATTTTAAGGCATCTTTCCTATGACAACCTTCTTTCCGATCGTCAGTATGGGTTCCGTCAGGGACGCTCCACTGGCGATCTTCTCACCTACCTTTCAGACTCCTGGTCATCCTCCTTTCGGGACTTTGGCGAAAGCTTTGCCATTGCACTTTACATCTCAAAGGCTTTCGATCGAGTCTGGCATAAATCTTTAATTTCCAAACTGCCCTCCTACGGTTTCTATCCTTCTATCTGTGCCTTCATCGCTAGCTTCTTTTCTGGTCGTTCTATAGCCGCTGTTGTAGACGGCCATCGTTCTTCTCCTAGATCTATCAACAGTGGTGTCCCTCAGGGCTCTGTCCTATCACCAACTCTCTTCCTTTTATTCATCAATGATCTTCTAAGCTGTACATCTAACCATATCCACTCATACGCTGATGACTCCACCCTTCACCTTTCCATTCGGTTCCCGCAACGCCCATCTCAACAGTTACTTCAACAAACAAGGGATGAGGCTATGGCACACCTAATGTCTGACTTGGCTCGTATCTCTGACTGGGGTAAAAATAATATGGTTGTCTTTAATGCATCTAAGACTCAGTTCTTACACCTATCAACCCGACAAAATCTTCCACAGGTATACCCACTAATGTTTAATAATATTCAGCTTAATCCTGCATCATCCTTGAACATGCTTGGGGTTTCATTTACTCGGGACTTATCTTGGAAAGATCATATTACATCTCTTGTAAAATCTGCTTCCAAGAGATTGGGTGTGCTAAGCCGACTCCGCTCTTTCTTTACCCCTGCGCAATTGTTGACTCTATACAGGGGTTTTATCCGCCCCTGTGTGGAGTACAACTCTCATGTGTGGGGTGGCTCCCCACATACAGCTCTTCTCAATAGGGTGGAGTCTAAGGCTTTTCGTCTCATTAACTCTCCTCCTCTTACTGACTCCCTTCAACCTCTGTCTCTTCGCCGCACTGTTGCATCTTTATCTCTTTTCTATCGCTACTTTAATGGTCATTGCTCCTCTGAACTGTCTGCTTGCATTCCTCCACCTCTACGACGGGCGCGTAGCACCCGTCTGGCAGCAAACTCTCATCCTTTTTCTGTCCAACTCTCTAATGCAAGAGTTAACCGTTACTCCCAGTCTTTCATTTATGCAACAGGTCAGCTCTGGAACTGTCTCCCTCTGTCTGTATTTCCTGCTGCCTATGATCTCCAGTCTTTCAAACGCAGTGTGTCCAGGCATCTCAAAATGATCGGATCTTGAATTTGGCTCTATATTGTATTTTGTTTTTCTCTTGGAGGGAACTGTTACTGCGGGCTCATGGCCTTTGGTTCCTTCTTCCTCGCATAAAAAAAAAAAAAAAAATGTATTGCCAGAAGCCTTAATCCCATAGGAGGTGGCCACAAACAATTCGCCTCCACGTCGCTGTGTCCTCTGCCAACAAAGATATAATGAGTAATATCTCTCATAATTATATCAGAAATCATTTGAAAAGTAAGTGATAAAGTGACAAAACTCTTCACAAAATAGTTACCCGTCCACTCAGTATCCACACCATGGAAATATACGCCATTCATTCTCTGGCAAATAATAGTCTACGTTAACCATATTTCGATTTTTTTTTTTTTTTTTGGGGGGGGGTATCTCAAGGTTTTCTATGCATCTTAAGGGGGACAGCTTGCAGGGAACGAGTTATTGAAGGCTTTTGCTGTCCCCTCCAGTTCGAAAACTGTAACTTAACGTGAACAGAAAATCGTCTGGAGGTAGCGAGGAGAAACCAAAACGAAATACTTAATCGGGCTAGTATCAGACTATAGACGTTGGACCATTAGAGGAAGTCGGATTTTGCAGTAGCTGTTGAGTATGTGACCACATTCACCTTAATGACCAAACATCTGTGGACACTAAAAGTTCAATAAACAATATTTTAGTAATCCCTCCATCCATCATGCAATCTTAAGTTGCCCCATGAGGAGCGTATGAGCCCGGAGCGAGGCAGATTAATCCTGACATTTAAGATGAGAGTGACCAGCCTCACTCATCCCTGAGTGGCATTACGTGAGCAATAAACCCCAACCTCTTGGATATAAACCTTCACCGGCTCAATCCGACTGGAGCGTCGTAATTGTACACTGAACCACCAGACACCTTACTTTGCTTATATGCTACCACCCAGATTAGTAAATGGTTTCCTGGTGTACAGGAAACCGTTTGGCTTGTCACTCATTGTAGAGTCACCTGTAGCAAAGGAAAGAATGAAGGAAAAAAAGAAGAGAGAGTGTAAAGTCACCCGTAGGCAGAAGAAAGAGAAAAGAATGAAGGAAAGACAGAAGAGGAAGGAAGGAAAGATGGACGGAGAAGAGGAAAAGGCAAACACCCGAGAGCGGCACTACATCGAGTATGTGGATGGTTAGCGCCCCCACCTACAACACATCACAAACATTAAAAATAAAATAACACCAAGACTCAATACCCTGAGGTCACTTGCCCATACAACATTCGGACACAACAAAGAAACCACCACCACAGTATACAAACAATACATACGTTCAGTGCTGAATTTTGCAAGCCCTGCCTGGGCTCCTAACTTCACCAAAACACACTACAAAACTCTACAGACCATACAGAACAAGGCCGTAAAAATAATCACAGGCTGCACAGCTACTACACCCACAGACCACCTACATCAAGAAACGAAAGTTCTTAATGTCAAGGATCATCTAGACATGAGAGGCACCCATTTTCTTGCTGCAGCCTCCACAAACCCACAACATCCACTATATTACATGGCAGCACATCCACCCACACCAAGGAACATCAAAACAACATCCAGCACACGATACTATACACAGATACAGTCATCTCTCCCCCTCGCCCACCTCAGACCAGCTTCCAGAAGCATATCCACACTCAGATCACTCGCCGCTCCATTCAGTCACTTAAAGACAATACACAGCTGCATGCACAGCCTCATGACATCCACCCTTCTGAATCCTATCTCCCTCGTGTGGACAGGGTCCACCTGGCCAGGCTGAGATGTGGGCACCATCCAGCCCTCTAAAGCTACCAGAAGAGGCTGGATGCCTCCGTCGCTGATGCCTGTCCAGGATGCAACGCAGCACCCCATACTAATGAGCACATAATGGAAGACTGCATTGCACACAATCACCTACGCCAACAACACAACATACACTCTTTGAGAGCTCTGTGGGAAAGCATGGTCTCGGCCATGGCCTTCCTGAGGGACCCGGGGCTGTTTGGCCAGACTGCCTAGGGAACAACTACTACTACTACTACTACCACCACTACGTTTTAGTCATACACTTAGTAAATGAGAAAATTTACAAAAAAATCTGATTAACTTTACTCAAATTACTAACAAAGTAAGTATAAAATAAAAATGAAAGGACATTTGTGCAAATCATTCACTGACTGAAAAAAGGTATTTTATTCTGATGAAACTTCTTGTGATAATAATTCCTAGATAATTCATCTGTGTATCCATTGCTAGACGCATTAATAGTTGAAGGAGTAATCACAAACAAGTCGCCTACATGCCACCCATACTCCCGAATAAGGCTACCCTCTGTCCAACCTATAGCATCCTCAATCACATTCCTCCCCACTTCATCCACCCATCTCAATCCTAGACTAGTGCCCATTTCCTCTTCAGGTTAAACATGCCCCCGAGCATCTTCTTCCCTTCAACTTTACTTCTGGGCATGACAGGTTGAAGAACCCGTGGACGTCAATAGCATTAGATTCTTTGCTGCTGCCAGACGATTTTCCTCAGCTTCGGACAGGCTTTATTGGAGGGATTGGGTATAGCCTTCATTAACTCCTTCACTCATAGGTGGACGTCAGAATGTGTTGATGTTGTTGTTGTTGTTGTTACTGTTGATGGTGCTGTTCTGACTCTAGGCTCATCAGAAACGTGTACCTGGTGGACTGCAGCATTGTGTCGTCCTTCCTCTGCAGTCCACCAACCTCCTTTCGGGTGATATGAAAGTAGTTAAGGAACCACTTTATGGTCAAGCAGTTAAGCCGCCCAATAATGAAGGTGTACATCTCCAGAACTTTTCACAGGACAATTGACAGAATCTACAAATATTACGAACAAAGTACATGAATGCCTTATAGTAGTAATGATGGTAACGTTTACTTTTTCATTATATATTTTCCTATATAAGCCATGTCATTATTAGAAAATAAAAATCAACAGCCCAGTTGCAGAACTTCTGTTGCATTCTATTCAAGCTAACGTCAGGCGATTTACTCATCCAGTTAGAAATGTTACTCATCCAGTTAGAAATGTTATGAGTATAATTTTTTTTACTCTAACTGGACCTAAAACTGCCAGTTCACTATCTTGAATGCTGAGCTAAAACAACAGATTACAACTGGAATAACCTGCTAGTCATGAAGCAGTGATATGGGCAGGAAAAAGAACTATAGGATTGTCTTTGTGCCATTGTGTTGTGTGAAATATGATGCTAAAAGATGAAAATCTGGGCCAAAATCAGGTGAAAAGCGAATCTGCCATTAACCTATTTGTCACGACACCTCTAGCATTTTATCATTTACAGAACATCGGATAATATTCATTTGAAAGAGACATAAGAACCTGAAAATGTTACTAGATTCCAACAGGACTTTTTCATTAACTTGACATAGGCAAAATTATTAGCTAAGGAATAGGTGCTAGAGTTTCCTAGCAACTATGGTGTGTCTTACTAGTGTATTTCAGCAAAGCTCTTTGATAGTCATTTTCTTGATACCTTCATATCAGCCATGGTCATTGCATAAATGTTTAAAAAGGCGGACATTATTTACTTGAAATATACAAATTAAATCACTAAGATGTAGCAGCTATGGCTCAGTTAAATTCTCTTCTAAGAAAGTTGGAAAACAAACCAGAACATCTAACCATATATGATAATATTATAAAAGATCAGTTGAAGAATAAATTTATAGAAGAGGTAGAATTCCCTGTTAAACATAAGGAGGGACATTATTTACCATATCATGCTGTAAGCAAAGATTCAGTAACTACTCCCATATGGATAGTTTTCAGAGAAGTTAGGGAATGTGTTACTAAGATTTAGAGAGAAACCTTATGCTGATACAGCAGACATTAGTAATGCTTCTCTCAGAATAGGACTGAGAGAGGAGGATAGGAAATTTACAAAATTCCTCTTGCCTCAAGACCCTCAAAATGAGGATAGTCCATTGAAAACCTACTGTTTCCGGTCGGTGCTCTTTGGCTCTTGTGCTAGTCCTTTCCTACTTTGCAACACTTTAAAGCATCATTTTGGAATTGCCAAATGCCCAGAAATTGGGGAGACTTTCTATATGGATAATTTATCAGGTGTTGCTGATACAGAGACGGAAGCATTGAAGGCTTATGAAGTAGCCAATTCCGAATGTGTTACAGAGCTGAAATACAAATTCACATCTTTTAAGGAATAAAATACAAGAGGATTATCCAAATACTGACATTCTCATATCTCAAATGCGGTGGGTCTTAACTGGGATACAAAGGCTGATGAAATAAGTTTGAAGCCAGTTAAGTTCTCTGATGTCACTCTCACCAAGAGGTCCTTGTTAAGTCAGGTCTCCATGTTATTTGACACATTAGGATTGGTCAGTCCTATAGTTATTAGAGGCAAGTGTTTAGTGCATGAGGCTTGGCGAGAAAAGTTAGACTAGGAACACTAAGTTGGGTGAGACGTATGTTGAACAATGGGTACAGATTAGTAAGGAATTTGAAAATACATCAAGCATATGTATTCTCATGAAGATAAACAGTAAAAAGAAGTCACATTTACATATATTTTGTGATGCTTCTCAAAAGGCATATGGAACAGTAGCTTACTGTGCAACAGGAGAGGATAGTAAGATTATTATGTCCAAAGCCAGAGTTGCACCAATAAAAGGAAGAACCCTACCTGAAATGGAACTGGCTTCCATAGAAGTAGGAACTAATTTGGCCAAGTATTTAACCACTACTCTTGATACTCAGTTTGAGGATATTTATATATGGACTGAGAGTGTGATTTCTCTTTACTGGATAGGAAAGGAAGACAGTAAAATCCCTTTCATCCGCAACAGAGTGAAGACTATAAAAGAACTGTCTTCCAAATTTAAATTTATGCATGTATCGTACAAGCAAAACCCAGCTGATCTGCTCTCTAGAGGCTTGACAGTAAGGAGACTGACCACTGATGATTTGTGGTTTATTGGTCCTAAATGATTACTTACTAAGGAGTCGCCTGAACAGAAACACTATATTATTGCTGAGGTTAGTGTTGCAAACTTAGATCCTGTAGTAGTGATTGACAGTAATAGATTTTCTTCAATAAGACAAATTCTTAACACTACTAAATTAGTTGTTAAATTTTGGAATAGGAAAGTGGGATTTGAGGTTTGATCCCAAGGAATATTGGCTGAAAATACTTCAAAGGTAAATATTACAAAGATATTTCTGACCTTTTTTGTAGGCACTGGCAGCAGTAATAAGCTGATAAGAGACTTAGGATTATTCATAGATGGAAAGGGTCTAATCAAATGCCGTGACAGAATAGTAAAGACTGAGTTGTCTCTCCAAACTAGACAAATTATATTACTACCGAAGAATGATTATTTTGTACAGTAAAATTGTTAAGGAAGCCCATAAGTTAACTTTTCATGGTGTGCTGCAGACTTTGTCCCGAATCCGAGAAAGGTATTGAATCCCTAAGGGTAACAGGTCGTAAGGAAATATCTCAAAAGTTGCATTATATGTAGGAGGTATGAACAGCAACCATATAACTATCCAGGATCATCTGCTTTATCAAAGAATAGAGTAAATGTATGTCGGCCCTTCAATGTAACTGGAGTTAATTATACAGGGGCTATAACTGTTTCGGGTAAGGGAACTCTTCACAAGATATATGTATGTTTGTTTACTTGCACCTACACAAGGGCAGTCCACCTAGAAATGGCAGAAGATTTAAGATCAGAGACATTCTTGAACGTATTTAGAAGATTTGCAGCTAGAAGGTCTTGTCCTAGTAAATTAATAAGCGACAATGGAATCAATTTCGTTGGAGCATCATCTCTACTTTTAAATATAATGAATGACCCAAAGGTTAACCCAGTGCTAGGAATCTGAAATTGTACCTGGCAGTTCATAGCTCCAACAGCACCATGGCAAAATGGATTAACAGAACGAATGAATGTTATTGTGAAGAACTGCCTTAGGAAAACCTTACACAGAACTAAGATCAATAGAGAAGAACTGAGAACAGTGATAACTGAAATTGAGGCTGGGATTAATGACAGACCTTTAACATATCTGAATGACACTAGTGTTTGAGGCATTGACACCAGCTCATATGCTATATGGCAGAAAGCTCCATCCAGTGCCTTGTGTGAATATCCAGGAAGAAGTAGGTGATCCTACAATAGAAAATAATAATTAGGAATTAGTTGGAGAAGAACAGGGAGGCTTGAGGAAGGGAAGAGGTTGTGTAGATCAGATATTCATTCTTAGATCTTTAGTGGAAAAGTTTCTAGAGAAGGGAAAGAAGTTGTATGCGGCTTTCATGGATTTTGAGAAAGCATATGACAGGGTGGATAGACAAGGATTGTGGAAAGTATTAACAATATATGGAGTAGATGGGAAGTTGTTGAATGCTGTGAAGAGTATGTATGATGGTGTTAAGGCTGCAGTGCGTGTGGATGGTGAACTAAGTGAAATTTTTCTCTTTGAAGGTTGGGTTGAAACAGGGATGTGTCATGTCTCCATGGTTGTTCAATATGTACATGGATGGAGTAATAAATGGGGTACAAGGTAGGGTAGTGAATGTTGGAGTGGTCCTGGTGAGAGAGGATAGTGTTTGGAAACTCCCTGTACTGCTGTTTGCAGATGATACTGTGTTGTTGAGTAAAGACGAAGGGGAGCTTCAAAGCTTGTTGGATGAGTTTGGGAGAGTGTGTAAGAAACGAAATCTAAAGGTGAATGTCTATCTATCTATCTATATACCTAGGCTGCTTCCCCCAAGGAAAGGGAGGTAGCCGAGACAGGACGACACACTCTCCATTTACTCATCCATTCAAACACATTCATTCGCATCTTAGCCCCAAAGGGGAGAACGGACAGATCCTCACCGCATCACACCGCACAAGGGTCAACTGCGCAATGCAAGCAGTGACATCCACAGCAGGGCCCGACAGCAGAACTGGTTTACCCCTGCCACATCATAACAGACCCATCCCCTTACCCGCACCTGACCTGACTAGCTGATCAGACGAAATGTGGGAGAATATCCCCTCAGGGCTGCGTCATCACTTATTCATTCACAATTTCTCTCCATTTATTTCTGTCACGCACAGCCACTCTTCCTTGCTCAACAGACATCCCTCTCGCATCCAGCGCTCTCTTCACACTGTCCATCCATCCTATTCGTGGTCTTCCTCTCAGTCTTACACCTCTCACATCAGATCTAGTTATCTTTTTCACCAATCGCTCATTATCCATTCTCTCCATATGCCCAAACCATTGCAACACCCTCTGCTCAACTCTACCAGCCATCTCCCGAACAACTCCAGTTCTCCTTCGCACTTCATCATTTCGCACTCGATCCATACGCGTCACTCCACACATACTCCTCAGACATCTCATCTCCATTACATTCAAACTTTTCCTCTCTGCTACACCCATATTCCATGTTTCAGCCCCATATAACGCAGTCGGTACCACAACACCCTCATATAGCCTTCTCTTTACATCCATTCTAAGCAAACGACATTTAAACACTTTTTTCATTCCTCCCAGCACCTTTCCTACTTCATTTATTCTAAACTTCACTTCTGCATCTATTCTTCCATCCACAGCAACATGTGACCCTAGATATTTAAAACAATCTACCTCCTCAAGCAACTCACCATTCAAAACTATATTCATCCCCCTACCATCTATCAACCTCGTACACTTCATCACTTTACTCTTATTCTCATTTACTTTCAATTTCCTCCTTTCACACACTCTTCCAAACTCCTCTACCAACTGTCTCAATCTCTCCTCTGAATCAGTCACCAGTGCAGTATCATCTGCAAACAGCAGCTGCTTCAGATTCCACTCTCCTCCATCAACATTTACCAGACTCAGACCACCTAAAACTCTTGCATTCACCTCCCTTACAACACCATCCATGTAAATATTAAACAACCAAGGCGACATCACACATCCCTGTCGCAGCCCCACTCTCACGGGAAACCAATCACTCACAGCATTTCCCACTCTTACACACGCTCTACTATTTACATAAAAACTTTTCACCCCTTTTAGTAACCTACCATCAAGTCCATACAATCTTAAAACAGTCCACAAAGCCTCCCTATCAATTCTATCATACGCTTTCTCTAAATCCATAAATGCCCAAAACACATCCTTGCCTTTCGCTAAATACTTTTCACACACTTGTCTCACAGCAAACACCTGATCAACGCATCCCCTCCCTCTCCTAAAGCCACACTGCTCATCACTAATCACTCCCTCTGTACCCTCTCTAACTCTCATAATTAACACTCTACCATACACTTTACCTACAACACTCAACAGACTTATACCCCTAAAGCTAGTACATTCATACTTATCACCCTTGCCTTTATACAACGGGACCACACAAGCACTTGCCCAGTCAATTGGCACCATACCTTTCTCAAAGCACACATTCAATAATCTTACTAACCAGTCAACAATAGTCACTCCACCACCCTTCAGGCATTCCACAGCACACCCATCCATACCTGCAGCTTTCCCTGTTTTCATCTCCTTTACTGCCTTCTCCACTTCCTCCTTCGTGATCAAAGAATCATTCAACTCTCCCAACACATTTATTCCTTGCACCCTTCTATCTGCCACAATCTCAGCCACCCTTTCCTCCTCTACATTTAACAATCTTTCAAAATACTCTGCCCATCTCTTCCTTACTGCATCCATCTCAATTAACATCCTTCCATCCTCTGCTTTTACTCGTTCTTCCTTCCCAGACTCTCCCTTTCGCAACCTTTTCACCTCCTTCCAAAACATTTTCTTATTCTGTTGAAAATTCTCTGTCAGCCGCCTACCCCACCTCTCATCTGCTGCCACTTTAGCATCACGCACAGCCCTTCTCGCTCTATTCCTCTTTTCCTTATACCTTTCATATGACATCTCATCCTTCCTCTGCAGCCACACTTCATATGCACGTCTCTTCTCAGCCACAGCCATACTTACTTCCTCGCACCACCATTCACTTCCTTTTCTTACACCACCACCCACACGTCTCACACCACACACCTCTTCTGCATGCCCCACCACAGCACTCTTAAACAACTGCCATTCCTCCTCCACACTGCCATTTTCCCGATCTTTCACTGCGTTCCACTCATCTTTCAATTTCTCCTGATACTCTATCTTTTTCTCTCTTTTATCCAACTCACTCACTTTCAAAACCTCCCTGCCACACCTAACCCTCCTAGCTCTCACCCATCTCTTACCTACTCTTAACTTTCCCTCCACCAGGTAGTGGTCAGACATACCTCCACCCTCCCCTCTCAGAACTCTCACATCCAACAATCTTCCTATTACATTCCTAGACACAACCACATAGTCCATCAAGGCTCTATCAACAACCCTTCCACCCTCCTGTCTCACCCATGTATACTTATAAATATCTTTCTTCTCAAACAGCGTATTCCCAATCACCATCTCTCGCTCAACACACATCGCTATCATTCGTTCCCCATTTTCATTTCTTCCAGGCACACCATGCATACCAACTACGCCTTCAACTGCTACATTTCCCACTCTAGCATTCAGATCTCCCATCATTACCACATTCACATTCGCTCCAAAATTCTGCAGACACTCATCAACATCATTCCAGAAAGACTCCCTCTCTTGTTCATCCCTTTCACTACCAGGCCCATATGCACTCACAAACACCCACAACTCACGTTCAAATTTCACTTTCACCCACATCAGTCTCGATGACACCTCCTTCCATTCAATCACACACTGCTGTACTTCCGGACTCACTAACAAGGCCACACCTTCTCTTGCCCTTCCTCTATCAACACCTGACAATCTTCCATTCACACTTCCAAACATAGATTCCCCTTCCCTTTCATCTTCGTTTCACTGAAAGCTAACACATCCAACTTTCTTCTCACAAACATTCTCCCAATCTCCTCCCTTTTAGCCTCAATTGTACTACATCCACGCACATTCATAGACCCAATCTTCAGGGTACAGGGATAACTCCATCCCCCGTCCCTTCCTCTGGCCTGTCTCTTTTTAGGAACTAAAAACAGAGGAGGGGGTCCCTAGTCCCCTCACCCCGCCCCTTTTAGTCGCCTTTTACGACACGCAGGGAATACGGTGGCAGTATTCTTCCTAACACAACCCGGCCGCAGAGTAGTAGCACCACCCCATAGTGCGGCCAGGTTGTGTCCCCCCCGCCACAGGTGAATGTAGGGAAGAGTAAAGTGATGGTCTTTGAGAGAGGTGAAGTCAGTGAATGTACAGCGAGGTTGGATGGTGAGGAATTGGAAAATGTGAGTACGTTTAAGTACTTGGGAAGTGTGATGAGTAAGGATGGAGGTTTGGAGGGTGAAGTGCTTGAAAGGGTACAGCAGGGGAGAAAGGTTGCTGGTTCTTTGAAAGCAGTGATAAGAAACAGGGAAGTGAGCATGGAAGTGAAAAAGTTACTACATGACAGTATTGTGATACCAACTCTAACGTATGGAAGTGAAGCTTGGACGTTGTTGGAAGGACACAAGTCAAGAGTGAAAGCAGTGGAAATGAGTTATTTAAGAGGAGCCTGTGGAGTCACATGGAGAGAGAGGCTGACGAATGAGGATATAAAGGAGCGTTGTGGTGTGGATGTGGATGTGATAGGAAGGGGTTATGAGGAACACACTGAGGTGGTTTGGCCATGTGGAGAGGATGGAGGGTGAGAGACTGACGAAGAGAGTGTATGTGAGTGAGGTGGAGGGGGGAAGAGGGAGGGGGAGGCCGAGGATCAGATGGAGGGATGGGGTGGAGAGGTATATGAGAGAGGGGGGTGTGAGATGGGAGCAGGGCAGTGAAATGGCGGGGGACAGGGCGATGTGGAGGAGATTTGTTTGTGTCCACCCCAAACGGGATTGAGGCGTCTGGCAATAGAGAGATAGACAATATTTGCATGATTTATATCAACGTTTGAAAGAAGCATTTTACACCTGAAATAGACATTGGAGCGAAGAATATGTTTTGAGCCTAAGATAAAGATTTTATGAGGTTCAGGCTGCCAGCAACAAGTCAGTTTTAAACATGCGAGATGTGATCTTAGTAAAAAACAGAACGACCAAGAGCCCAGTGGCCATTAGCTAAAGTGATCTCCACTCATCTAGATTCGGAGGGGATGCTGAGACTTGTAAAAATTAAATGTAGGGGACATACCAGTATAAAAACTATTGATAAACTGATGCCCCTTGAGTTAACGGCTACCCCTGGAGACAGTGGATGGTGAAGCGCAATTAGGTCAAGCTGCGTGACCTAGAAGGGCAACAGCACTGGGTTCTCAATATCTATGGAGAGAACTCCTGGCTAAGGGTCACATTACATGATACAGCGTATCATTTTTTACCTGGCCACAAAACTGTGGGAAATATTTTCCTTCGGAGTGGGTGCACTCTTTACCTTTTATAATAGTTGTCCCTGTTGAAAACAGAGGAAAAACCGGAGAGCAGTAACGAATAATTCAAACGGATTTATAACCCAGAGATTACGTTCTGTTTAATTATTTTTTTTATTAATAAATTAAAACCCAGTGCATTTAACCCTTGTGGACAACGATACTGTAAATACATGTAAAAACTTAGGAATTTTTCAATGATCTAACTGCGTCTGCTTGGTGGGATGATGTGCCCTCACATGAAAAGCAGATGAGGGTTTAATACATACTTAGATATCTAAAGGGAATATTTGGCTTTAGTTTAATTAAAACTCAGATTAAATTACATTAGATTTGCCTTGTATATTTCATGAAGTAATTTAACTGTATTTAGCCAATTGTAATTAATAAATAGTTGGCATCTCTAATCCTATGAGGGAGAAGAGACTCGCCATTTCTACCACTCTGTTCCAAAAGTTCGTTCAAGCTGCAAGCTGTAAAATATGCACTTAAGGTCGCTTGGAAGCCCCAGGCAAACCGACCAAGACCTCAGGTCCGTCGTTATCTGTTATTCCGATTCTGTCTAGCAAAGTAACCTTGATGATTTGGCCAAATCTGGGGGAACTAGTTAGGATATAAGGAGATAATTACTGGTGAGTCAGAGTATTAATTTATATCTTAATTTCCTAAGAGACTTCGATTATTTAAATTAATATTTGTTGTTTTTAGAATAACACTTTTCAGATAAAGAAGTGTTTAAAAATTTCTGACAATTAATTTGGTAGGGGACACACGTTGGTGGGCAGGGTGGATGGCTGAGATCGATGCCCTGGGTGGGTCTTACGGGTGTCAGGGGAGAGTGAGTGTTGGATGGGTTAATTGAGTTGGTTAATGGGCTGGTAGGTGCATGAGTGGGTGGATGGATAATGTGGCTCCCTAGATGACAAGGCAGGAGAGGGACTTAACAGGTTATTAATCATATAACTTGTCATAGGTACTTAGATTTTAGTATACCGTTCACGGGACTTTGAATAAATATTTAGAACCAAACTCCATACTCTGGCGTGATTCTATTGAAATCTGCTAAAAACTCAATATACTTGCAACTCACTGAACTGAAGGTGGATCTATACATGTAATAACACACCTAACAGCAGAATAAACTTACATGCGGCAAGACGGGAGAGTGTGTGAAATTTCAGATCATCTATCCATCACACTTACAAATCCGTGCGTTGGTGGGGTTAAGGAAGGGGATTTGTGGATGGACGTATGCAATTAACCTACCTTCTGATGGCAGACTACCCTGTCCCCTTTTTAATGTTCAGAACTGTACATTTGTTGGAATTACTAACCAACAAATCTTAATATCGTAAGTACATTTTCAAACTATCATTTTTTTTTTTTTAGTAAATGAAAAAAATATTTAAAATCCACATTCCATATCTCATTGACACAATGGATCTGTGTACAATGGACTGCCATGGAATGGAATAATTATGTCCTTATTCTTCAGTTTGAAGCTTTAAAGTTTTACATTTGTATGGACGGAGATACATCTGCTAGTGCGATGCTCACTCCTAAGAATTTTATCCACATTTTGTTGAGACCTTACATGCCAGATCATTACAAGTTATCATAATGAGAGAGAGAAAGAGAGAGAGAGAGAGAGAGAGAGAGAGAGAGAGAGAGAGAGAGAGAGAGAGAGAGAGAGAGAAAGAATGTTAGCCAATTACAGGTTCCGTGCGTCACGTCAGGAAGGGTGAGTCAGGGTCACCTACTATATAAGCTGGAAGGGGTGTGGGGAGAATCAGTTGAGGCCACACCCACGCCTTGGCCACCACACCTACACCTGCTGTTCTTGTGAGTATATATGTGTAGGCCCCGTCACTGCCACAAGTGTTATAACATTATCTTATTGCTGCCCCCGGAGATATACAGGAGTAGGCAAAGGTATGGGAAATGATAGATCAGGGAATTATAGGCAGAAAATGCAATATCAATATGGATCCAAGTGTCAACTGTTACAGGACTACAATTACTAATACCTTTATGGGTGAATTATGCAGAAGACCATTTTTACCCATAAGATTATCAGTAATTGTAGTCCTGATGAGATTTGGACCTATGTTCATATTACATTATTTTTTTTACTCCAGATTTCACTCATGTATCACTTTCTAAAGTAATGAGTATGCCCATCATTCCCGGGCCACCCTGCATATAAAGTGGTTCACATCGATAATAAACAACTTCGTGAAACTCATCAAACTGTGACACTTACCATCTATTCATTGAATTAAATGTTTTATTTGTTCTTATATTTGACCTTTAGGCACATGCAGTGAAGAAATAAATACTTGAAATCTCCAGAACTTTTCACAGGACAATTGACAGAATCTACAAATATTAAGAACAAAGTACATGAATGCCTTATAGTAGTAATGATGGTAACGTTTACTTCTTCATTATATATTTTCCTATATAAGCCATGTCATTATTAGAAAATAAAAATCAACAGCCCAGTTGCAGAACTTCCGTTGCATTCTATTCAAGCTAACGTCAGGCGATTTACTCATCCAGTTAGAAATGTTACTCATCCAGTTAGAAATGTTATTACTATATTTTTTTTTACTCTAACTGGACCTAAAACTGCCAGTTCACTATCTTGAATGCTGAGCTAAAACAACAGATTACAACTGGAATAATATGCTAGTCATGAATCAGTGATATGGGCAGGAAAAAGAACTATAGGATTGTCTTTGTGCCATTGTGTTGTGTGAAATAAGATGCTAAAAGATGAAAATCTGGGCCAAAATCAGGTGAAAAGCGAATCTGCCATTAACCTATTTGTCACGACACCTCTAGCATTTTATCATTTACAGAACATCGGATAATATTCATTTGAAAGAGACATAAGAACCTGAAAATGTTACCAGATTCCAACAGGACATTTTCATTAACTTGACATAGGCAAAATTATTAGCTAAGGAATAGGTGCTAGAGTTTCCTAGCAACTATGGTGTGTCTTACTAGTGTATTTCAGCAAAGCTCTTTCATAGTCATTTTCTTGATACTTTCATATCAGCCATGGTCATTGCATAAATGTTTAAAAAGGCGGACATTATTTACTTGAAATATACAAATTAAATCACTAAGATGTAGCAGCTATGGCTCAGTTAAATTCTCTTCTAAGAAAGTTGGAAAACAAACCAGAACATCTAACCATATATGATAATATTATAAAAGATCAGTTGAAGAATAAATTTATAGAAGAGGTAGAATTCCCTGTTAAACATAAGGAGGGACATTATTTACCATATCATGCTGTAAGCAAGGATTCAGTAACTACTCCCATATGGATAGTTTTCAGAGAAGTTAGGGAATGTGTTACTAAGATTTAGAGAGAAACCTTATGCTGATACAGCAGACATTAGTAATGCTTCTCTCAGAATAGGACTGAGAGAGGAGGATAGGAAATTTACAAAATTCCTCTTGCCTCAAGACCCTGAAAATGAGGATAGTCCATTGAAAACCTACTGTTTCCGGTCGGTGCTCTTTGGCTCTTGTGCTAGTCTTTTCCTACTTTGCAACACTTTAAAGCATCATTTTGGAATTGCCAAATGCCCAGAAATTGGGGAGACTTTCTATATGGATAATTTATCAGGTGTTGCTGATACAAAGACGGAAGCATTGAAGGCTTATGAAGTAGCCAATTCCGAATGTGTTACAGAGCTGAAATACAAATTCACATCTTTTAAGGAATAAAATACAAGAGGATTATCCAAATACTGACATTCTCATATCTCAAATGCGGTGGGTCTTAACTGGGATACAAAGGCTGATGAAATAAGTTTGAAGCCAGTTAAGTTCTCTGATGTCACTCTCACCAAGAGGTCCTTGTTAAGTCAGGTCTCCATGTTATTTGACACATTAGGATTGGTCAGTCCTATAGTTATCAGGGGCAAATATTTAGTGCAAGAGGTTTGGCGAGAAAAGTTAGACTAGGAACACTAAGTTGGGTGAGACGTATGTTGAACAATGGGAACAGATTAGTAAGGAATTTGAAAATACATCAAGCATATGTACCCTCAGGAAGATAAACAGTAAAAAGAAGTCACATTTACATATATTTTGTGATGCTTCTCAAAAGGCATATGGAACAGTAGCTTACTGTGCAACAGGAGAGGATAGTAAGATTATTATGTCCAAAGCCAGAGTTGCACCAATAAAAGGAAGAACCCTACCTGAAATGGAACTGGCTTCCATAGAAGTAGGAACTAAATTGGTCAAGTATTTAACCACTACTCTTGATACTCAGTTTGAGGATATTTGTATATGGACTGAGAGTGTGATTTGTCTTTACTGGATAGCAAAGGAAGACAGTAAAATCCCTTTCATCAGCAACAGAGTGAAGACTATAAAAGAACTGTCTTCCAAATTTAAATTTATGCATGTATCCTACAAGCAAAACCCAGCTGATCTGCTCTCGGGAGGCTTGACAGTAAGGAGACTGACCACTGATGACTTGTGGTTTATTGGTCCTAAATGATTACTTACTAAGGAATCGCCTGAACAGAAACACTATAGTATTGCTGAGGTTAGTGTTGCAAACTTAGATCCTGTAGTAGTGATTGAAATTAATAGATTTTCATCAATAAGACAAATTCTTAACACTACTAAATTAGTTGTTAAATTTTGGAATAGGAAAGTGGGATTTGAGGTTTGATCCCAAGGAATATTGGCTGAAAATGCTTCAAAGGCAATATTACAGAGATATTTCTGACCTTTTTTGTAGGCACAGGCAGCAGTAATAAGCTGATAAGAGATTTAGGATTATTCATAGATGGAAAGGGTCTAATCAGATGCCGTGGCAGAATAGTAAAGACTGAGTTGTCTCTCCAAACTAGACAAATTATATTACTACCCAAGAATGATTATTTTGTACAGTTAATTGTTAAGGAAGCCCATAAGTTAACTTTTCATGGTGTGCTGCAGACTTTGTCCCGAATCTGAGAAAGGTATTGAATCCCTAAGGGTAACAGGTCGTAAGGAAATATCATAAAAGTTGCATTATATGTAGGAGGTATGAACAGCAACCATATAACTATCCAGGATCATCTGCTTTATCAAAGAATCGAGTAAATGTATGTCGGCCCTTCAATGTAACTGGAGTTGATTATACAGGGGCTATAACTGTTACGGGTAAGGGAACTCTCCACAAGGTACATATATGTTTGTTTACTTGCACCTACACAAGGGCAGTCCATCTAGAAATGGCAGAAGATTTAAGTTCAGAGACATTCTTGAACGTATTTAGAAGATTTGCAGCTAGAAGGTCTTGTCCTAGTAAATTAATAAGCGACAATGGAATCAATTTCGTTGGAGCATCATCTCTACTTTTAAATATAATGAATGACCCAAAGGTTAACCAGGTGCTGGGAATCTGAAATTGTACCTGGCAGTTCATAGCTCCAACAGCACCATGGCAAAATGGATTAACAGAACGAATGAATGGTATTGTGAAGAACTGCCTTAGGAAAACCTTACACAGAACTAAGATCAATAGAGAAGAACTGAGAACAGTGATAACTGAAATTGAGGCTAGGATTAATGACAGACCTTTAACATATCTGGATGACACTAGTGTTTCAGCTGAGGCATTGACACCAGCTCATATGCTATATGGCAGAAAGCTTGATCCAGTACCTTGTGTGGATATCCAGAAAGAAGTAGGTGATCCTACAATAGAAAATAACAATTAGGAATTAGTTGGAGAAGAACAGGGAGGCTTTAGGAAGGGAAGAGGTTGTGTAGATCAGATATTCATTCTTAGATCTTTAGTGGAAAAGTTTCTAGAGAAGGGAAAGAAGTTGTATGCGGCTTTCATGGATTTTGAGAAAGCATATGACAGGGTGGGTAGACAAGGATTGTGGAAAATATTAAAAATATATGGAGTAGATGGGAAGTTGTTGAATGCTGTGAAGAGTATGTATGATGGTGCTAAGGCTGCAGTGCATGTGGATGGTGAACTACGTGAATTTTTCTCTTTGAAGGTTGGGTTGAAACAGGGATGTATCATGTCTCCATGGTTGTTCAATCTGTACATGGATGGGGTAATAAATGAGGTACAGGGTAGGGTAGTGGATGTTGGAGTGAACCTGGTGAGAGAGGATAATGTTTGGAAACTCCCTGTACTGCTGTTTGCAGATGATACTGTGTTGTTGAGTAAAGACGAAGGGGAGCTGCAAGGCTTGGTGGATGAGTTTGGGAGAGTGTGTAAGAAACGGAATATAAAGGAGAATGTAGGGAAGAGTAAAGTGATGGTCTTTGAGAGAGGTGAAGTCAGTGACTGTACAGCGAGGTTGGATGGTGAGGAATGGTAAAATGTGAGTACGTGTAAGTACTTGGGTAGTGTGATGAGTAAGGATGGAGGTTTGGAGGGTGAAGTGCTTGAAAGGGTACAGCAGGGAAGAAAGGTTGCTGGTTCTTTGAAAGCAGTGATAAGAAACAGGGAAGTGAGCATGGAAGTAAAAAAGTTACTACATGACAGTATTGTGATACCAACTCTAACGTATGGAAGTGAAGCTTGGACGTTGTTGGAAGGACAGAAGTCAAGCGTGAGAGCAGTGGAAATGAGTTATTTAAGAGGAGTCTGTGGAGTCACATGGAGAGACAGGCTGACGAATGAGGATATAAAGGAGCGTTGTGGTGTGGATGTGGATGTGATAGGAAGCGTTATGAGGAACACACTCAGGTGGTTTGGCCATGTGGAGAGGATGGAGGGTGAGAGACTGACGAAGAGCGTGTATGTGAGTGAGGTGGAGGGGGGAAGAGGGAGGGGGAGGCCGAGGATCAGATGGAGGGATGGGGTGGAGAGGTATATGAGAGAGGGGGGTGTGAGTTGAGATCAGGGCAGTGAAATGGCGGGGGACAGGGCGACGTGGAGGCGATTTGTTTGTGTCCACCCCAAACGGGATTGAGGCGTCTGGCAATAGATAGATAGACAATATTTGCATGATTTATATCAACGTCTGAAAAAAGCATTTTACACCTGAAATAGACATTGGAGCCAAGAATATCTTTTGAGCCTAAGAGAAAGATTTTATGAGGTTCAGGCTGCCAGCAACAAGTCAGTTATAAACAAGGGAGATGTGGTCTTAGTAAGAACAGAACGACCAAGAGCCCAGTGGCCATTAGCTAAAGTGATCTCCACACATCCAGATTCGGAGGGGATGCTGAGACTTGTAAAAATTAAATGTAGGGGACATACCAGTATAAAAACTATTGATAAACTGGTGCCCCTTGGGTTAACGGCTACCCCTGGAGACAGTGGATGGTGAAGCGCAATTGGGTCAAGATGCTTGACCTAGAAGGGCAACAGCACTGGGTTCTCAAGACCTATGGAGAGAACTCCTGGCTAAGGGTCACATTACATGATACAGCGTATCATTTTTTGCCTGGCCACAAAACTGTGGGAAATATTTTCCTTCGGAGTGAGTGCACTCTTTACCTTTTATAATAGTTGTCCCTGTTGAAAACAGAGGAAAAACCGGAGGGCAGTAATGAATAATTCAAACAGATTTATAACCCTGAGATTACGTTCTGTTTAATAATTTTTATTATTAATAAATTAAAAGCCACTGCATTTAACCCTTGTGGACAGCCATAATGTAAATACATGTAAAAACTTAGGAATTTTTCAATGACCCAACTGTGCCCGCGTGGTGGGATGATGTGCCCTCACGTGAAAAGCAGATGAGGATTTAATACCTACATACATATCTAAAGGGAATATTTGGCTTTAGTTTAATTAAAACTCAGATTAAATTACATTAGATTTGCCTTGTATATTTCATGAAGTAATTTAACTGTATTTAGCCAACTGTAATTAATAAATAGTTGGCATCTCTAATCCTATGAGGGAGAAGAGACTCGCCATTTCTACCACTCTGTTCCAAAAGTTCGTTCAAGCTGCAAGCTGTAAAATATGCACTTAAGGTCGCTTGGATGCCCCAGGCAAACCGACCAAGACCTCAGGTCCGTCGTTATCTGTTATTCCGACTCTGTCTAGCAAAGTAACCTTGATGATTTGGCCAAATCTGGGGGAACTAGTTAGGATATAAGGAGATAATTACTGGTGAGTCAGAGTATTAATTATATCTTAATTTCCTAAGAGACTTCGATTATTTAAATTAATATTTGTTGTTTTTAGATTAACACTTGTCAGATAAAGAAGTGTTTAAAAATTTCTGACAGTTAATTTGGTGGGGGACACACGTTGGTGGGCAGGGTGGATGGCTGAGATCGATGCCCTGGGTGGGTCGTACGGGTGTCAGGGGAGAGTGAGTGTTGGATGGGTTAAGTGAGTTGGTTGATGGGCTGGTAGGTGTATGAGTGGGTGGATGGATAATGTGGCTCCCTAGATGACAAGGCAGGAGAGGGACTTAACAGGCTATTAATCATATAACTTGTTATAGGTACTTAGATTTTAGTATACCGTTCACGGGACTTTGAATAAATATTTAGAACCAAACTCCATACTCTGGCGTGATTCTATTGAAATCTGCTAAAAACTCAATATACTTGCAACTCACTGAACTGAAGGTGGATCTATACATGTAATAACACACCTAACAGCAGAATAAACTTACATGCGGCAAGCCGGGAGAGTGTGTGAAATTTCAGATCAACTATCCATCACACTTACAAATCCGTGCGTTGGTGGGGTTAAGGAAGGGGATTTGTGGATGGACGTATGCAATTAACCTGCCTTCTGATGGCAGACTACCCTGTCCCCTTTTTAATGTTCAGAACTGTACATTTGTTGGAATTACTAACCAACAAATCTTAATATCGTAAGTACATTTTCAAACTATCATTTTTTTTTTAGTAAATGAAAAAAATATTTTAAATCCACATTCCATATCTCAGTGACACAATGGACCTGTGTACAATGGACTGCCATGGAATGGAATAATTATGTCCTTATTCTTCAGTTTGAAGCTTTAAAGTTTTACATTTGCATGTACGGAGATACATCTGCTAGTGCGATGCTCACTCCTAAGAATTTTATCCACATTTTGTTGAGACCTTACATGCCAGATCATTACAAGTTATCATAATGAGAGAGAGAGAGAGAGAGAGAGAGAGAGAGAGAGAGAGAGAGAGAGAATGTTAGCCAATTACAGGTTCCGTGCGTCATTGTAGGAAGGGTGAGTCAGGGTCACCTACTATATAAGCTGGAAGGGGTGTGGGGAGAATCAGTTGAGGCCACACCCACGCCTTGGCCACCATACTTACACCTGCTGTTCTTGTGAGTATAGATGTGTAGGCCCCGTCACTGCCACAAGTGTCATAGCATTATCTTATTGCTGCCCCCGGAGATATACAGGAGTGGGCAAAGGTATGGGAAATGATAGATCAGGGAATTATGGGCAGAAAACGCAATATCAATATGGATCCAAGTGTCAACTGTTACACAACTACAATTACTAATACCTTTATGGGTGAATTATGCAGAAGACCATTTTTACCCATAAGATTATCAGTAATTGTAGTCCTGATGAGATTTGGACCTATGTTCATATTACATTTTTTTTTTACTCCAGATTTCACTCATGTATCACTTTCTAAAGTAATGAGTATGCCCATCATTCCCGGGCCACCCTGCATATAAAGTGGTTCACATCGATAATAAACAACTTCGTGAAACTCATCAAACTGTGACAGTTACCATCTATTCATTGAATTAAATGTTTTACTTGTTCTTATATTTGACCTTTAGGCACATGCAGTGAAGAAATAAATACTTGAAATCAGAAATTATAAATTGTAGAGGGTATTAATCTATCAACCTATCCATGTATTGCCAGAAGCCTTAATCCCATAGGAGGTGGCCAAAAACAATTCGCCTCCACGTCGCTGTGTCCTCTGCCAACAAAGATATAATGAGTAATATCTCTCATAATTATATCAGAAATCATTTGAAAAGTAAGTGATAAAGTGACAAAACTCTTCACAAAATAGTTACCCGTCCACTCAGTATCCACACCATGGAAATATACGCCATTCATTCTCTGACAAATAATAGTCTACGTTAACCATATTTCGATTTTTTTTTTTTTTGGAGGGGGGGTATCTCAAGGTTTTTTATGCATCTTAGGGGGGACAGCTTGCAGGGAATGAGTTATTGAAGGCTTTTGCTGTCCGCTCCAGTTCGAAAACTGTAACTTAACGTGAACAGAGAATCGTCTGGAGGTAGCGAGGAGAAACCAAAACGAAATACTTAATCGGGCTAGTATCAGACTAAAGACGTTAGGCCATTTGACCAAGTCGGATTTTGCAGTAGCTGTTGAGTATGTGACCACATTCACCTTAATGACCAAACATCTGTGGACACTAAAAGTTCAGTAAACAATATTTTAGTCATCCATCCATCCATCCATCACCCAATCTTAAGTTGCCCCATGAGGACCGTAGGAGCCCGGGGCTAGGCAGATTGATCCTGATATTTAAGATGAGAGTGACCAGCCTCACTCATCCCTGAGTGGCATTACGTGAGCAATAAATCCCAACCTCTTGGATATAAACCTTCACCGGCTCAATCCGACTGGAGTGTCGTAATTGCACACTGAACCACCAGACACCTTACTTTGCTTATATACTACCACCCAGATTAGTAAATGGTTTCCTGGTGTACAGGAAACCGTTTGGCTTATCACTCACTGTAGAGTCACCTGTAGCAAAGGAAAGAATGAAGGAAAAAAAGAAGAGAGAGTGTAAAGTCACCCGTAGGCAGAAGAAAGAGAAAAGAATGAAGGAAAGACAGAAGAGGAAGGAAGGAAAGAAGGACGGAGAAGAGGAAAAGGCAAACACCCGAGAGCGGCACTACATCGAGTATGTGGATGGTTAGCGCCCCCACCTACAACACATCACAAACATTAAAAATAAAATAACACCAAGACTCAATGCCCTGAGGTCACTTGCCCATACAACATTCGGACACAACAAAGAAACCACCACCACAGTATACAAACAATACATACGTTCAGTGCTGAATTATGCAAGCCCTGACTGGGCTCCTAACCTCACCAAAACACACTACAAAACTCTACAGACCATACAGAACAAGGCGGTAAAAATAATCACAGGCTGCACAGCTACTACACCCACAGACCACGTACATCAAGAAACCAAAGTCCTTAAAGTCAAGGATCACCTAGACATGAGAGGCACCCAGTTTCTTGCTGCAGCCTCCACAAACCCACAACATCCACTATATTACATGGCAGCACATCCACCCACACCAAGGAACATTAAAACAACACCCAGCACACGATACCATACACAGATACTGTCATCTTTCCCCCTCGCCCACCTCAGACCAGCTTCCAGAAGCATATCCACACTCAGATCACTCGCCGCTCCATTCAGTCACTTAAAGACAATACACAGCTACATGCACAGCCTCCTGACATCCACCCTTATGAATCCTATCTTCCTCGTGTGGACAGGGTCCACCTGGCCAGGCTGAGATGTGGGCACCATCCAGCCCTCTTAAGCTACCAGAAGAGGCTGGATGACTCCGTCGCTGATGCCTCTCCAGGATGCAACGCAGCACCTCATACTATTGAGCACATAATGGAAGACTGCACTGCACACAATCACCTACGCCAACAACATAACATACACTCTTTGAGAGCTCTGTGGGAGAGCCGGTCTCGGCCATGGCCTTCCTAAGGGACCCGGGGCTGTTCGGCCAGACTGCCTAGGGAACAACTACTACTACTACTACCACCACCACTACGTTTTAATTATACACTTAGTAAATGAGAAAATTTACAAAAAAATCTGATTAACTGTACTCAAATTACTAACAAAGTAACTATACAAAAAAAAAAAATGAAAGGACATTTGTGGAAATGTTTCACTGACTGAAAAAAGGTATTTTATTCTGATGAAACTTCTTGTGATAATAATTCCTAGATAATTCATTTGTGTATCCATTGCTAGACGCCTTAATAGTTGAAGGAGTGATCACAAACAAGTCGCCTACATGCCACCCATACTCCCGATTAAGGCTGCCCTCTGTCCAACCTATAGCATCCTCAATCACATGCCTCCCCACTTCATCCACCCATCTCAGTCCTAGACTAGTGCCCATTTCCTCTTCAGGTTAAACATGCCCCCGAGCATCTTCTTCCCTTCAACTTTACTTCTGGGCATGACAGGTTGAAGAACCCGTGGACGTCAATAGCATTAGATTCTTTGCTGCTGCCAGATGATTTTCCTCAGCTTCGGACAGGCTTTATTGGAGGGATTGGATATAGCCTTCATTAACTCCTTCACTCATAGGTGGACGTCAGAATGTGTTGATGTTGTTGCTGTTGTTGTTACTGTTGATGGTGCTGTTCAGATTCTAGGCTCATCAAAAACGTGTACCTGGTGGACTGCAGCATTGTCCACCAACCTCCTTTCGGGTGATATGAAAGTAGTTAAGGAACCACTTTATGGTCAAGCAGTTAAGCCGCCCAATAATGAAGGTGTACATCTCCAGAACTTTTCACAGGACAATTGACAGAATCTACAAATATTACGAACAAAGTACATGAATGCCTTATAGTAGTAATGATGGTAACGTTTACTTCTTCATTATATATTTTCCTATATAAGCCATGTCATTATTAGAAAATAAAAATCAACAGCCCAGTTGCAGAACTTCTGTTGTATTCTATTCAAGCTAACGTCAGGCGATTTACTCATCCAGTTAGAAATGTTATGAGTATAATTTTTTTTACTCTAACTGGACCTAAAACTGCCAGTTCACTATCTTGAATGCTGAGCTAAAACAACAGATTACAACTGGAATAACATGCTAGTCACGAAGCAGTGATATGGGCAGGAAAAAGAACTATAGGATTGTCTTTGTGCCATTGTGTTGTGTGAAATAAGATGCTAAAAGATGAAAATCTGGGCCAAAATCAGGTGAAAAGCGAATCTGCCATTAACCTATTTGTCACGACACCTCTAGCATTTTATCATTTACAGAACATCGGATAATATTCATTTGAAAGAGACATAAGAACCTGAAAATGTTACTAGATTCCAACAGGACATTTTCATTAACTTGACATAGGCAAAATTATTAGCTAAGGAATAGGTGCTAGAGTTTCCTAGCAACTATGGTGTGTCTTACTAGTGTATTTCAGCAAAGCTCTTTGATAGTCACTTTCTTGTTACTTTCATATCAGCCATGGTCATTGCATAAATGTTTAAAAAGGCGGACATTATTTACTTGAAATATACAAATTAAATCACTAAGATGTAGGTGCTAGAAGAGTTTCTCAGTGAAAGTAAGCCCAGTATATGCAGGAAAATTATATAAAAGTAGAAGAACTGAGATCGCTCGCTGCCAAAACATATATACTAGTTATTTGAGCGTGGCCTAAAAATGCCATATCTCCATCTTCACTGCTGAGCCGTAACAAAAGGTGAACCTTAGAATATAATGCTAGTGCTATGGAAAAGATGTAGACCAGCACCATTGTCTCTTTTTGAATACCGTAGGACCGTACCGTTGTCTTTCTGAATAACATAAAACCGTACCGTTGTCTTTTTCTGCATAGTGTGGAACTGTACCATTTTTTTTCCTGAATAATATAGAACCATACATTCCTCTTTTTCTGAATGATGTAAAACTGTGCCATTGTCCTATTCTGAATAATGTAGAACCGCACCATTGTATTTTCTGTCAATGAACTCGTGAAATAAGCAGCTGAAGGACGAAAATATGGGCCATGTTAAGGTGAAAGAACCATAATAAAAAAAACTTGTTGCTAGGATCCCGTATTTTAGTGCGTGCTTCGAACTTATGCGATTATACATTGCAAAGGACATATTTTTAGATCCAGAAGAGTTAGATGCTGCCCTCATCAACATCTCCAGTACGAGAGGCCTTTCAAGTGAAGTAAAATTGTCTGGAGGTTACAAGAATATGATGGTGAAGACGTCATCGAAATCATGTAAAAGTAATGCTTTCCGACTTAATCCAGGTGACGTACTGTTGTTTTACTCTTCATGTCTGCTGACGATTTTGTTCGGCTTAGGATACACTTTTCGAACTGCAAAGGTTACTTACATCCTTAATAAGCCCCTTCCGTACGAGACGCCTTTCATATGTTTCATAAAATCGTCTGCAGGCAGAAAGAATATAATAGAAAGGACGTCACTCGGATTCAAGATTTGAAGATTGAAATATATATATATATTTTTTTTTATGCGAGGAAGAAGGAACCAAAGGCCATGAGCCCGCAGTAACAGTTCCCTCAAAGAGAAAAACAAAATACAATAGAGAGCCAAATTCAAGATCCGATCATTTTGAGATGCCTGGACACACTGCATTTGAAAGACTGGAGGTCATAGGCAGCAGGAAATACAGACAGAGGGAGACAGTTCCAGAGCTGACCTGTTGCATAAATGAAAGACTGGGAGTAACGGTTAACTCTTGCATTAGAGAGTTGGACAGAAAAGGGATGAGAGTTTGCTGCCAGACGGGTGCTACGCGCCCGTCGTAGAGGTGGAGGAATGCAAGCAGACAGTTCAGAGGAGCAGTGACCATTAAAGTAGCGATAGAAAAGAGATAAAGATGCAACAGTGCGGCGAAGAGACAGAGGTTGAAGGGAGTCAGTAAGAGGAGGAGAGTTGATGAGACCAAAAGCCTTTGACTCCACCCTATTGAGAAGAGCTGTATGTGGGGAGCCTCCCCACACATGAGAGTTGTACTCCACACAAGGGCGGATAAAAACCCTGTATAGAGTCGAAAATTGTGCAGGGGTAAAGAAAGAGCGGAGTCGGCTTAGCACACCCAATCTCTTGGAAGCAGATTTTACAAGAGATGTAATATGATCTTTCCAAGATAAGTCCCGAGTAAATGAAACCCCAAGCATGTTCAAGGATGATGCAGGATTAAGCTGAATATTATTAAACATTAGTGGGTATATCTATGGAAGATTTTGTCGGGTTGATAGGTGTAAGAACTGAGTCTTAGATGCATTAAAGACAACCATATTATTTTTACCCCAGTCAGAGATACAAGCCAAGTCAGACATTAGGTGTGCCATAGCCTCATCCCTTGTTTGTTGAAGTAACTGTTGAGATGGGCGTTGCAGGAACCGAATGGAAAGGTGAAGGGTGGAGTCATCAGCGTATGAGTGGATAGGGCTAGATGTACAGCTTAGAAGATCATTGATGAATAAAAGGAAGAGAGTTGGTGATAGGACAGAGCCCTGAGGAACACCACTGTTGATAGATCTAGGAGAGGAACGATGGCCGTCTACAACAGCGGCTATAGAACGACCAGAAAGGAAGCTAGCAATGAAGGCACAGATAGAAGGATAGAAACCGTAGGAGGGCAGTTTGGAAATTAAAGATTTATGCCAGACTCGATCGAAAGCCTTTGAGATGTCAAGTGCAATGGCAAAGCTTTCGCCAAAGTCCCGAAAGGAGGATGACCAGGAGTCTGAAAGGTAGGTGAGAAGATCGCCAGTGGAGCGTCCCTGACGGAACCCATACTGACGATCAGAAAGAAGGTTGTGATAGGAAAGGTGCTTTAAAATTTTTCTATTAAGAATTGACTCAAAAACTTTTGAAATACAGGACGTTAAAGCAATTGGACGATAGTTGGAGGGTTGGGAGTGGTCACCCTTCTTTGGGACTGGCTGAATGAGAGCAAACTTCCAGCAAGAAGGAAAGGTACAAGTTGACAGACAAAGACGAAAGAGTTTGCCTAGGCAGGGTGTAAGCACAGAAGCACAGTTCTTGAGAACAACAGGAGGGACCCCATCAGGCCAATATGCCTTGTTAGTACTGAGGACAGTGATGGCAGAAAATACAACAACTGAAGAAGTTTTAATGTCAGCCATGAGGAACTCAGAGGGGGGAAGTGATGGAGGAACAGCACCGGAATCGTCTAAGGTGGAATTGGAGGAGAAAGTCTGTGCGAAAAGATCTGCTTTATCAGTAGAAGAAATAGCTACAGAACCATCAGAGTAGAAAAGAGGAGGGAAGGATGATGAGGTAAAGTTGTTAGAAAGATTTTTGGCAAGGTGCCAGAAGGAGCGGGAAGAATTCGAGTTGGAGAGGTGAGAGCATTTAGTATGGATGAAATTATTTTTAGTAGAGCGAAGAACAGACTTAGCACGATTCTGGGCAGAAACGTAAAGATGATGTGATTCAGGGGTGGGTAGGCTCTGGTACCTTTTGTAGGCCTTCTCCTTGTTGTGGACAGCATTAGAACA
This sequence comes from Coenobita brevimanus, assembly GCF_032717465.1. Lineage (NCBI taxonomy): Eukaryota > Metazoa > Arthropoda > Malacostraca > Decapoda > Coenobitidae > Coenobita > Coenobita brevimanus. The sequence continues at coordinate 10,105,130 of NC_137009.1, forward strand.
AGCGTGATTAAACCAAGGCTTTCTTGCGTTAGTCAAAGGATATGAGAAAGGAATGTTTGCTTCCATGCCAGAGAGAATAACCTCTGTAATGCGCAAGGCACACTCAGATGGCTCACGGCCATGGAAGCAATAATCATTCCAGGGAAAATCAAAGAAGTACTGCCTGAGGGCCTCCCAGTCCGCGGCTCCAAAATGCCACAGACGACGTTTCCCTGGAGGGTCCACAGGCCGTACCGGAGTGATAGGACATGTTAAGGTAATAAGGTTGTGATCGGAGGAGCCCAACGGAGAGAAAAGATTAACAGAGTAAGCAGAAGGATTAGTTGTGAGGAAGAGGTCAAGTATGTTGGAGCTCTCTCCAAGGCGGTCAGGGATACAGGTTGGGTGCTGTACAAGCTGCTGTAGGTCATTAAGGATAGAAAAGATGTAGGCTTGCTCACCAGGTGGATCCGTGAAAGGAGAGGAGAGCCAAAGGTGGTGGTGAACATTGAAATCTCCAAGAATGGAGATTTCAGAGAAAGGAGAAATGGACAGAATGTGTTCCATCGTAGGAGTAAGATAGTCGAAGAATTTTTGATAGTAGAATTAGGGGATAAGTAAACAGCACAGATATATTTAGTCAGAGAATGACAGGAAAGCCGAAGCCAGAGTGTGGAGAATTCAGAAGAATCAAGTTCAGGAACACGAGAGCAAGATAAGTCGTTGCGTATGTATACACAACAGCCACCTTTGGCTTTTGAAATGAGTATAGAGAGAGTAGGAGGATACAGAAAAGGGTTTGCTGTCAGTTGCCTCAGACAGCTGAGTCTCCATTAGAAAAAGAAGGTGAGGTTTAGAGGAGGAGAGGTGGTGCTCAACAGAGCGAAAGTTAGATGAAAGGCCGCGAATGTTGCAGAAATGAAGAAGAGAGTCAGACAGTGGTTCCAGGCACCTCGAGTCGTCACCGGGAGAGGGGCAGATGGCGGGGGCATTTATGGTCCCCCCCCCGGAGACTCCGAGGCTTGGTGAATCGACGCCATTTTTGGTGAATTTTGAATAGGAAGTGTAGTGTGTACTGTGCATGTAGTTTGGTGAAGATAGTTAGAGAAATTTGTACTGGAGAGCATGCTGGCCTACTCTCTGTGTAACTGAGACACTGAAAAAGTTCAGCAAAGGGGGATGGTCAGGAACTAGTCCTAAGGGCTGATGAAACGGGAGCTCCAGCACTCCCTGTCATCAGCTTTCCATCCACCTCGGGAGTACTGCCCTGCTCGACTGGTGCTACAGTCTACTCCTGTGTGTGTGTGTGTATATATATATATATATATATATATATATATATATATATCACTTGAGGACGACATTTTCATAATCCTAAAATTCCTTTACCATTTTATTATCTCCAGCATTTACCAACGCGAGGCGATATAGTTTCTGACGGACTGTGTGTGTGTGTGTGTGTGTGTGTGTGTGTGTGTGTGTGTGTTTATTGCCAAAATATCTTGAAAAGTAGTGGACGAACTTTCAGCAAACCTTCAGGAAATAGCAACAATGTGGATGTGCAGAAGTCCATTACTTTTGGTGAGGATCTGATCAAAGATGGACGAATGTCAGCCGCCATATTTTTTTATACATGGATTGACTTTTTGTGAAGGGCGGTGACTGAAATCTGTACAGTTTTGAGAATTTCTTTAACATTTTGTTTGAAAGTAGCTAATACCTTGGTCAACAATTTATTCAGGTGGGCATTTACCATTCGTCCCCCAGATGTTTTTGCTTCATTCACCTTGAAAAAAGGAAAAACTTGTAAAGGATGGGTTATTAAAGGCTGTTTAAAATCCGACCCATTCTATCCTAGGGTAAATAAATTCGTTTGGAGACAACCAGATTTATTTTTTAATAATACATCACAGGACTGAAGAATGAGGGCCTAAGCACTAATTTCTAAATTTTTCTTCTGACAGTCATTACAATTATCACTTTCATTATCATTTTCTTGTACTTATTTATCTTCTTCGTCTTTTGTTCTTTTCTTCTTCGTTTTTCTTTTTCTTCTTGTCCTTGTTGTTGTTGTTGTTGTTCTTATTCTCATTCGTCGTCGTCGTCAACTTCTTCGTGATTATCTTCGTCTTCTTCTTCTTCTCCTCTTCCTCCTCCTCTTCTTTTTTCTTCTTCTTCCATTTTCTCTTCTTCATCTTTCAGAACTCTTCTTTTCCAACCTAAGAATGGAGTGAGTGACTGTATTGAACCTGTTATAACATTTTCAAACTGAAAGGTTGGATACAGCTTCCGTAACCCCTTCAATACTTCTGGGTTCTTCTTAGCCGAATAAAATCGTCTGTCAGTAAAAGTGAATTTCAAGAGACGGTATCGTGCTAAAGGGGTTAATAGGAACAGTGAGTGAAAACAGAGACACGAGCATCAAACTTTAATGTGTTTACCCCTTCACGCTCAGTACGTCTTTCTTACTATAGTCTTGTTACCTTCTAACGATTTGATTCCGCTTAACCCCATAAGCTGGGTAAGAACTTTTTAATTTTGTTCGTGCTATTTCAAAGTAATTTTATTAAGCCTAGGAGAGACTTTTACAACGGGAGGGGTTATTTATACCCTCCATCACCTCTTTGGTGCTGGAAAGGAATACCTTCACGTGGTGACACCGATATAACCAAGCCAGCTCCGCTACGTGGCTATACAAACCTCCCTCACCTCCTTCCCTATCCCTCAAAGGTGGATGGTGAAGTGCAGAAGGGTAACTCTACAGTCCAGCGGGTTCACGTTCAGATGAGCCTTGGCCGACAAAACATCAACTCCTTCACAAAAAGAGATATCCCCTGGGTTGAATAAAATGGTCAGAGGACTGATGGGTTAAAACGGACCTCTAGCGGAATTATTAAGGGCGGTAATGCAACCTTTCAAGGCGCGTATTCTCGTCGGTTAAGGAAGCTCCCTAACACCTCCTCCTAGATTTATTTTGCTTATGACTCCTTAGTATCCTCTTCTGTGCCATTTAAATCATTCAAATGCCATAATTTTCAGTATTAATAACATGAAGACTGATGTTTACCAGCTGTATCAAAAACTACACCACAGAGGAAGAAATGCTACGAAGCTAACGTAACCGACGAGAATACGGACGGATGATCTAAACTGTCCTCATTATGGAATAAAATCATTTGAAGGCAACAATAATATTTGGAAGAAGACGTCCTTGGGCTAAGCGGGTTCATGTACCAAACCAATAACATTGGCTACATTGCAATAAGCCATTATTATTTTTGCCGCAACCAAAAGATTCGGCAAGCATGTTGGTCACTTCCGTATGTTTCTCCGTCTGTCTGTCTGTTCCCTACAGGTCGCAATTTTGCGCCAATCGTTCTGAAAAAAAAAAAAAAAAAAAATCAGAAGATAGATATCCATACACTCTGGAAGCCCATTGTTTTCACCAAAATCGGTCACGGGCCCTGGGTTGGGTGGGGGACTGTAACTCCTTAGTGGCCGTGGGACCGGAAATCGTCAGACCCAGTGGCTGGCCGTGGCACCATTTTTTCAGATACCGAAAATACATTTTTTTTTTTTCTTACCAAATTGAAGAGAAACATCTGGTGCCCCTGCCAATACAATTTTTAACTTCCTAAACCCATCCTGTGCTTCGCAATTAAATGCAAAATTTTTCGCCAAATGACTGCCTACACGCCGGTGAAAACTAAGCAGACACGATCGGGTCCATCCGGCAAGTGTTCTGCCTATGGCAGTTTCATTTGCCTGTCTGTCTGTCTGACTGACTGTCTTTTTGTCTGCACTCAACAGGTCACAATTTTCAGCAGTCGTCCTGGAAAAAAAAAAAAAAAAAATCGGAATACAGATATCTATAAACCCTGCAAGCCAATTGTTATTCATCAAATTCGAACAAATGCCCTGGGCTGGGTAGGGGGTTGAATCCCTTCCTCTAACACAAGGCAGATTGATTTTCAAAAATTCATATCTCCGTCAATTCTCATTGGATCTTTATGACATTTTATAGACTGATAGAGGGTGACAATGTCTAACGTCAGACACACTTGAGTCCATCCGGCAAGCACTCGGCCTATGGCAGTTTCATCTGTCTCTGCCTGTCTGTTTGTTTGCTTGTTTGTTTGTTTGCTCTCTGTAGGTCGCAATTTTGTACCAATCGTTCTGGAAAAAAAAAAAAAAATCAGAAAGCAGATATCTATAAACCCTGGAAGCCCATTATTTTCATCAAATTGGTCCAAGGCCCTGGACTGGGTTGGGGGTTGAAACCCTTCAATGGCCGTAGATCCGAAAATCATCGGTACCCAGTGGCCAGCCCAGGCTCAGTATAAGTAACATACAGTCATCTCACGTGCAGGATGATGACGTCACAAGGTATCTCATAGAAAGAAAACGGGAAGTAAAGGGATAATGCAAGTGTGACAAGTATACCCAGTTCACTCAGCTCTGCTGGCTGGAGCCAAGAAACGTTTGAATTAAGGCTGCTCGTTGGTTAATGCAACACTGAGGAGCATGATAAATTTGCAGCTCTTCTTATTTTAACACATATATATTTAAATTTGTAAACTGCTTGCAATACAAGCAGCCAGTTTAAATATGGAATAATTTACAAAGCTGAAAAAGTCAAAGTTACCTTTAAAAGTTTACCATTATCAAAGAAAATTAAAGTTGATTATCAAGTTTTATAAATGATGAGTGACGTTTGAAGTAAATCATAATTACAGAGCAACATGCAGATGTAGGTGTACACCGTGGTTGGATAATTTACTTCAATTGTCACTCATCCTTTTATAAAACTTTATAATCTTAAATTTTCTTTGACAACGGTAAACTTTTAGGGCTAATTTTAACCTCTTTAGCTCGGAAATTATTCCATATTTAAACTGGCATGCTTTCTAATGCCGCACGTCTGAGCTTCCTGCAAGAATGAGAAGAGACTGAGGGTAGACGCAACAGCTCCCCACCACTGCCCCAAGCTAACTGACGGCTGCAGAACGCTCACACAGTCATATACCCGCCCACGCCTTATATAACCTCGGATACCTCAGTCCAATTGCATTCGAGGATGTTACAGCTTTCACGTTAACAAGTATGTCTCGCAACACTCATTTGGGAATTGACTTCTTTAGAGCTTATCGCATCTCACCAAGATTACACAACGATGGAGAAAATTTGCGTAGTATCGAGAATGATCACATCAATTAATATCAAGCCTTCGTAATGATGTTCGGATGCTATTTTATCAGTTAACCAAGCGTGGGAATGTACAACGATCGATATTTCGAGGTAATTAAATATATAGAATATTATGGACTCTTTCTCCCCTTCTGGCACTTTCTCAATTTGCATTTCTAACACTATAATGAACTGAGACCGAAAGATATCTTTGAATTTACTTAAGTAAGAGGTTATGACGATTAAGCCAATTTAAATGTTCGTCAAACTCCGCTACCACCTATTTAAAGAGGGAGAGGGAATGTGGTCGGCTGATAAAATACTTAATGCGAACTACATAGTACATAGATGTTGACTTCTAACTTATCTCTACGATACAAAAATCACTCATATGATACTTATAGCACACTTATACTAGATTATAATTATTCACACTAATACTATATTGTTCTTAATTACTAAATTATAACTATCTTACATGTAAGTTACACTTATATTACATCTTAACCTAACTTACTGGCACTACAGGAATACGACCCTAATACAGCCCGTCTTATATCCGCCAAGATTATGTTTTTGCCCGCGTTGGTTTGTTTATCTGTTATTTTTTATTGTCTGTCTGTTACAAGGATTGCTCAAAAGGTTATGAACTGATTTCTCTGAAATTTTTAGGAGGGGTAGTGCATGGCACTAGGAACAACCCATTATATTTTGGTTGTGATCCGGATCATCCTGATCCAGGAATTTTTTTGTTTGTTCACACATCTCCAAAGTTCTCAATGAATTTCAATTACATTTTGTGGAAAGGTGGGCCATAGGCCAAGAGAATATATTAAATCTGGGGGCAGATCTAGTTGGCATTGTTTTTATCGACCACCACCCGACGACATACAGTCAACTACAAAGTATCGACACCTGAGGTACGATGTATTTGAAAATGACCAAGACTTGTAGGACACACCTGAATCTATTAACCTAGTGCCTTAAAAAAAAAAAACAGCATCCAAAATGTGAACTTCTGTGCCACTTCGAGTCCTAATAATTACCAAGGATAATATTTACACTTATAATCACAGGATGCTCCATGTATCACAATGCTTCGTCTATGTCTCACAATGATACGGGCGGTGAGGTGTGCGATACTTTTTTTTTTTGTTTTCTGAGTACATCTTTTGTTCTGGTTACCGACATGACTAGTAATCATTCTGTCGTCTTTTGCCATATTGGAAGCGTAGAAATCTGGGGCTAAGCAACTCAGTACCGTCATTTAAGGCAAGGGTGATCAGCCTCGCGTCTCCCGAGTAGCATTGTTTCTACAATAGCCCCCAACAATTCGTCAGATGGAAACCCTTACTGACCTCATCCATTATGAGGGCCTTATTCCACTAGATCACCAGGCGTTCATTTGTTTATACGGTTATCACCCAACGTAATAAGTGACTTCCTGGGTTACAGAAAATCTTTGGCGTGTCACTCAATGTAGTCACTTGAAGGTTGCATTCGAGTGAGTAAATCGTGAATGCGACTACCTACCACAAACCGTAGTACAGATAAATTTAAGGGAGATCTCTTGTACTGAAGGGTTTGAAAATGGTTATATTTAACCACTCCAGTTCGAAGTGTCTCGCCTAAGTTGACTAAAACTGTTAGGAAGTAGCAAGAATAACATTGAACTGCATGAAAGGGATAACTATACAATATTTTATAAGGAAATGAAGAATGAAAATGGCAGTCAACCTGTATTTTCGTTGCAGAGAAAGAATCTTAAGGTGAAGAGGGTAGAAGCAGTTCCGTTGTATCCATTTATTAAAGGATATTTTGTTCATACTGCAGGTGGACGATTTTATTGTGCGGACAAACGCTTTTATTCCGTGCCAGGGATATGACGTACAGTGAAGGTTGCTGTTGTTGTGGCCCCAGGATGTCCGAGACGTGAACCTGGTAGAGTGAAGACTGAAGTTGCCCTTCTCGTGCATTCTACCATCCTCTTTCAAGGTCACGACAGGGGACCAAGGGACGCTTGTATAACCGGGCAGTAGAGCCGACCAGTTATATCAGTGCTACCAAATGAGGGTAGACCAGAGGTGGAAGAATTATCTAAAATTTCGGTTAATAGCATCTTGATTATTTCAGTGATAGAACATTCTAAATGTTATAATTCTGATGCTATCAGATTATTTTATTAAGTTTAAGAGAGCACCCTAGTAGTAAAAAGGATGATAAAGAAAATATCTCCTTCCTCTAGCTGGAAAAGTTTGGCGATGGTAGGAGTATGATACAAACAATTATCGTACTGAAGAGGCCGTGTTTTCATGGGCTCAAGTGGCTTTCTATAACCTTCTTCAATTTCGTACGTTACATACAGCATTATCTTGTAAGTTGCTGTTTCTCTCGTAGCGAGTATTTGCATAAGTTATGACAAAATCATAAACACTTTGCATATGCAAATGTGATAGGAGAAAGGCGTTGGGGCTGGAGATGGACGCCTTCATGTGGTGGCATCAGTGTAACCGGGCGACTATCTACCTGGTTAAATAAAAGTCCCTTAAATAAAAGTCCCATCTCCCAAAGCATATGATGGTGGCCCGCAAGAGAGGGGCAACTTGTACAGCTTAACCTTGCAGTCTACTGGGTTAATATTCAGATGATCCTCATCCCAAAAAACAATAGCAACAAAGAAGTGCTAGAGAACCAGCTCCTTCATTGAGAATACGGCAATCTTTCAATAACTGTTTATAAATGGATGCTTTCAAATAATATGAATTTCCACTGAATTATCCCAGTCATTAGGCATCATTCACCTTGTATTCGTTCTGTCGGCAAGATTATATTATTCATCATTGCAAATATCTCTCATTGATGAGCTTAGAAAAATCTTTATTAACCTTATCAGCACTGTAATGATACATTGTTTCTGTATCATCCCTTGTAACAGCAGGTGGCCCTTGTTCAATCTAATCTTTCATTGTTGGCAAAATATTTTGTTTGTTAAATTGCACTAAAACACATTGAAACTGAACAAAGACCGTGCACAGTATTTGACAAATAATCCATTCCAGCCATGTGCCATACAAAGTCCCTGCACTAAGTGACCATGGCTGCCTAGTTGACTGGGAGGGTTGACATGATGCCGCCTTCTTTTTTTCTTGTCATGATTTTGTGTTCTATCGAAGTCTGCGGCTTACCTACTCCGTGGGATTACTACAGATCCCACCTGGTACTCATTAACAATCTAAAATAAAATAAAACTTATATAAATCAAGGATTCTGGCAGCATCTTGGCCATGACTGAAAGAGTATGTGAATACTTCAGACATAGTCGCGTATAGTTTAGATTTTTCAAACTCTTCTCTTAGCACTGTTTTCACAGATATATTATTTTTCTGGGAATGAAAACACATTTTGAAGTATGTATTTATGACTGACAGAGATTACTGTCCATGTCAAAGAGTATTTCACATGTCTGTGAAATCATTATTGTACCAAAGTTTGCTGATTCACCATATTCGAGGAGAGAAGGTTGCTTACTCTTACACAGTCAAGAAGCGCATTACGTGTAGAATGACGATGCAATTCACTCTCTCTCTCTATCTGTTCCAATACTGATCAGGAGAAGCCTCAAATTTGGAAGGTGTGCAGTAAGTACCATTACATTTAGTCGAATCTTTCATAATTACATACCCACTTAAACTATCTTTTGTAAACCTTGCAGAAAGAAAATTCAAACAGTTCACTGTTAAGAAGAGAAATTTAGACTAGCGGAACAATATAACGCTATTAGTACGGTACTTCAAATTAATGTGTCACTGACATCAATATCAAACAGTGCTGTTAATTATCGTTATGCTGGAACTTTAATAGTAGTCTCATGCCATGGCAGAAGCAGTAATGTTGTTCCTGGACTTGAGTGAACTGAAGCAATAAATGAGTATCAAGAGGATGACACAGTGGGTGAGAAGAAGAGTAGGAGGGGGTAAGGACGAGTGACCATAATCCACTCAGGGCCGGGAAATCTTCTTCATTCCATTCTTGCAATTTCATGGCTAATTTATTCAGCTCTGGAGAGACTTTTGAAACTGAGGAAATCAGATATAGCCTTGTTATCCCCTCAACAACAAGGAAATATTTTCTAATAAAAAAAATATATATCTTCTAGCATTACCATGAATAAACTAGTAAATATAATTTTGGACTGAAGCCATAGAATGTCTGGACTGAATAGCCTGTCTCAGGGACCCGTATGCTCCTGCTAGAGCACTGTAGGATTCGGTATTGGAAAGCTGGAGAATCACATTCTAACACCCCATTTCTTCATCTTCATATCCCTTTTCAGCCAAATATAAAAACATTCACCTTTTAGCTCTTTATTGATTACATGGTGCCCCACCCAGTATTATATGAAAAAAAAAAAAAAAAGTGTCACTAGTAGATGCTGATATAGTTTAATCTGTCACGAAATATAATAAAGAATTATTACCATATTCTAAATTATGACTTTGACAGTGCATGAAATTAGATGGAGTTGAACCATTAATAATGCAGTAAAAAAAGACGTGATTACAATAGTTGTTACTACAATTGGCGCAACGTTTACACTGTAATGATTATGTTCTTACAGCTACAATTGTACACCTTGATTAATACAGACAGAGAGGAGATGGAAAGACGAGAGAGCAGGGCGAAAACAGTGACGGCGAATCGCAAGCTGATCATCTGGCTATGGCTGTTAGGTCACTCGGCGATGGAGATTACACTTGAGACAGGGGCCAGTCTCTCTACCGTCTACCGCTGGATCCGACGCTGGCTGAGGGAAGGAACACTGGCCCAGAATCCTTACTACAGTCTTCAAGCCTCTCCAGTCGTATGTTGGGATTGCAGCACATCTACAGCTTTCAACGTCGTTCAGCCTCATTATAAACTAGAAGCCGCACAGAAGTTTTATAGTTCAGTAAATGACCACTTTTCATCGAGCTTCCTGTTTCGACCGAGTTTCCATTTGTGATTTCACTGTTGGTTCCGTTGTTGGCAGACTGAATGAAAAGTCGCCCAAATGAACTTCACTAAATGTATCTTGGGCGACAGAATACCAACGGCTTCCAATCCCTACAGCAACTGTCCAAGTGTTGCAGGGAGTAGCAGCACATCAGGAGGCTCTGGTATCTTTAAGTTCGGATTTGACCAGGAGTGTGGCAGACAATTTATACCTCACGAAGCCTCCATGGCAAATCCAACTTTTATATTTACCGCATGATCAGTGAATGGTATGGTTGGAACACGGGCTCTGAATCACTACTCAGTCAAGCTTTTGCAGTCGTGTCCCGTGAGAACAAAACGTCAATGGCTTTCACTCTTCACAACAGCCTCTAGTCTCCCCAACAGTTTATTGGAGCAGCAACACATGAAGGACCTTCATTGTCATGCACCCTAAACTAGGAGGTATACAACCGTTTTACACTGTTGGAGGTCACCATTTATCTCTCAGCACAAAGCGAACCAGCAACAATAGAAACGGTAGAAATGGTAATCTCATTAACAAGGGTTTCCATTCAGTTTAGATGTTTCCGTGCAGTGTTTTAATAAAAAAGTTTTTCAACCATGGCATACTTAATGTTACATGGTTGTAGATTGGACATATACGAGTATAAGATTTTCATAATGCCACTCACCCAGACAACACGTAAGAAAACCAACGAAATGAGCTTTTTTAAAAGTCCATTAATGGTGGATTTGTTAAAAGGAGGCCTTTAGAGACATAAAAGGGATCCCGTATTAGGTAATTTGACATGGAGACTCCAAATCTGCCATCACCTGACACTAGAGGTGGCACCATCTAGAGACAACGTTAGTGCAAATTCTTAATTAAGGCCTATTGAGACATAAAGGGTCCTCGTTGCTGATCCCTGGGCATTTTTACTCTTCCGATGTGTCTCCATGAAACAGGAAGCAGACGTATGAACAGTAGCCTCAAGAGTCTTCAATACTGTGTTCTTGAAACATCAGTATGCTCGTAAACGCATTTATCTATGATCTAGGTTCTCCTCTGACTTCTGATCTTTTCGTAAAAAGTTTGGTCATTTTTTCAAAAACAAAGACACTCTCAACATCTCCATGTTGACAAACTCTGCCTTAAAGAAGTTAATGTATGTGCTGTAAGCAAATATGTATATAATACGTATGTACTAGCTGTGGCATGACTTCACAGCATCTAATTTATATGAAATGCATGACATATGTGAACTAGAAACTTAAGTCTTATCTCCTTAAAGCTGCAGTTATTACCCTTTTAAGATCCCGCATATGTATATTTCTGTATCTAGATATTAAGAAAAATAGATAAATAGATAGATAGGCAGACAGATAGACATATATGTTTATAGTTGTAACATGATTAAATTTATAGATTTTCTCTTGCGAAGTTTTTTTAAATAAACATTATTATTGAGAATTATACTTATAACACACAAGAAACCGTAGAAAAACCTCTTGCCCTCCCTCATTTTCATAATTTGTTTTGGACGATGGTACTGACAGCCCTTTTATAAATTAACCGTAAACTTATTTATTTCCCAGTACAGAGTGGCCTCAAAATCTTGTAACCTTTCTGGCATTTTATTCTGAAGGTGAATAAAGGCACTCACAGTTGCTCATTCAGTGATTGTTTGAGATACCTGTCATCGCCTTAAGATAACAGGAGAGTGTGGCATTCCTGAAATTCCTTTATAATGAGTAACCATCATGGTCATCAGAATGAATGGATGGTCTTAAAACAACTATCTTTTATTGTTTCTGTTGTAAAGGCCTAAATATTTCTGTACCTTCATATTGATACCAAAAATCCTCTTGGTTGTTAACTATCGTTAATTTTAACACTGAAGTATTATGATAATAATATGTGGAAAAATGGTAATGTTTACTTGTACACGAAGCATATATACCACCTTCAAGTCCGTTCAGGTCAATTAAAAGTCTGATGCAAATTAACAGGTGTTTATTCTGACTAGTTGAACACAGTTCCAGCCTCCATCAGGCCTGCCTCAGAACTGAATCACAGAGCTCAGAGAGGAGCCGGCCACTCCCTTGCCAGACCAGAGTAGCATCTTTTGAAAGTGACACCTGTTGACAGTACAAAAAATGGTACGTAGTCCGGTAACACCACTTAAACTTAAAAACAACTAGATATATACTATTATTATTATACTGGCATCGGTCTAAAGTTTAACTTGAAAGGAAATATTTAATTATGGCAACAAAACTTCCCCGACTAACGAAAATTGTGTCTCCTGACACAATACTTAGATAAAGCACCTAGTTACACTGAGGACGAAAGAACAATTGAGTAAGAAATAAGGATATATGGTAACAGGAAAATAATTATAGCTAGGTTCCTAGTCATAGAAGAGTATAGAAATAAAAATATATAATACTGCTATGTAAGCAGTTGGATTTAGTCAAATAAGGTAACTCAGTATTCACAATACATGGCCATGATTAAGTTCAACAATGTGATGGTTAAAAGTTGGTATACTTGTATATAATAGACGTTGGTATTAATAATTGCTATTTGTAGAAACCACAGGGAACCCAAATAATGTATATAAAGGCGAAATTAACCCTCTCGCACACGATAAGTTTTGGTAAGTTTTCTGGCGCACGATTTTATCCGCCTGGCCGCCCGGCCCGGCTGCCTGCGCGCGGCAAATAACACGTATTCTCTCCTTATTTTCGCTACCCAAACATCAATATACTGCCATGAAACCTATATCATCTTATTCGTCGATGTTTGTTTTACCTGATAAGCACCACAAAAAAAAAAAAAAAAACAGGAAAACATGAATAAAACAACATTAGGCGGCTGTGAATAAACATTTTGCTACGTCACTTTCACTTCCCAACATCACCATTCGAATGCTTTCCATGATACAGGAAAATGTTATTAGAAGTTTTGATAGAGAATTTCATCAGCTTTCTAAAATGACAAGTCTGGTTTGTGATACGATTTGTAGTTTTCGAGAAAAGAGCCAAAAAGTGAATGGCATTTAAAAAAAAAGTCAAGGAGCTCTCATTCGGAACTTTTCTCGCACACCTTATGTTTTTATTGCATGATATTATGTAGAATTTCACGAGCTCTCTAATTAGTACAGAAGGTTTCGATATACCTCATAGTTTTTTAGTAAATCGGCAAAAACGGCTGGGAACTACTCACATCCATGCATCACTTTTGTGATACGTGCACAGCATACGCAATATTCCTGCCTACGTAACAACGAAATCTTATCATAGATATTACAATGTTGTGTCTTGTACATACGTAGAATTTACTGCTCTTTATCATGGTTCTTACAGGAAATTGATACGTCCAATAGTTTTCGAGTAATTGGCTGACCAAATGAGGTTATTCCTCAGCATGCTTTCGACTTTTACCTCAAGCGAGGAAAAAAAAAAAACAGTCTGTTCCCCTGCCTTTTTCTACAAAAAAAAAAAAAATGCTCCCAAAGGCTTATATTCTGATATTGAACATACGGAGAATTTACTGTTCTTTTATCATGGTTCTTACAGGAAATCGATATGTTCAATGGTTCTGGAGTAATTGGACAACAAACGTAGAATACTCCTCCTCACCCACACACGAGATAAAAAACATTCTTTCCCTACCTCACCCATGCCTACATATTTTCACTCGTTACGTTTTATTATTTTTTTTTACTCAAAGTATACACATAAAACATCATAAGGTTTTTGATAGTTCTCTCAGAAATTAGACATGACCATTAGTCTTTTTGCTAAGTACTGATACTGATGCTGAACTTTCTTCCTTCTCATATGTATGTATGGAAAAAACGTTACTTATTTGTGTAAAACATATTGAACTATAGAAATAGGTCAATATACAAAGCAACAAAATATGGATAACTCACTTCCTCCAAAGGTGTTGAGATGCTGCAGTAGCTTGAAGATGAGGAGTTATGTAGGTTGTGTGTGTGTGTGTGTGTGTGTGTGTGTGTGTGTGTGGGTGGGTGTGGGTGAGTGTGTGTGCATATGTGTGCGTGTCTGTGGTTGTGGCGTATTTTCTTCTCTCCTTGCGATACATTTGCCTAAAACACATGCGATGCACACAGTAGATTTCTCCATGAACATTCGTGCATGACATACGTATGTATATGTGGCTGTGGCATATTTCTTGTCTCTGACACTTGTGCTATGTTTTAGGTAAGTCAGTCAATGCATGAAATATTTTTCTGTGAACTCTCGCTGCACTATTTTATATGGATATTTCACACTAAACCATACGCAATATATAACACTATCACATGATTCCACCCAACCTCCTCTGTTATTCCCGACTTTATGGCGTACGTGAATGCTTGTTTCCTTAGCGACTGTTGCATATCTCTGTGGCGTGCTTAATGCCTGCTATGGTAGGTCAGTTATTTCACCAACTCAGTCACTATATGTTTCACAAATATAAGTACTGGCTTCACTATATAAAGGTAAAATACTCCTCATTTGCGGGCAGGGTGAAGCAGAGTGGAAACCCCATTATAACAAACCAGACTCCTGCCTGTAGGCTTAACTGCTGATAACGGGCCCCAATGATTTACAGACAATATATCTATGTTCCATGGACACAATCACTTCACATTATAGTCAAAACACTGTACAATCATAATATTGCAATAATAGCTTCTGTCTTGGGTGGGAGGGGGAAAATGGTGGGTTAAAAGGGAGAGCTGACAGCTGTGCTATTCTCGTGCCCAGCTGGTCTTGAGGTACTGAGATATTTCTGCTTGGCACTGTCTCATCAAAGCAGTCACAATGTTGCCAAATGCTTAGCTTGGAACAGAGATGCACACAAATCGGCTGAAAACTTTTCTTTTGGCGTTTTTTTTTTTTTTTTTTTTTTTTTTTTTTTGCTTAGGAACGCAATTCGCGTGACTGTGCTTCTTTCTACCAAACCACAAGCAACACAATTTGTGTGACTGTGCCTGAGAGGGTAATGATAATAATGAGCGTAGAAGTACTACATCAAATGCATTAAAAGGATTAGTAGCATATTCAGTACCCTCAAATTACATCATCACTTCATGAATGAAGTCCTCTATGCAATTACATCAGAAAAACATCATCTAGTTCAACTGTACTGAATACAGAATGAACAAGTAGTGCCAGATACATCAAATCTCACAGGACAGCAGTTATTTTATTGCTGAAAAAATGACTCATTTATTCCATTTAGCATCAGTGCACAATTAAATTCTAAGGTAATGGTGCAAATGTTTATAACTTATGCTCTCTGAAAATCCGTGATCTTGCATTTGACCTTTCAAGATCACTCAAGGTCAAAGGTCATGCTGCCAAATGAAAGTGCATATGAGACTTCTATAACTTTGTAATAGTAAATATCTACTATCTTCAACGAGTTTCAAGTTATACCCCCCTGAATATCCGTGATCTTGAGTTTGACTTTTCAAGGTCACTTACGGCCGAAGATCAAGGTACCGATTAATAGCCCATATGGGATTTCCTGTGTGTAGATAATAGTATAGTAAATATCTTCAACCAGTTTTGAGTTATTTTCCCCAGAAAATCCATGACCTTGAGTTTAGCCTTTCAAGTTCATTCAGGGTCAAAGGCCTTGGTGCCAAATGAAAGCCCATATTACGAGTTCCTATATGTTCTAATAGAAATATCTCTATCTTCAACCGTTTTCAAGTTATAGCCCTCTGAAAATCCGTGAGCTTGATTTTGACCTTTCAAGGTCATTCAATTACCTCCAAAATTTTATCACTTTCTTTTGGGACCAGTGCTCAAATACTCTAAAAGTTTCACGAAATTTTAATCAGCTGTTTTTCCGTAATGTAGAAACACGACTAAAAATAATACCTTGTTGAACTCCATCTGGGTGAGGTAATAAGTCTCAAGAGCACTGATGAAGCATTTATAAGGCCAAAGGGAGTCTCTTAAATTGATAATGTCCAGAAGGAGTACTAAATGCTGTTGTTGGCTGAGATGGCTCTTCCATTTCTAATTGCCAGTAACAGAATAAGTCAAGGGAGGTGAAAACTACATTTTGCCCGCCAACTGATTCTACTAAATCTGTTAAAACCAGCAGCCGAAAACGATCAGGTACTGCGACCGAATTTACTTTTCAATAGTCTCAATTTTCATCCTTTCTTGGGTAATAAGAAAAGTGGACCATTCCACGGACTGACAGAATGTTCAGTGATATCCTAATCCAACACATCCTGTACTGTCTCACTTGTTTGTTGTCTCACACTGTGTGGTGGTCAAAATGCGAGACATAAACTGATTGAGTACTGGGAAGGGTTAGCCAGGTCTTTATGTTGGCGATAATCACCTGAATGTAAGGCAAGGTCAGATGAAGGTCTGGGAGTAGGATCCTTAGAGTTCATGGTATATACACCAGGTGGCTT
Source organism: Coenobita brevimanus (assembly GCF_032717465.1). NCBI lineage: Eukaryota > Metazoa > Arthropoda > Malacostraca > Decapoda > Coenobitidae > Coenobita > Coenobita brevimanus. The sequence goes on from NC_137009.1 coordinate 10,121,728, forward strand.
ACCATCATCATCATCTTTGCAGTTACAGAGTATTGTATATCCTGGTGCACCTTTACTGCCAATGGGTAAACCAGGAAATTCCCAATCTTTGTACCACCTTTAAAAAGCTTTAATGGAGCACTTGTGACATTTAACAAGTAAAGATAACATAAATATTATCCTCCAACAAAGTACACAATGCCGGCTCATAAGTAGAGCCATTTGCACAGCACGTCTCAGGCTATGTTAGTGCATCCACTCCTTTTTTCGCATCTGCAACAGGAACAGAAGCTTTTGTGAAATCGTGTGACAACAAAATTGTGTACTCTTTTATTACTGCTTGCTTCATCCCTGTGTATTGCAGTATAACATCCGTGCTATTTGAGGTAGTTTGTTGAGATGTAGATGAGTCAACCATTGTGTCACTGTTAGAAAGGATGTAATGAGATGTTAATGAATGCTCCACTTTACTGGCAATTCGTGAGTTCTCATCCATACTTTCAATTGGTGGTGGTGGAGCAACAGTGGATTGTGTGATTCAATTTACTTGTGAGAGAACAGGGTGTAGATAATTCTTGCCAGATACAGAAATTCCTGTATATTAATACCATCACAAGCAGGTGCCAGTTTAACAGAATGCTTAACCACTGACTGTATGCCTATTATAACATCTGCAGGATACTGTAAATTGTTTGTGACATGAAACTCATGTGTGAAAGGTTTCATCCAGTTGTTCTAAAGTTGTCATGCCCTTCACGTGAAATTCAGAATCATCAACACCTCAGAGATGTGTATCAGGTGATTCTAGGATACATACCCTTTTAATCGGTCCCCTGATGTTGTTTAGTCAAGATTCTGATGTTAAATTCACCATCGACCTAGAGTCCATCAAGAATGATGTGAGGATTCCTTTGCTTTTACCTAGAATAACTACACCTAAACGAGTCAGAGGGCCAGTCCGGTGAATGGGAAACTCAGGTTTTTCACTTGTTATGTAGGTGTCGTCCAAAAGATGTGCTCTTATTCCCCCAACCGGCGACATGTAAGGTAACGACATTCTTCAGGAGTGTGACCATTCAAGTCTTTATGATACTTGCAATATGCATGGTGGGGTTGCAAAGGTGTACGGTGTCATCACTCCCGATGGGTTCACCCCTGTTTGCGATAACAGTTTGATTCACAGTGACCAGAAACACCATAATGCCAGCACACAATCAAGGATTGTTGGCCTCGATGCATAGTTAACTGGTCAGATAGCTGGCCCCAATGCACGGTCAACTGGTCATGGCCATTTGTAGGTGATCGGCATCTCGAGCAAGGACGGGCATTGTTAGTGACACTCGTGGTAGTCGGCTGTGAACGTGAAAACTCCCTTGAGATGTGAGAGGTTGGTACAACCCTTATACTTCCATCAGTAGTGTGAGTGGTTGTGATGCAACTACCCGCCAGACGAGTGATGTCTGAGCCTAGTCTCTTATTTATCTCCTTTGGAAGTTCTACAATTGGTCTCCTGGTCTGAACCCAATTTGTAAGGCATTTTCTAATTGTTTTTGATGTAGCCAATTGATAAATCTAAGGTAACCCATTAAATAGCCAAAATCTTTTAATTTGAAAACATCATCCTCATTGACAAGAGTTACCCATGGTGTTTCCCACAACAGCTGGCCTATCTCAGAACTAGTAGCATTCGCTACCATGGCTGCCTCATATAATGTGGATGCTTTAGTTGATATTAGCATGTCATCCCTCCTGTGTTTAACTCGTGGATTGTGAGCCACAGCTCAGGCTGGGTAGCATCACATTGCCAGCCACGGCTCATGCTGTGCTGGCCGTGCATCACCGCTAACTACTTCACCCATAGGCAGACTTATGCATGGAGCTATGCAAGTACGGAAAGAGAGATTTTCTTTCTTTTCACCAGATGATGCCCTGGATGTTTATCTTCAAGTTCATAATAAACAAAATTGAAAAACAATTTTTTTTTTAATTTAATTTTTTCACTACTTCTCCACATAAACTTACGCATGGCTCTAGTCAAAGACTGAGAGAAAGATTTTTTTTTCTTCACCAGGTGATGCCCTGGATGTTTATCTTCAAGTTTATAATAAAGCAAAACTAAGAAAAAAATAATTTTTTGCACACCACTAGATGGAAAAAAAAAAAAAAGTAATTGTGCAATCCACGGGTTAAGGAGAGTGAAGAAAGAAATGAAGGAACCCCCTTTAGAATAAGAACAACAGAACTTTATTAACTTCCTGCAAAATTCATCGAATGTTAGGCAACTGTCAAAGTAACCCAATCGTAACCCAGCACCTATGCATGATTTGCCTTGATGTAATCAGCCTTTAAGATAAAAGATCCTCAATAATTTGGTTTGGAACTGCCTGCTATCAGTGTCAGTATTGACTTTACAGAGGAAATCAAATACTGATATGGAAGTATCTTCAGGAGTGAATTTTGGGCGATTCATGTAACCCAAGAAAATGGATTGTGGAGTGGGTGCTTGGTTTGCCATCGCTGCGAGAATCTGAAGTGGCAAAGTTGTGAAAGTAGCCACAGTACTGAGTGGAGAGTGTGTGGTGGAAGCGGCAGGTAAGGCAGTTGTAGTGGTGAGAGATGGGGTTGGTGGTGGCGTAGGTGTGGCTGAGAGAGAAGAAAGAGGCAGTGGTGAACGTGGCTTAAAATTTAGAGAATCAGTTGGGGAAGGAATGAGTAAGAGTATCTGGATCAAAACTGTCAGGACTTCCTACAACGGTAGGAAGATTAGTAGTATAAACACGGCGCACGACTCTGAGGTTGTCATTATTGTACCCTGGCAACCTACCTGTCAACTGTGCTTCTGATTTCTTGTATAATATTATACGCCTGTGATTCGTGTATAATATGTCCGTGTATAATAATATTTGTGTATAATATATTTGTGTAAAATATGATTTGTGTATAATATGATGGCAAGAGTAAGATGGAGACTCCACCCATTCAGGAGAGAGGAGGAGGTGACTGCGGGGAATGGAAAGACACAAATTGTGACATGATGTATGAGAATGGTGTTGCTAGGCCCACCAGGAAGAGTGGCTGAGCTGACTGGAGAAGAATGATGATGAGAAACTGCGGGGTCAAAAGCTGCGATTGGCCACTCTCCCGCCTCGATGACTTTGGTAGAGTGGAGGTGAGGGCTGAGTGTGGGTTGCAGTGGGGTGTTGGGGGCTGACTCACCAGGCTGTGGAAGGGTGGGGTTGGCGTGGCGGTTGGTGGGGCTGAAAATTGTCAGAGGGAGGCAAGACAAGATCTTTCCATAACAGGGCCTCACCAAAAATGTGCAGGATACACAACCACAAGCCATGTGAACAGAGGGTGCAGCAGGAGGCTGGAGGCAGGCTGGAGGCAGGGGTGCAAGGTGTGGGCAAGTGGCAGTTGAACAGAGAATGTACGTAAAAGACGTGACGTCGAGGGTTGCACCACTCAGTGCCACCACGAAATATACCACCTTCAAGTCCATTCAGGTCAATCCAAAATCTGATGCAAATTAACTAGATGAACATAGGTCCTGCCTCTATCAGGCCTGCCTCAGAACTGAATCATTCAGCCCAGAGAGGAGCCAGGCCACTCCCTTGCCAGGCCAGAGTAAGCATTTTTTAAAGTGACACCTGCTGACAGTACAAAAAAGGACACTTAAGCCAGGAACACCACGTACACTTACACACTACTAGATATGTACTAATGCAGTGATCCCTCATTCATCTCGATGTGCAGTATCTGGACCTGTTCATTATGCGGATACTGGACCTTGGCTTTATTAAACCATTATCCAAATTTACTTGCAATTATCTGTACATAAAATTCCCCGAGAACTTTGGCCAGCCAGCTGACATGTTCAAGCAATCGGTATCGTGGCCACTGGGCTCTAGCCTTGTGTGTAACCCAAATCTAAGTTAAAATGTCCACCCGCCCCTTTACTGAATGGTCAAAGTCACACACTGGCCTGTTCACTCCTTATGAACCCCTAGCACCCAAGTACAGTAATACCAACCGTATCCCACAACCAGTGTCAAAATACCCATATGCATCCCCAACAAATGTCCAGAGTTGCGCAACCACCGGGATTAATCTGTCTCAACTGCCACTATGTGTGCAACACAGACTGCAAGTCACAAATTAGGTGAAGGCGCCCGTCCACCTCTACAATGAACATCCAAAGTCATCCGGCCACCGGGAGCTGCGTTTCCCAATGGCCAACGCATGTGTAATACAGAACACAAACCACAAGTCAGGTGAAAGCACCTATCCACCTTGTGACAGAAGGGTGAAAATCCTGCCCATAACCTCGCTTCTTCCTTCCTGCTGTCCCTCCTCCATACCCTCCCATTCTCCCCGCCTTGCTAGCCCTGCCTCCCAGCTCCCCCTCACTCCCTCATTCCCTCCCCTCCTTGACGTTGAAAGCACTGACCTGTGAATTTTTAAAGTTTTGGTGGTGTATTTGAATACTATTGGCCGTCTTAAAATTCCGCAAAATCCACGAGAAAGCTGATGAAATTTTGCATCTAGACATATGCTTGCAAGGTACAGGCAAAATTTTGCACTAGGATGGTGGGAAGCAACATGAAGGTAAGTTTTGCTCTTGAACAACATTTATTCTCACAGCAGTTTTGTTATGTTACCCATCAGTTCTCTGCGTTTTTACTAGCTTATCTTTTAGATAAACACCAGCAAAGATGATGGACTATTATTTATACCAATATAACCAATTTCCGGTGGTATATTTGCCCGTGGATTTTTTTTTTTTTTTTTTTTTTTGTGACCAAGGAGCATCTATAACTCTTATCACAAAGGTAACTGGTTTTCCAACCAACTTCATTTTTTGGGAGAATTTTTGTTGTTTATGCATTGTTTTCTTGGTGTTTAACATTGATATGGGTATTTCTACGTGTGTTTTGATGTCTCAATATGGCTGAATGACTGGAAAACACTGCCAAAATATGGAGGGTTACTTTACATATAGTTTTTTTTTTTCTTTGCATGTTTTTCTTGGTGTGTAACATTACTTTGGTTAATCCTATGTGTGTTATGATGTCTAAATATGGCACATTGACCTGAAGTCAGTGCCAAAATTAGGATGGGTACTGTACATACAGTGATGTATAGGTAGAGTGTTTTTGGTTTTCAATTTCTTTTCATGGTTTTCTTGGTGTTTAAAATATTTTGGATATTCCTATGTGTGTTTTGATGTCTAAATATGCCTGAATGACCAGAAAACACTGCCAAAAATAGGTTAGGTATAGGTTAGATGTTGGTTATAGGTAGAGTGTGGGTATAGAAGGGATGATATTGTTCATTGCCAGGATATTGCCACTACATGCTTTTGGCTCTATTACATCGGATAATTGAGGGAGTACTGTATATACTGAAATCAGTCTAGAATTTAACTTGAATGGAAATATTAAATCATGGTAGCACATATACAGGCATAGAATATTTAGAGTTTTACACTAGCAGTTATAAGGGAAGAGAATACTCGAAACTTTATTTATACAGTGCATTCATTCAGGCCAGAAAAATTTGTTCAGTATTTTATTATCTGAGTCTCGTCTACCACTTTGCACCTCTTTGTTTATATTATATACTTACTGTGAAAAAAGATAAGTACTGAAACTTGGCATGGCAGTTTGCATTATTTCTAAGATAAGACAGGGACGCTCTTATTAAACTTGCATGTTTTCCTGTTCATGAGATCTCCATTTCCTTGCTCGTTGTCGTTATGGCCGATCTTTGGAGACGTCTACTGGGACTTGACGTATGGAAGAGCTCTCGCCACTTACCTTTGCTGGATCCACAGTAAAATGAGCAGGTTTGGTTGCTGGGTGGACGCCGCATTTGCTCCTTTCCAGGGGGTTCTACTTGCTCCCTTCTCCACAGGCTCCCGTTGCTGCTTCATGTAATTTTGCAAGTACTTTTTCTTCAACTGTTGCCTCTTCCTTCCCATTTCTCCTGTACTATCTGTTCCGCCTATGGTATTAATTGGTGCATAATTTTTTACATTCATCAAAATTCTAGTCGGTTGCCCTTACACTATTGCAACAAGTAGGACTGGAGTGTACCTGTGGGTTGCTAATGTGGCCAATTGTAGAGGCTATGGTGGTTCAACATCACCCAAGCATGTGGACCTCTGCAGAGGCAAGACTTAATACTGGGCTGCAATAGCAAATCCAGGGGTGCTTTAGAACTCTCGACCATCGACCTTTGGACCAGTATGGTGATGTGGGACTATGCACTCCCACAGTGTATTGCTATCACCTTGAGAAGGGTTGGGATTACATGTTTGGAGTTTCATACCTGGTTGGGTTATTGGCTGGCCCTTTTGACTGCAGGTTCCACCCACACCGTCCTTTCTGTTTTTTGCCAGTCATGATAAGCCTTGTCTTTTCCACGTATGTAAATGGAAATTGTCTCAAGTTCCCCTTCCATCGGTCCTCCTGATATTTTGACCTTGATGGCAACCTTGGCTCCTCTTCGTGCTACTTCTCTTATTCTCGCTACTTATTCTAAACCTTTGTTCACCTCTGCAGTTTCCTCACATTTACGTACACCAGCACCCACCTCATAACCCTTACATCCATGACTGCATCCACGTGTTTGTCATCTTTTTCCTCTGTAATAGCTTTCAAACCTCATTTGCCTCCAACCCTACCTACTTTTACTCTCCCTGTCTTCAATTTCCATCTCCTGTCTTCATCCTTATTCCCTACTCTCCATCCCATCCATAACAACCTCTCTCATTGAGCTTTAAACATGATCCCAATATTTTATTATCATCACACATACGAATAGCCTCTCGCTTCATCTGCTCTTTGGTTCGCCAAGTAGGCACTGACATCATGTCTTCTGTATGACCTAATGAGTCTTATCTTCTCAGAGTGTTGAATGCAGCCCAGGCTGAACATTTTAGCCTAAGGTGTCCCATTAATGTATGGATATATGACCACGTTTTGTCACGGTGACACCCGATGATGTACCCATACGTTTTGCAGTTACAAGGTCCATCATTTGCTCCCCCACCACCAAGCGGGGATGCTCCCTGACCCTGCGTGACCCCTTGTCTCAGTCACTCACCTTGTAGCAGTGACCCTGAATGGACATGGTGTGCTGAGGTCTCTCTGATGTTGAAATTCAAGCCACCCTTGAAGTCCTTCACAGGCGACAGCGATTTCCCACTTGATGACGATGTGGCTGACAAGGATTACGCACTTCCTGAGGACAAAACGAGCAGCAGTGATGAGGAAGTACCATCCCCGAGGAAGCGGTGATATGTGACATAACATGAGGCTAGAGAAGGCCAGCCTACACCAACCACGTGCACGCACCTCTTTCCAGCTCCTAAAGGAAAGGGAGAGTGAGGGCAAGGATAAGGACGAGGATGAGGACGAGGACAGAACCGTGGGACATGGTGCTACCACTTGGCTCGGGAGAGAGAGGATTGCACCACATAGAACTGAAAGGGTGGCGAGGAGGAGACTCAGGTATGGGCCTAGTGCTTTGTATGGAGATGGAGGGAGCGGTGTGGCAGTAGTGATTGGTGAAAGTGAAAGTGGTGTGGCGGGAGTGAGCGGAGAAAGTGAAAGTCGTGGTGAGGGAGGCAGTGCAAGCATGTGGTGTGACGCCTGGGGAGGCGAGGAGGAGCCGCTCCCTAGCACGTCTTTCACCCTTCATTATTCCCGCGCTTGCTCCCCGCAGCCCCGTGATGTGGGGAATGGAAGGAAAGGGAAGGGAAAGGGAAAGGGAAAAGGGAGAGGGAAGAGGAGCACGAGTGGGGAAGGGCGCCGCTCTCCACCTCCCCAACGTCCACCACCACCCTCTCCTCCCCACCCCGATGAAAGCGATGATGGGGACGAGGCTGGAGACGGTAGTGTGTCTTGGGACTGGGAAGATGGGAGTAATTTCTCTCCCATCATTTACCCCTTCACTAAGGTGTGGCATTCTGGCTGCACAGCTCCAGGAATCCATGACGGCTCCACCAGGGTGGATTTCTTCCACCTGTTCTTTGGGGAGGAGTTTGTGGAGCAAATTATGGAACAGACTAACGCATTTGCAAGCAGCCAGTGCCGTGAAAACAAGCATGAAGGTAGGAGAAGCAGGCACTCTCTCAGGTATGATTACCCAGTTACCATAAGTGAGATGTTTATCTTTCTAGCCCTGGTTCTTTTTATGGGTATTGTATGGAACAGGCAAATCCTGGCATACTGGTCTACGGACCCTATGACCAGCACACCTTTCTTTGGGAAAGTAATGGGCCGGAATCAGTTTCAACAAATTCCGAGCCACCTCCACTTTTACGATTCCGATGATCCTGCTAATGCTGATAACACAGATAGAATGAGGAGAATAAGGCTGGTATTTGATCACCTGCGGGAAAAGTTCCATTCATCCTTTCATCCTTATCGAGACCTTGTCATAGACGAGAGTCTCGTGTTGTGGAGAGGCAATATTTCTTTTCACCAGTAATACCCAGCAAGAGACACCGTTTTGGGTTCAAGATCTTTGTTGTGTGTGACTGTAGGACTGGTTATGTGCAAGGCATAGTCTTGTACACCGGTGCACAGACAGACATACTCGTAATAGAAGATCGAAGTATTGGACTCTCAGGGGCCGTGGTAAAGACAATGATAGAGGATTACCTTCATCGTGGTCACGTGCTCTACCTGGACAACTAGTACACTAGCCCCCTTCTCGCACAGTACCTAGACCTGCATGATACTGGAGTCTGTGTCACCGTAAAGAGAAACTGTCGGCATATGGTCAAGGCTGGGAGGAAACTCGACGGGAATGAGGTGATTTATTTCAAGGCTAATAACATTCTTGCCACCCTGTGGAACCACAACAGGGAAGTTTCTATCCTATCGACGGTACACCGCCCCCCCATGCACCACATGGATTCCGTGGATTACTGGTGAGGGGAGGCGCACATCTGGAAACGTGAGTCAGTATTGGACTAGAGTATCAACATGAGGCAAGTGGACCAGTCCGACTCCATGATTTCCAGTGTGGAGTGTGCCAGGACCATGACGAAGTGGTACAAAAAGCTCTTCTTCCACTTGCTTGATATCACGGTCCTGAACACACACTACCTCCATGCCATGACTACAGGAACCTCAGAGACCTTCGAGGGGTTTGTGAGGGAGCTGGCCTGCGAAATCTTCGCGAAGTATGCAGAGGACAGGCCCCACCACTGCCAATGCCCCGTCACTGTCGCACAGACTCCCCTACGCCTCACCGCACTCCACTTCCCCACCTTCATACCTCCTCAACCGAACTGCCCTAGACTCTAGCAGCAGTGTCACGTCTGTAGCCATTCCCAAGTGAGAGAAACGACTCAAAGAAAAGACACAAGGTACTAGTGTGTGGACTGCAACATTGGGTTGTGCGTTCCGCCTTGCTTCAAAGAATACTACAGGTTAGTGAATTACTGATACTGTGTATGCTTGCAATATGATGCTCTAAGTGATGTAAATATGCGATAAGCTGATGTTCACTATAATTGTAAAGTCTGTAAGTGTGTGATAATAATATAAGGTGGAAACTGGTATAGTGTAAGTGGAAAAGTATAAGTGGAAAAGTAGAATGTAAGTTGAAACAGTAGTCATAGCGAGTATGCTCATTATGTAAACATGCGATAATCTGATGCTCACTATCATAGTAAGGCCTGTAAATACGTGATAATGGTTATATAAAGTGGAAACGGATGCAATGTTAGTGGAAAAGTATAATGTAAGTGGAAAATTATAATGTAAGTTGAAACAACAGGTCTAGCGGGTGCGCTCACTATGTAAATATGCGCTAACATTAAGCTAAATACCTGTATAATCATAAGGTCTGTAAAAACGTGATAATAACTATATAAAGTGGACACGGGTATAATGTTAGTGGAAAAGTGTTATGTAAGTTGATAAAATGAAATGTATGTTGAAACAACAGTCAGAGCATGTGCACTCTCTATGTAAATATACACTAACATTGCGCTAAATATAATCGTAAGGCCTGTATATATGTGATAACAGTTATATAAAGTGGAAACGGGTATAAGGTTATTGGAAAAGTATTATACAAGTAGAAAAAATGGAATGTATCCTGAAACAACACGATTAGCGAATCTTCACTGACCAATTTGGGCGAATTCGCGAGTTTCACCCAATGGAACAATACTTATTTTACCTTTATTCTTGTATAAAAACCAATATACTCTTGTACTACATGTTGTTTTGTTTGTAATAAATAAATAAGTACCTATTGTGAATAGTTTCCCATACTAAGCCCTACCATAGAAAATGTGACAGCCACGAGCACCTCCATAGAATGCGGTACCAGGTGCATGTAAGGCATACCTTTGTAGGCCGCTTATAGACCCCAGTGATCACTTTCTATGTGATTTTCCATTGTTTCTCACGAAAAACAGAGGTTTGAGCCAAAATAATTTTGTTCCAAAATCTGCCGGGATGGGGGGGGGGGAGTCAGTGGTGGAAAATTGGCCAGGACAGGCCGGGTTAAACTCTTGGTTGATCCTTCTGGTAATTCATTTTCAGGTTTTCCAGATGTTCAGTTAAGTTCATTTACAGGTACTGTATGTCTTCCACCTATTTTGTTTTTTTTTGTAGCTTAACTTTTGCAGACAGTTGATGATATCCGCCTCATTCTTTCTGAACAACAATATCCAGTTCTGCTTGTCCACTGTTCTATTATCTCTCCCCGTGGACGCCAATAACAGCCAGCAAACAATGCCAGAATAATACTTGATTTTTTAAATCTTCCTATTCTGTCATCATCGGGGGCACTGTCTTCTCTGTTGAAGGATATATTCCTCCCCCTCACCAGTGGTCGTCTTGCTGTCACTTTGAGCACCCAGCTAAGCACTGCCAATCACAGGCTGTCTGTCCATAATGTTCTCAGGCTTGACTCTCTTCTTCTGCCTATTCATCCAACATCCTGTTTCACTAAACAGTAAAGATTGACATACAGCCTCTTACAGAAAATACCCAGTCTACATTTTTGGGACAGGAGTGTCTTCTATTCACTGAAAAACTGGCCTTTCCCTTCGAGAAATCCATTGCCAAGCACGTTGCCTACGCCACTCTCCTGGCATCTCGTATTTGCGCGAGGCCCGTATTACTCCTGTTCTGTCACATGTCTCCTGCTCTACCAGTGACATCTTCAGTAACTGTCTCCAGTTTTTTGCTTCATTTGTCTCCCATCCTGATTACTTTTCCTCATTTTCCTCTCTTGTTACCTGTGCTCCCTCTACCCGACCTCCTTCCCATTCAGTATGTTCTTGGTCTTCTCCTTCACCTTCTCTCCGTGAAGGCAAATGTAAACGTACCCTTGCTCCTCCCTGTCTTATATTCCTGGTCACTCCCCCTTTCCGTTTACTGCCTTTCCTCCTCAACACTACCCATCGCTCAAGCAGCAGTGCCATGGATTTTTTTTTCACCGGTTTCCACTCAGCCTTTGTCTTCTATAGAAGTTGAATTCATACAGAGCATCCTTAATTACATTCAGTGTACATCATTCTTGCCTAACCTTTTAACTGTAGAAATACATTGCCCTCCCTCTGTCCATCCTACTCCCTTTCCATCTACCCCTCCAGAGTCTTTCCCTCTCTTGTCTTCTGTTTCCCTCTCTTCCGTCTGGCCACCCTCCTGCTCCACGATCACCACATCCTCCCTGTCTTCCCCAGTTGCCTCCTTTCTTGATCTACAAACGCCTGTGGTTGCTCTCACTGTCAGTGCTGTGAACAAGGACTGCATCATGCCTCCTGGTTTCTCTCGCTCTCAGTGCTGTAAACAAGGACTGTATCATGCCTCCTGATTACTCTCGCTCTCAATGCTTTAAACAACCACTGCACCCCACCTGGACTTAATTTTCTATTTCATTTGTAATGAGACTTCTTCCACGGAATGTCAGAAGAATCCGTTTCCATCATACAGACTTCCATTTTTTTTATTTCATCACAAGTCCTCTTCTCTCTCTCTCCAGAAATCCTTTTTTCGTTCTTCCTTAGTTCTTATTACCCGTCCCCTCCCCGAGGGGCTTGGGGACGGGTATTGTTTTCACCTGGTTTGTCTGTTTTTGTTTGTATGTCTCTCAGAATGTTAAGAACTTTACGCAAAAAATACTGGTGCGATTTTGGCTAAAATTACAAGGATGATGGGCTATGACCTTCTTGTCACTGGATTAAATTCTGGGCCAGTTTGGGCGAAGGCCCAGGCTGTAGGCCCCAAAAATTAAAAAAAAAGAAAAAAAATGAGGACAAATAAAACTTTTTTTTTTTTCGCCATAACTCCTTTCAAATTCGTCATATCGACATGAAACCAAAACCTAAACATCCATCTTTCAAATCTGCAAGCTATAACATCCCTTATTACATCATGGGGTCATCTCCCAGTTAGCAGTAGGGGGATAATATAATGTCAGATGGGTCGTCTAAAATTTCAGATTGGCATAAAATCGTCAGTTTTCACCCTATTTACTTCAAATTTGATATGTGACATCTTTGACTGGATATCCTGTTGTTTTTATACATCAGCACTAAAATGACTGCCGGGGATGGGTTTGTTGTGCTTTGGCACCGCATCTTGTTCTTGATTATGCATTTCGTGGATCCCCTTCTTTATTTGACACTATCCTCGTCTGTAATAATTATGTTCCTTTTTGACCTCTTCATATTTTTTGTCCTATTCCTCTTCTGTTCGTGTCTTTCTCCGTCAGTGGATCACCGTTAGCTCTCTATTTCTCTCCTTCCATCCATTTCTATTTTCCAGACCTCACACTCTTTTATTCCCTTCCCCATCCGATTCCTCTCCTTTGTAACATAAACTGCCGGCATTCCCTGTGAGATGACTCTGTGATTAGCACTAAGCCAGGCCTATTAAAACAGTTTCTTTCTTATAAAGAAATTGTCATCTTTAACGCTGGCACCCCTATTCACTTCGACCTCCACACTCTTTCCCTCTCTTGCTTAGATATGCCTCTTTGTTCACCTTGGATTTCTGTGAGTTTCAACTGGTTGGTATGGGAAGACAAACTTTTTAGTGAACTTCCCTATCAAACTCACTCTTACCTCTTTCTGTACCTTTCCTCGTCCACCCTGTTGGCAGTTCCATGTTGGTGACTGGGAGTTGCTCTCTTCTCTTATGTGTGCCCTCTTCCTCCTTCCCCTTTTTACTTTTCACATGATATATTGTTCAACTTCCTCATTCAAGTTTTAGTTGTTGCCTTCACTGACATTCCCCGTGATACTTTACCATCCACTGCCGAACTTGTTCCTTGGTGTACTTCTACTTGTACAAGGGCCCTTCATGTAAACTGTGCCACCTGGAAAACACTTTCATGGAAAACGGACAGACGGTTTCCTTTTTCCTGACGGTCATGTAGCATTATTCTCCTCGCATTACTTAAACCTGGTAAAATTAGTCAACTTCCTCAAAATTACCGTCCCTTGGCCCTGACTAGTTGTTCTTAATTCGCCGCATCCCGGCAGATTTGTCACAACTGACCCCCCCCCCCCCTAATCCCGGCAGATTTTGGATTTTTTTTTTGGCTCAAACCTCCGCTTTTTGTGAGAAACGATGGCAAATCAAAGAGAAAATGCTCACCTGAGCCTGGAAGTGGTCTAAACAGGTGACCCTCCACATACCTGGTACTGTGTTCACTGGAGCCGTGTTGCTGCTGTCACGTTTTCTATGGTAGGTTAAGTATTGGAAATCACTCAAAATATGTAAATATTTATTAATTTGGTAAAATATACATGTAGTACAAGAAAATATTGGTTTTCACACAAAACTATAGGCGATATAAGCATTGTTCCATTCAGCGATCACAAGAAAATCGCCAAAATCTTGCACATATGACTCACTATGACTGTTGTTTCAACTTATATTCTATTTTTCAACTTACCTTATAATTTTCCAATAACATTATACAGTTTCCAGCTTATAAAACTGTTATCACATATTTACAGGCCTTACTATTATGGTGAGCATCATATTATCACATATTTACAGGCCTTACTATTATAGTGAGTGTCATATTATCGCATATTTATGGGCCTTAGTATTATAGTCAGTGTCATATTACACCATATTTACAGGTCTTACTATTAACGTGAGCGTCATATTATCGCAAGCACACACAGTATCAGTAATGCACTAAGGTGTGGTATTCTTTGAAACATGGCTCAATTCACACACATACATCGTGTCTTTTCTCTCAGTGGTTCCTCTCACTCTTGAGTGACTGCATATGTGGTAGTGGTGCTGGGGTCTAGGAGGTTCGATTGAGGAGGGATGGTGGTAGGGAAGTGGCGTCTTGAGAGGTGCAGGGGAATCTGGGCAGCAGTGGTGAGGGGGGTGCGGTGGGGGGGCCTGTCCTCTGCATATTTTACGATGATTTCCTGAGAGAGCTCCCTCACAAACCTCTCAAAGGTGTCTGAGATTCCCATAGTCAAGGCATCGAGGTGGTGGGCGTTGAGGACCGTGATGTTGAGCAAGTGGAAAAATAGCTTCATTGTGGTCCTGGCACATTCCACACTGGAAATCATGGAGTCAGACTAGTCTATTTGCTTCAAGTTGACATTGAAGTCCAGTACCGACTCTGGTTTGCAGATGTGGAGCCTCCTCTCACTGCAGTAATCCACGAAGTTTGTGTGGTGCATCAGGGGCTGGTGTACCGTCGACAGGAGGAAAACTTCCCTGTTGTGGTTCCATAAAGTGGCGAGGATATTATTTGATTTGGAAAAAAAAAAAAAAAAAATGATTTTTGTCAAGTTTCCGTCCAACCTTGACCATATGTCAGCAATTTTTTTCAGTGCCATAGACTCTGGTGTCGTGAAGGTCGAGGTATCGAGCGAGAAGGGGGCTAGTGTACCAGTTGTCTAGGTACAAGACATGACCACGATGAAGGTACTGCTCTGTCATGGTCTTCACCATAGCCCCTGAGAATCCAATACTTCGATCTTCTGTTATGTCTGTCTTTGCGCTGGTGTATAAGACCATGTCTTGCACATAACCAGTCTTACAGTCACACATAACGAAGATCTTCAATTCAAAATGGTGTCTCTTGCTGGGTATGTACTGGCGAAAAGAAATATTGCCTCTGCACAACACCAGTCTCTCGTCTATGACCAAGTCCCTGTAAGGATAGGAGGGGCAGAACCTTTCCCGCAGGTGATCAAATGCCATCCTTATTCTCCTCATTCTATTGGTGTTTATTAGAATTCGCAGGGTCATTGGAATCGTAAAAGTGGAGGCGGCTCAAAATTTGCTGCAATTTATTCCAACCCATTACCATCCCAAAGAAAGGTGTGTTGGTCTTAGGGTCTGTAGACCAGTATCCTAGAATTTGTCTTTTCCATACAATAAACATCAAGAGAACCAGGGTAAAGAAGATGAACATCTCACCTGTGATAACTACGTAGACATTTTGTTGGGAGTGCCTGCTTATCGTACCTTTACATTCACTTTCACGGCGGTAGCTGCTTGTGAATGTGTTAGTTTGCTTAACACCACTCCACAAACTCCTCACCAAAGTATAGGTGGAAAAAATCCACCTTGGTGGAGCCTGCATGGAGTCCAAGAGCCATACAGCCAGACTGCCACTCCTCTGTGAATTTGTGAATGATAGGTGTGAAGTCACTCCCATCTTCCCAGTCCAATGGCACACCAACGTCCCCATTGTCGCCTTTGTTGGGGTAGGTAGGAGAGGGTGGTGGGGGTGGCTGGGGAGATGGAGAGTGGCACCTTTCCTCACTCGCACTCCTCTTCCCTCTCCTTTTTCCTTTCCCCTTTCCCTTCCCTTTATTTCCTTTTCCTACATCACGGGGCTGTGGGGAGGATGCACGGGAATCTTGCAGGGAGGAAGAGGTGCTAGGATGCGGCTGCTCCTCACCTGTCCACTGGCCAGGTGCACCACGTGCTCCCCTGGGAGCTGCCTCCATGCCACCCCCACTTTCCCTTTCACTTCACTCCCACCACACCATTTGTGCCTTCCCCAGACAAAGCAAAAGCCCCATACCTTGTTTTCCTCCTCACTGTCCCTTCAGCTCCTCACGGCGAAATCCTCTCCCTTCCCTACCACAAGGTAACACCATGTTCAGCAGCTCCGTCCTCGTCCTCATCAGAACCTTCATCCACAGGCTGGAGAGAGATGTGTGCACATGTTTTGGGTCCGGTTGGCCTTCTCTAGCCCCATGGTACGTGACATACTACCGCTTCCTTGGTGACGGTACCTCCTCATCACTGCTGCTTGTTTCTTCCTCTGCTGCCACGTAATCTTTGTCGTCCACATCATCATCGATTGGGGGATCACTCTCGCCTGTGAAGGCATCAAGGACGACTTGAATTTCATTGTCAGAGAGGCCTCGGCGCACCATGTCTTTACGGGGGTGAATGACAGAGACAAGGGTGCATGGGGGTCACGTGGTGTCGGGGAGTGACCCCGCCTGGTGGCAGATAGAGGAAGATGTCCTGCATTGGTGTCCCAAAAATCAAGTGCAAAATTTGAAAAAATGTGCAAATGATGGACCATATAACTGCAAAACATATTGATAAGTCAACGGGAGTCACAGAGACAAAATGTGATGATGTATCCATATGTTAACGAGATGCCTCAGGTAAAAGAGATGATCAATAATTGATTCATGTGGCACCTTGAATCCAGTTGTCTTCTTTCCACCTTGTAGTTTAGGTATCAACAGGCACCCAGCACCTTAGATCCTATCCTTTTCAGCAAGAATTTTTATCTGTTCTGCTACTCTACCAATCAGTCATTCCTGTCTTGTTTTTTTTTTTTAATTTAGAAAATGCCTACAGTACTACTTGGAGGTATCATATCTTCCGTTGTCATCGTTCCCTTCGTCTTCGTGGGTATATAGTTTTTTTTTTTTTTTCCAAAAATTTCTTTCCCTTCAAAGTTTTTACATCCCCATAGACACCCACCTTTCATGTGCATTTCCCCATTCTGAGGGTGTCCCCTCAGTGCTGAGTCCTTAGTAAGTCATAAATGGCATCATCTCCTATCTACCGTCCAACAATTTTGGCCTCATTATGTGGACAAATTTGCATTTACGCTGCATATTCAGACCTACCTCATCTCCAAACCACCATTCTGCCATTGATGCTGCCTCATCTTGGCCACTACTCATGGTTTTCGTTATTTAATCCCATGCAGTGACGTTTATTTTTCACGAACGTTACCTCAGCCTTCTCTTTACCTGTATAACACCCCCTCTTCCCTACTGCAACTCTACCACTTTTCTTGACCTCAGCTTTGATTCCCAGTTTAATTGGTATGCACATGTTGCACCCATTAATTTTTTACTCAACATCTTTCTTTACTGCAAACACGATCTCATCAATAATGGAGTGCTGACCGGGCCACACTTCTTCATCTTCCCTGTCCTTATTCTTTCTAAACTCAATTTGGGTTGTCAAGTCTATTCTCCTGCCCTTTCAAAACTATATTCAACATATTGGTCTTCTGTTAGATTTTGGTGCTTTTTGGTAAAATTCCACTGGAGTCATTATGTCGAATCAAGCACCCTCTCCCCTCTCTTATCATCATTGCTTTGTGACAGTTGGATACGATACGCATCTCCTTCAGTTTCCTGCTAATATAATGCTCCACTCTCCCAGCCTACATCAACGACCTTTTTGCTTAACCCCCCCCCTTTCTTTCTTTTGTTCCTTATCGTATCCTGTACAAGGTCTAATGAAGGGTGTTGTTCTTTTCAGATTTCCTCCTATTCATCCCCTTCGTCCGATTACCTTCCCAGCTTGGCTTCTACCTCATCCTATACTCTGTCCTTCTTTCCTGGTTTGTTCTAAGTCTCCTCTCCCTTCAGATACTCTTTGCTTCCTTTTTCATAAACATGTCTACATACTTCTGACATGTTGCTGACAGTTTTGTCACGGTGTCAGACTTGCTGTTGTGTTCTCTGGCTCCTTCCAAAGCACTTTTTCCCTCAGTGTAGGTCTTCTCACTGCAGACCCTTATTCGCTTCACTTGAAGTCTCATCCTAGATGCTCTTCCTCCTCCTTTGTTACTGTATCTTCTCTTATTCTTTCAGAGGGTTTATTTCCTTGCATACCTTGTGTCACTCTAATCCCCTGATCACCCAGGTTCAGGAGTGGCAGAAAGATAGAACAGCCAACAGGCAACAACATGAGCGAATGCAGGTGTGTAGATGCTGGCGTACAAAGCATCAACGCACATACACACACGCCCAGTGACATGCATGCGCTATACATACACGCACAATATACAAGGTACACAAGAATATACTGTATATACATTCTAGCACACGTAACACGCTCACACCTAAGAAAGAATTTTCCCTTAGGAAAATTCGTTCTTAAGAACGATGATATTGTCAACACCCTTAATATGTCTAACATCCAAATGAAACTGTTGAAGGAACAAACTCCAACATGTCAATTGCTGATTCTTCATCTTCAAATTATTCAGAAATTTGAGTGGGTGATGATCAGTATATACAATGGCAGTAGGTCCAGATGCAGGGACATACACAGAAAAGTGCTGCAGGGTGAGGATCAGGACTAGTAGATCTTTTCGATAACAGAATAATTAAGTTGAGAAACAGGAAACTTCTTACTGAAATAACAAACAGGATGCTCTATGCTATGATCATTGTCCTGCATCAACACAGCTCCTGTATCCATATTACTAGCATCTACAGCAAGTTTATATGTCTTATTAACCCCCCCCATCCTGTCGTTTTCTGGGCAGTGCTACGCCCCAGTCCCGACATTTTTGGACCTTTTTTTTTTTTTTTTGGCTCAAACATCCGCTTTTGGTGAGAAACATCGAAAATTCATAGAGAAATCGCTCACCTGAGGTTTAAAATACTCGATCCAGGTAGGAGTACCTCCTTACCTCACAGGGTTTTCTATCAGGCTGGTTGCAAAGAAAACGAGTTCTATGGGAGGATAACTATTCCACACCACTCATAAACGGTATTTATTTATTTATTTGGTACGAATTTATATGTAGTACGAGAGTATATTGGTTTTCAAACTGTAATATAGGCATATTAAGCATTGTTTCACTCACTAACTCATCACCATTCCTGACCTTTTTTTGCCACATTACCTGATCATCATTTCTGACTGTTTCTTCCTCTAATGTTTGTCCTCCACATTGTCATTGATTGGGGAATCACTCTGGCCCTGAATTTCGTACCATGGCATGACATGGCTTTACTGACCAGGTCACTGATAACAGGTGAATTGCTGAGGAAAGGGCATGCAGGGGGGGGGAGGAGGTCATGCTGGGTAAGGCATTGTCCCTGCCTGGCATCTTGTAGAGGAAGGTGTCCCGTGTATGTGCCAAAAATCACTCGCGAAAATTTAAAATTGTGCAAATTAAATTGAAAATTGTGCAAATTAGGGACCTTGCAATGTTGCCGTGTTAATTTACATCTCCGGGATATGAGTGCACATCATGTGAGGACATGAATTCACGTCTCCGGGACGGGGCGGGTTAAAGTTTGGTGCAGCCATAACTGGATAATTATATTAGACCTCTTTGGCTGCATCAAAACTGTTCTGACACACATCAGTCCAGATGTATTTTCTATTTTTCTTAAGCAATTCATTGAGAGGGGCCACTATTGTTGCAAAGTTCTTAAAAAAACAATGGTAGTAACCAATACTGCCAAGGAATCTCTGAAGCTCGCGCCTGTTGTGGGGTGCCTGATAATTCTTTATTGCCTCCACCTTAAAGTCTGGGGGGCGTACACGACCAGGACCAACCACAAGACCAGGGTATTGAACTTGTACACAAACAAACAAGCACTTCTTTAAATTTACTACAAGGTAAGCCTCGGAAACCCTGGATAGCAAAACACCTAGTTCTCTTAAGTGGCTTTCCCAATCATCGGTAAAGACTACTGTGTTATCCAAGTATACCACACAATGCTTCATGCCACTGACAACCATGTTCATTAATCGTTGGAACATTGCTGGGGGATTTTTCATACCATACGGCATCACATTACACTGATATGTTTGTCCGTCTGCCATAAAACATGAGACTTGCTTAGCCTATTCAGTCAAAGGTACTTGCCAGAAGCCTTTCTCGAGATCTAACTTGTTGATATAACTAGATGAGCCAATTCAATCGATGCAGTCCTCAAGCCGGAGCAGTGGGTACATATCAGTCTTGGTTAGTGTGTTCACCCATCAGTAATCTATGCAAAATCTTGTGGTGCCATCTGGTTTAGGCTGCAACGACACACGGGAACTCCAGGGAATAACGCAGGGGGAGATAAGCCCCTGACACAGCATGACAACATACTGAGGACTGACTCGATAAGGGGGCAACTTCACAGGAACGGCATCACCCACATCCGCGTCATGCTGAATCCAATCGGTCTTCCCAGGGGTACTGCTGAATACCTCCTTGTAAGCTGACAAGAGGGCAGCCAACTGAGATGCTTGGTCCCAAGGCAGATGTGCTAACTTGGAGTTGAGAGTGGACTCCGCCTCATCATTCTTCACCCAGCTACAATCTGGAAACTCGCAGTCCACCTCAAACAAGCCGCTATCAACACTCCTCAGCAGCAGCAGCAGTGGCACAGACAAGGTGTATGCGAGCCGGAGAACCTGGTGCACGATGGTACGGCTTCAGCATGTTCACATGGCACAGTTGGTGCTTCTTCCTTCTGTCCGGGGTCTCCACCAGGTAGTCAGTGTCTCCGATACACCACACTACAGGGTAAGGACCACTAAACTTAGCAGCTAGCAGCTGACCCTGCAGTGGCAGCAACACCAAAACCTCGTCGCCGACCTTGAACTCCCTCAGCCTGGCCTTTCGATCGTACCACACCTTCATGATTTCCTGTGCCTGCTTGAAATTTTCCCTGGCCAGCTTCAGAGTCTCACTCATACGGGTCTTGAAGTCCTGCACATAATGGAGTAAGCTCTTGCTCTCGACGAGGTTACTGCTCCAAGTCTCCTTAACCCCTAAAACGCGGGGTTGTTTTGGCTTGACTTGCGTGTCTCGCGGGCATATTCACGCTCCGACAGACTCTCTAAAAATATTTGCCAAATATCAGTTATTAGTCCTAGAATATTAAAATTGTATATGCATATGGCACATACCTTCAGCTTTCTCCTGAGATGTTTGTTGAGCCTTCGTCGAGTACCGTAGGACTTGTGGAGACCTCTGAAGTTGGGTAACGAAGTCTCCACTTTACACTTCCCGACAACCCGTAATATGATTACCACAGCCTGATATTATCACTAGAAACACTATTCTATGATTTTCAAATAGTTTGGAATCCATGCTCAAAAAAAAAAAAAAAAACACTGTGAAAGCAATGAAAATTACAAGCGCATATGACCTTCCCACTTGCGCTCATTCGCCGCTGGTGTTCTGTCATTTATTACTCATAAAAACACTCACATTTTATATTTCTATTACTATATAGCACTTATATATATCTGCAGTCTTTATCCATAAGTTTCCTTCAGTAATAGTAGTTTATTGTCACTGTAGGCATTCAATTTCTCTTTCAGTAAATTATGTAGCATTCACTTTCTCGTCCTGTATACTAGCATTGAGAGCGAATCTGTCACTTTCACTTCCACTTTCATAACTCATAGTATTCATACATGCTAGAGTGAAACTTTCACTTTCATTACTCCTAGTATATATACTCGTATTCTTATATTACTACTCATTTACATTTCTATTTACATTCTCTGTTTTATTTACATTATTTACATTTCTATTTTATTTACACTGTGTTATGCACTGTCACTTGCAGTAACTTATAAAACTATTTTCCACTGTTCACTTATATTTACATTCATTGCTTTCACTTGCTGTTTACACATTATTTACATTTCCACTTGCACTGTTTTACTCACCAGAGAGATCATAGTCACTGTCCATCATTTTCATTGATAAATTAGCCAGTTCACGTTCCACAGCAGTCACTTAGCCCTATACCCCTTTCCACACGAGGTTTAGTAGGGGGTAGAGGTCACAGGGCCCTTTGCATGGGGCTAAAAAGCGTCGGAATTGGACAGGCACGACTCCGACGTAGTTTCACCTTGAAAGACGACAGTAAACTGAATACAGTGTGGTGGCCTAGGGGGAATGCAATGCTGCCAAAGTCAGCGTGGTGACAGCTGCTAATATATACGCTATGAAATGATTGGCAGGGAATCTAGACAATACATAAAAAATTAGGTAGTTCCATGTGAATGTAAATATCACTTAGGCTTCTCGCTTCCTTTCTTAAATATATTTTTATTACGAGAATAGATTATACAGGATATTTCAAGGGGAAATAAACAGCGAAAATTAGCGAACAAGTGCACGTGAGGTGCTGTCAGGTGATAATTAGCCAATTCCAGGTATATGGCATTATCACTTACCTTATTTCTTTTTTGTATATATTATTTGGTATAAGGCTAGGGCATAGGGCTTATTTCAATGGATGAAATCAGTGGAAAATTCCAGGGAAGATTTACTTAGCACAGCACGGCCGGGCAGGCGAGAGGAGAGGGTAATGGAGGGGAGGTAGGGAGGGGAGTCAAGAACGGGGAGAAACGGCTAAATTGTCAACAATGGATGGGAGTACAGGTGAGATTAGGAGTGCTGACTAGTGTTGGACATGGGCAGTACTGATAGATGATACAAGCCACCACTTGAAAGCCCGGGCGAATTCAAAATAACACAGAATCACAAAAGTGATGCCCCGTGGTATGATCCCTTGCTGCTAAGCGTCACGAAAGTGACGCCCCGCAGTTAAGGGGTTAACCCGGCTCAGAGGACTCCGAACTCGATGGGCAAACACGGGTTCATTAGGAGAGAAACCCAAACTCTCCTGGGGTACTTCCCTCATAGTGAACAGGAGGAATGGCACACCACAGTCCCTGTCCTTAGAGTGCTCCAGACAGTACTTGCAGAGTATATTCTTGAGCATCTGGTGGTAACGCTCCAAGGCACCTTGCGTCTCCAGATGGTAGGCATTGCTCTTGATGTGTGTGATGCCAAGTTGAGCTAATGACTGCTGGAAGATGTTGGAAAGGAAATTAGACTGTCTATTTGACTGAACCTCACAGGGCAAACCAAACTTTGTAAAGAAATCTAGCAAAACTCTAACCACTGCCTTACTGTAGCTTTGATAGAACATAGGGGTATTGCCTCAGGATACCTCATGGAGGGGTCAGTGAAAGTGAGCAGATATGAGTTACCGGTAGAAGTTCGGGGCAAGGGTCCCACTATATCAATAATTAACCTGGAAAAAGGGGGTTCAATGGCAAGAATGGGGACAAGAGGGGTCTTAGGGACAGACTGGTTCGGCCTACCCACTACTTGAAAGGTATGACAATGTTTGACAAACTTAGCCACATTCGCTGGCATGTGGTGCCAGCAGAATTCCACACACAGCCCCTCCATGGTCCTCCTTACCCCCATGTGACCTGTAAATGGAGTAAAATGGGTCAGTTGCATAAACTCGTGCCTGCACTCATTAGGTACTACGAGCTGATGGAAGTCCCACAACCCATCATCTACATTCACAAAATCTCATCCTTCACATAAAAACATCCACCCTTCTCCTCAAAATCATCCACTGCACACAACTTCAACCTCTCAATCTTCTGGTCTCCAGACTGCAACTCCTTTAACTTCTCAGTGTTCATCTCCTCCAATGGAACAGGATGAATATCTTCCAAAGAACCCATAAATGCATCTCTCATTGATTTCTCATTGTCCGATTATTTTGTGTCCTCGGACATAGGACTAACACTTGCCTCTGGCACGGTATTACAGGGCACACTACAAGTAACTCTCTCCTGTCAACTCCTCTCTGCACATGACATGGACCTAGTTACTGCACAAACTGGGAATATCTCTGCATCATTGGGATCAATCTGTGAGGGAACCCCAGGCACTGGCACCTCTGACAAAACTGGAGTGGTAATCTCCTCACCTCTCACGAGGTCATTGCCAAGTATTAAATCAACACCACTCTCTGGTAAATAATCTACAATACTCAATCATGCCATTCCGTCAAACAACTGACATTTAACCTCACAAGAAACTAGCAGCACAGTCTTTGCACCTGTTACTCCCCAAATCAGAACAAACTCTCCTCCTGCAACATTGGCCTTACCCACAAAGAAATTGAAGAACCAGTGTCACGAACAATGCGTACCTGATGCTGCATGCAATTCACCTTCACCTAACCAGAATGCAGGTAGAGAGCATACGAAGAAGCAGGGGCAACACAGCTCGTCACTGCCTGTACCACATCTCCTGAAACAGTAGGCTCCGACACAATTGTGGCCTCCTTCTTCCCACCTTCAGGAACAACATCAACCCTAGAAGGAGTAAAACATCAGAGTTTCCCTGATAAACAACTGGTGAACCAACTGAAGGGGTAACAACGGGAGCTCCACGACAAACAAAGCTCACTGCCTTCACAACACTTGACTTTCATCAACATCTATCTACAGTGACCTGGCTTCCTGCAATATGAGCAAGTAAATGGGTGGCGTGTAGGTTTTGGGGAAATGTAAGGTGTATCAGGTTTGGGTGTGTAGTAATTCGTGGAGTTGGGTTTCTGAGATGGTTGTTTGGGGAGCGAGAGCGGTAACACTTCTGGGGAACATTCCTTGGAACTTCCTTACCCTTATTCAAATTTTTAAACAATAAATAATCATCTACATAAACTGCAGCTTCAGCAGCATTCTTAACTTTCTTATCAGCAAGGTAAGTTCTTAAATCTGTATCAATCTTATCAAGGAAGTTCTCGAGGATAATAAATTCCCTAAGCTTAACATAAGATTCTGAGACATCTTCACTTCTCATCCATTGATTAAATGCATCAGTCATCTGCCTACTGAAATCTACAAAAGTGTCATGAGGGCGGTTCCTACAATTCATAAATTTCTGTCTGTAAGCTTCAGGTCTCATCTCGTATGCATGCAGTATGACTTTCTTTAATACCTCGTAATCCTGTGATTCTTGGTGGCTAAGACTCTCATAGGCCCTCAATGCTTTACCTTTGATTACTGTCTGAACTAGAGATGACCAGCTGTCTCTGGGCCACTTGTAACCTGTAGCAGTCCTCTAAAATTGTCAAAGAACTCCAGTACCAAGCACTCATCGAATGGGGGAACTAATTTATTGAGATCAGCTGCTCTAAATTCTGAAAGAGAATGGGGAAAATTGGTTGGGGCACTTGGGCAATTCATACGCATTTCATAGCTAAGCTTCATCTGCTCCAGTTTTATTTTCTCCTCCTGTTGATTACTATTATCCTCCTCCTTCTTTTTCCTCTGAAGTTGTAGCTGAAGCTGTAACATCCTATACTTATGATCACGCTTAGCCTGCTCTGCATCAACAGATTCTTTCTGCTGGATGACAATGACCTCAGCTAAACTATCATGGGATGGATGAACTGATCTAGAAACTAATTCAAGGTCTGGCAAGGATCCTGGGACTTTGCATGGGGCTGTGCCAAACAATCGGTGGCAGATTAAGTTAGTTAATGGGAAGGCATTACCTGACTCACTTTGAATTCCAAGAGCTTGAGCAACTAAGGCTAACTCCTGCCTCTGGAACCTCCTAACTTTATCCTTTGTTGGCCCTGAGTTGATGAAGTCACCTGCATTCTGCTGACTCACAATATGTAGGGGCGCCACAGTAAATATCACTGGTTCTACCCTCCATGATGACACACTACCACCATGACACAATAATAATCAAAATATCAAGATATTATCCTGGTGAGGCCGCCAATTTATATGTCATGAGATGGGAGTAGGCAACACGAGAACTAAATCTGACTGTGTAAAAACAGAAAAACAAAGTGAAAAGGGAAGTGATCAAATATTTAAGTGATGTAAAACAATAAAAAAAAAAAACAGTAACTCCAATCTCGACACAGGTTTGAAAGTAAATAAAATAAGCTGACGTAAGCTAGGGCAAAATAAACACAATAAAAAATACACCTAATATAATACAAACTAATATTTACAAAATTTACAATAATAACACAATAGAATGAAAAAAACAATCCACCTGATAATACCTTGAATAATCACCCTAAAGTCTGGGAACAAACTTGCCAGACAAAAGAAATAAAATCATACAAAAGGAGGTAACTAAACTGCACTTGTCACAAATAATAATAATAATACTTGCGATTGGACGCTGATATGAAGTGAAAAGATGCTCAGAAATAATTATACACGACACACAAAATGCTGCTTCTCCTTCCTCTCTGGTCCCAGTCCAAACACTCCCTTTCTCGACGCCAATCCCACAAACACTCTCGCTCCATTTTTTTTTTTTTTTTTTTTGCCTATCGACCATTGGGGCCGGAGCCCCTGGTCATTAAGGCAATATATATATATATGTATATATATTGACATATATACACATATATATACGAACATATATATATACATACTTACATACATACACACATCCATGCATATGAACATACACACTTTCATGCACACGTACATATATATATAATAATTTTTATTTTATTATTTTTTTGTAGTTTTATTTTTATTATTTTTATTTATTTTTTAATATTTTTAACCTTATATGACTTATAATCAAAAATACCTAATCTAAAGACCCTAAAACTAACCACCTAACAGACAAATCACTAACCTATAATAAATCCTAAGAGACAAATAGCTAGACCTACACTAATGGTAAAAATACCTCGACCAAGAGATCACCATCGACTGCAGATATGTAATGCCTTTCTACATGACATACCTGCACTCATCACCTGGTGACTGTCAGTCAAGGCACAACCTAATATAAGGGACATCAATATATGAAAGGGAACCAGACGAGTCAGGAACATTTCCATATATGTCAGCTGTCGGCCCTAATTAGAATAACTTAAGCAAGATAATATAATGTATTTACATAATTTGTACAAAAAGTGAAGAACCTCGCCCAGCAGACCACCATCGACTGCAAGTGCCCAATACCTTCCTATATTGCACACTTGCACTCATCAGCTGGTGACTGTCAGGCGAGGAACTTGGCTTAATGTAGGGGACATCTATATTAGAAATAGATCAGTGGGAGGAGGAACTATTTAAAATATGTCAACTGTCAACCCTAATTAATATTACAATATATACATATTTACCGTTGATAAAAACCATAACCACACAGTAAAAAAGTCACATCACTCTGATCAGTCCGGTCTCTCTCAAGAAAGCCATCAATTTATCAGTCATAACAATGTCCCCATCACCCAGGATGGTGGAAAGGGTGAAGGGGACGTCTGCTGCGCCGCAGTAATTAATAAGTGAAGCACGTTCACGAATAAATCGCCGACAGCGCAGGATGATATGACTGATAGATAACACCGCATCACAGATGTCACAGTGCGGTGGGAAGCGTCTTTCCATATATGGTTTTATGTGGGTTAAAACGGTGGCATTGAGCCGTAACCGTGCCAACACTTTTTCTTCTAGGCGACTGGGACGGTTGGCAGTGTCCCAGTCGCCTACGGCTTACAAGTTGGAATATTTAGTCTGGTCCACTGACCTTGCCACAGAAGATTTATTGATTTCTTTCCGAGAGAGAGACTCGACCGCAGATCACGAGGAACGTCCCAAGTCTCCTCGAGCTCTACAGCCGACTTTGCAAGTAAGTCAGCCTGCTCATTGCCATAGATACGACAATGACCAGGCACCCAGATCAGCGTGAATGACTTGTTGCATGAATGCAACTTATTAACGATGCGGCCCTGGATCTCGTGAGAGTCCGTAGTACAAGATGCAATTGCCTGAAGGGCTGATTTTGAATCTGAAAATATGACAAATGAGTCATGTCTAGAATTGAGAGCATAGTCTATGGCTTTGTCAATAGCAAAAAGTTCTGAAGTAAACACAGATGTATGAGTCGGCAACCGATACCTGAGGGCACATTCAGTCGACCACACATGTGCACCCACACATTCACTCGACTTGGAGCCGTCGGTGTACAATTGATGGGACCCCAAGTGACGAACAATGATCTTACGAAACAAGTGGTGGACCTCCGCCTCCGGCGCCTTGGCCTTTGGTGCTGGGAGCCATGTGACATCGACTGTAAAGCCGGGTGGCTCCCAAGGCGCTATATTTTTAAGCACCAACTTGTCACAGTCACTGGGGTCCACATCAAGCTCCTGAGTCAGTAAGTGGAGGCGAGCGGCAAGTGGCCGACGCACCCCCCGCAGAAGGTGGTGGTATTGACGCAGGGGGGTACAGGCCACATTGCCGATATTACATTTCCTAAATGTCCTTACACCATAGGACAAGGCCAGGTGGTCACGGCGAATACGGAGGGGAGGCACATTCGCCTCCACTTCCATACGAGCTACACGGGTACACCGGACAGCTCCAAGACACATTCGCAAACATTTATTCTGCAACACATCCAATCCTTTCAGAGTGGCATCGGATGCCGAGCCATACACCTGTGCGCCATAGTCTAGCTTCGATCGAATAAGGGACTTATACACCATTAATAAAGATTTTCTGTCGGCACCCCAGGTAGTACCCGCTAGGTACTTGAGGACATTTAACAGTTTATCACAACGAGCAAGCAAAGTATTAACGTGAAGTTTAAAATTCATTCTACGATCAAAATGTATTCCTAAAAATTTTACAGAATTTTGAAAAGGTACCGCCTGATTATCCAAAGTTAAGCACAAATTAGGTACGTTACGATTAGTGAAAACTATAGCGGCACACTTACGTACGGAAAACTTAAATCCCCACTGCAAGGCCCATTGGTGGACGGAGTCAAGGGCTGCTTGAATCCGCCCAGCCGAAAATTGTGCATTACGGGAAGAGTGCCATATTGCACAATCGTCAGCGTAGAGTGAGTATTTAAGATTCCTCGGGATGGGAGCTGATGACAGAATATCATTGATCATAATACTAAATAAAGTAGGACTAAGCACACTTCCCTGTGGCACCCCGTTTTCCTGGATAAATATATCCGATGTTACGTTACGGGGCAATTTGACAGAGAAAGTTCTGTCCCTTAAGAAATTTGAAATGAAAACAGGCAAATATCCTCTTAAACCATAAGCATAGAGCTTCATTAGTACACCGTGTCGCCAGGTCATGTCATAGGCTTTATGGATGTCCAGGAACACCCCTATCATGAATTCTTTATTGGCAAATGCCTCTGCAATACAATGCTCCAAATTCATTAAATGATCTAGTGAACTTCTGTATTTACGGAAGCCACATTGTTGATCATTTAACAAATTCTTCGACTCTAAAACAAAAAGAAGCCTATTGTTAACCATTCGTTCCATGACCTTACATAGACAAGAAGTCAACACAATAGGACGAAATGAAGTGGGATTCATAAGACGACCAGCCTCTTTGGGTATCGGTATGACGTGCGCAAAGTGCCATGAGTTTGGGAACGTTCGAGACGCCCAAATCTCATTGTACAATGCTAACATCTTAATCAGGTTGTCCTGATTAAGATGCTGGAGCATACCGTACGTGATGGTGTCTGGTCCAGGGCTGGTGTCTTTACAGGATTTAAGGGCAAGGAGCAGTTCATCTAGCGTAAACTCTTGGTTGTACGGGGAGTTTACGTCTTCTGTGGCAAAGTCTAATATCTGTAGCTCAGCCGTGCGTTTATGATGTTGGAAACGCGGGTCATAATTGGCTGAGCTACTTACATGAGAAAAACTCCTGGCAAGGATGTTAGCAACGTCCACGGGCTCGTCATAGATGTTATTATTTATTTGCAAGGTGGTAATGGGGAAATATGGGCCTTTATTATTTAATATTCTTATGGTGGACCAGACTTTACGTAATGGTGTCGTACGAGTCACCGTGGACACAAAGGACCGCCAGGAGTCACGTTTGGCCCTTCTTATTATTCTCCTTGCCTCGCCCGTGCCTGTTTGTATGCAATAAAATTTTTCTCAGTGGGCTGACTATCAAAAATCCTGTATCTCCTATTGCGTTTTCTTAATGCTTGTCGGCAATCCGGCGTCCACCAATGTGCTCTATGCTTCGCATGAACTGTAGAAGTCTTGGGAATAGCAGCCTCAGCTGCGTGTAATATGGAAGTAGTTATATTTTCGACCTTAACATCTATGGTCTCCCCAGATATATCTAAATTGGCGATCCTTGAGAAGGATCCCCAATCTGCTTTCTTATAGTTAAATTTTGGAGGTGGAGGGTCCGAAATGATGTCGCGTGTATAAGAAAGACAGATGGGTAAATGATCACTTCCCAAGGAGTCGTCGTAAGGGTCCCATGAGAGATCTTGATGTATACCAGGGAGGCCAAAGATAAGTCAATGGCCGAAAAGTTACCAGTACGATCATCTACACGAGTCGCTCTACCATCGTTCAGAAGACAGAGGTTGGACTGTAGTATTAGGTCGGCTACTTGCTCCCCACGACCATCGATCCTCAAGCTACCCCATTGATAGTGATGGGCGTTAAAATCGCCCAACACTAACTTATTCCCAGGGAGATGTTCAACTAGTGAATTTAAAGCATCACTATCAATGGGGCCATGTGGAGGACAGTACAGAGAGCAAATAGACAGATACGTGTTATTAAATTTTACTCTGCACGCGACAGCTTCCAGAGTAGAATTTAGAATCACTTCCGTTTGTGGGTGTGATTTATGTGTGTATATGGCAACTCCGTGACCTTCATATCTTCTATACGAGTGATAGTGTCTGAACTGTGGAGGATCAGGGTGATCCTCCAGGCGCGTCTCCTGTAAACAAACAACGTCTGGCCTGTGTATAGAAAGCAAGATTGCTATATTGTGTAACTTATTCCCAATACCTCTACAATTCCACTGTAATACAGTGAAAGCGACGGTTTAAGATTTTCGTTGGGGGCCAGTGTGCTTTGTCTTTTTTTGTCTCCCGCCGGCAGGCGAGCGACTACCGGGGGACCTATCCCGGTGCTTGTTAATGGAAACCTCCATATTGTCATCAATAACTAGGTTCCCAGCCTCCCCGAGGAAGAGCTAACCTTTCTCTCCCTCGCTGGAGTAGGAACCGGAAGGACATGAGGACGTGACTGTTTCGTGAGGGTGGTCATGTTACTTTTACTAGACTTGTCAGGCTTCGTTTTAGGCCGTACCGATGAAGAGGCAGCAGCAGCCTGAGAGTAAGTTGATGCCTTAGGGATGTCAGTGAGAGAGTTGGAACGGACAGGAGGTCGAGATGGAGATGTACTGTGAGTGGCAGGAGGGAGAAAGACAGGGTCAGTCTGGGTCTCTACAGAGCACATCACAGGACGGGACATTACCGCCGAAGCATAGGACCTATTCGGCGTGGGAGTTGCATGCAACTCCTTCACCTTTTTCCTAGCTTCGTAATAGGAAATGCCCTCAGTTGCCTTCACTGTACAGACTTCCTTCTCCTCCTTCCACTTGGGACAATCCCTAGAGGAAGTGGAGTGAGCGCCCTTGCAGTGAAAGCAACAGACCGTCTCAGATGTACAATGTTCCGCATCATGACCCTGGCTTGCACACTTGCCACACACTGGCTGGGAAGCCCGACAAGTCTTCGAACCATGCCCATACAACTGGCATTTCAAACAACGGAAAGGGTTAGGGATGTATGGTCGAACGTGAATGATTTCATAACCAACTTTGACTTGACTAGGAAGAGAAATTTTGGCAAATGTCAAGATAATAGTTGCTGTCTTCGTCCTTATGCCTTCTGAATAACGAGTTATGAATTTAGCTTCAATTACATCTTGCTGCGCCAATTCTTGTACGATTTCGTCCTCGCTCATCACCATGAGATCCCTGCAAGTGACAACACCCTTGCAAGAATTCATGGAGACTGGGATTTTGGCTTCGACATCGTAACAGTGGAATTTACGCAGTTTCAGCAAATCTCTCACTTGTGACGAGTTAACAGTTTTTACCAGGAGATCTCCGTTAGCAAGTTTTTTCACTTGTTCGACTTCTCCTGCACAGTGGTCAATCACCTTCTTGATAAGGAAGGGATTGAGACTGGACAGGGGAGTCGAACCTAGAGCATGGATAATGACGAACGTGGCATTGTCAACAGGAACGTCAAGTGGGGCACGAGTTTGGCGTCCGTCAGTCTGGGGGTGGTCAGTCCGGTCGTTACATTCGTCAGGACCACCTCCCCCCCTGAAGGGGGGGGAGGCAGCAGGGGCGTCCGTCATAGCAACCACTTCCCCCTCACGGGGGAAGTGGGAAGGAGAAAAACAAGCAAGGGACAAGGTACCTGGGAAAGACACACCTAGTCTGAGATTACCCTCTCAAACCACTCTCGGGAGGACGCGCCCGTGTATAACTCACACCCCAGAGCGATCAGTGGGGGGTACACTCCAGAGGTGAGTAAGCAAAGGCAATCTCAGGAAACAGATATAGACACTTACTATATCTCTAAAGGGCTGGGAGGAGAATTAGTACTAGCTAACCTAACTTTATTGAAAAACGCCCTAGTGGCGGAGAAAACAAAGCTAAAGCCGGTGAGGCAACCCTGCAGCTAGAGGAGAGCCAGAGAAACACGTCTGCACACTCCACGACCATGCATCAAAGTCCTCGCTCCATTCAAAATTCTCTTCCTTATATACCCTCCGGCTGCGTGCATGTGTCAACACGCAGCTGGAGGACAGACGATAAATATACAGAAAAGAGCTAGGCAAACTAATCTCTCCCCAGTACTCCAAGTGTTATAAATATTGCTGGTGAATACAAATCTTTATGTTGCCATTTTAAGCTCCACTGTAAGTCTCTGATATTAAAAACAATTTTAATCACACCTGCATTGAGAAAGCAAACTGAATTAACTAAGACTTTATAAGTGTGTACGCACTAAACATGCAAAAACATGAGCGAGTGCATGTGCATAGATGCTGACGTACATAGCATCGACACTTGCCCAGCAACATGCACGCACTATACATACATGCACAATATACACAAAAATATATACAGTATACATTCTTACAGGCATAACAGCACTGGCAGGGAGGGCTTTGAGGAATATTTGCACATAGGTCTCCGTGGTTCAATATCCAGGAATTCCAATAGTTCTTACCTTTTGGCTTTCACACCGTCCCATGAAACGAATATTATTGCATCCTGGTCCCAGCTGCCTGATCTTCACCACTAGGCTTGGTATTCCATTATTGGAGGGGTTGCAAAGGAGACTGACCACATCCTTGTTAGTACTCATTCGAGGATCTTTTAGAACTGCAGAGTTTTTATGAGTGCAGAATCCTATGCTACTCATCACAGACTTGTTGTTGCCACAGTAAGGCCAGGATTCTACCCAAAACAATTTCATCTTGAGAAACTCAGGGATGAGAAGTGTGCTTTTGAGTATGCAGTGGTAGGCTCAGATCGATCTGAAGTGCTTTGTGTTATCAAAGATCCATTAGAACAATATCTTTAAACATGCTACCCTGACAGTAGCTGGTCATTGCATTGGAATGCATCTGAGATCAAGGAGAGGTTTTGTATTTCCAGGGACACAAGCCACAAGTGCGGAGCATCATGCTGCCAGGTTGGCTGGGGATTGGGAGAGGCAGAATTCTGTCTCATTGGGTACATGCTTTGCTGTGAAGGGACGAGGAGAAGTATGTCAAAGAAATTGGTAAGTGGGTGGAAGGCTTTTTTCATGCAAATGACCTTTGACCTGCTTACTGAGCCCTGAAGAAGCTCCACTACAGACCTGCCTTTCATGTTACTCGTGTCAAAGGAGAGTGAGTGTAGGGTTCGTTGGAGTGAATAATTAGAGAGTTATTTGGTCGAAACTCCCAGTGAAAAGCTTCCAATGACTGACTTACAACCACTGACTGCTGTCCCACCAATTGATGATACCATGCCTTCTCTAGAGGAAGTCAAGAATGCAGTGGATAGGTTGAAAGTATTAGAGCATCTGATGTTTGTGGCATCCTGCCAGAACTTATCAAAGCTGGGGGTGAAACAATAATCAGGGCATTATATGCTGTCATAGAAGCCATTTGGTAGACTAATACTGTACTCCCTGACGGAACAAGGGGTTTGGTTACCCCTGTGTAGAATGGGATAGGAGACCATTGCAACTGTAGTAAATACCAAGCTATTACAGTTCTCAGTGTACCCAGCAAGGTTCTTCCTCACATTCTTCTGATGCATATCCAGGACCATTTACTAAAGCTTCAGCTGCCTGAGCAATCCGAATTCATGCCCAAGAAGTCTACAGCTGACCACATCCTAGCTCCTTGAGTTCTCGTGGAACACCACCTTGAGTATCGACAAGGTCTGCTTTTAGGCTATGTATATCACAAGATGGCATTTCATGTGGTATATTGGAGGGCACTACGGGAACTCCTATGACTCCGGAGGATCCCCACAGGGAAAATCTGACTGACTGCTGGCCTGTATTCAAATGCAATTAAAGTGCAGGGGAGGGACATCCAACTTCTTCCCAGTAAGTACTAGAATAAGACAGTTATATGACCTTGCTCCCACGCTTTTCAACATGTATATGGATTGGGTACTTGACCAAGCTGAGAATCAAAGTCACAGTAGAGTATCCTTTGGCAATTTCAGAGTTTTGCTGATGATGCAGTTGTTCTGTATGAGATAGCCCTAGCATGTATTCAGTATGGGTGTTAGCCTCGAAGTGGCGACATGTGGAGATGTAGGAGGACTACTGGGCCTTGGGGGTATGCCCTGGGGATAGGCCGTGAAGCCTTTGCCCTGAGTTGGACACGTAAAAAAAAAAAAGTCACTGGAAATGCCTCTGAGTGCCCCCAAGAAATTTCACGAGAATGGGAAGCCATTAGGATTAAAGATGTCCTAGGCAAAAACCAAGGTCCAAGCTTTTGGTTGCTTGTTGGATGAAGCGGAGGTCTTGGAAAGATTCACTTATCTTGGTAGTGTGGTAAATAACTACAGTAGGTCAGACAATGAGATTTCTCGGTGCATCAGTCTGGCCTATGGGGTCATGAATTCACTCAGCTTGGGTATTTGGCTGTGCCGTTATTTGTGCAGAGGGACAAAAATGACATTCTCAATACAGTGGTGCTCCATCTTACTCAATGGCTTTGAGACTTGATCACTAAACAGTGACTTGAACTGGCAAATTGACTTCTGTAATGTTAAGTGCCTTTACAGAGTAATAAGATATCGCTTGTGTGATCGAGTATGCAGTTAGTGACTACTCCATGAGACTGGGTGGAGCCCTATTACCCTACACGTCAGTGCCAGCTCCAGTTGTAAGGCATGTGGCCCGTTTTCCTGATGCTAACCCTGCCCACTGGGTGATCCCTGAGAGTTTACTTTGGGTGGAGAGAAACAAGGCCACGGAACTCATGGCTGGAGGAGGTTCACCATTCATGTCGTGAGATACTTACAGGGGGAAGAGTCACTGCTTAGAGTGTTGCACAAATGGACCCTTGTGGGTGGAGTACGAGGTTGCGTGAGGCTATGAGCCCCACGATGTTTGCCCCCTCCCTCATCCCCCATCCATGATGAACGAACATCATAGTAATAAACTCTCAGTTTTTCCTTGACACTCCTCGACCCACCTCAGTCCTTGCTGGGAGACTCTCCTTGCTCGTCTTCACCTGATGATACCCACTTCACTCAGAGCCACATGATGACCCATGAACCATGTCTATCTGTAACTTTCCTTGTTTACTCGACTGCACTCCAGCACCGTCTCTCAGCTTTTCCCTTCCTCTTCTCACTGCTTCGGCCCCCCACTGATTACCTAATTCCAAGATGATTCTCTCACCGTTTACTTTCCAATATTATCACTTTTCTCATTGCTCTTCACATCTTACGTTTATTTCCTCCCTGCTACCTTCTACGTTAGTGCCATGTACCCATGTTATGGCTGGGTGATACATCTTCATCGTTCTTTCTTTCCTTCTCTCTTTCCTTTTCTATGGATGAGAGAGAGAGAGAGAGAGAGAGAGAGAGAGAGAGAGAGAGAGAGAGAGAGAGAGAGAGAGAGAGAGACAGACAGACAGACAGACAGACAGACAGACAAAGAGACAGAGACAGACAGTCACACAGATAGGTAGTTGACAGATTGACAGACAGACAAAGAGACAGAGAGACAGACAGACAGACGGACTGACAGTCACAGATTCTTGTCTCCTCATATAAATGATAATGTTTTATTTATTGAACCGAGTGAATTTTTTCTGTTTGAATATTGGATAGAAACAGGTATGTGTCATGTCCCCATGGTTGTTCAATCTGTATATAGATGGGGTTATACAAGATGTACAAGGTAAGGCAGTGGATGTTGGAACGAAGCAAATGAGAGAGGACAGTGTTTGGAAACTCTCTGTACTGTTATCTGCAGATGAAACTGTATTGTTGTCAAGACGAAGGGGAGCGACAAGGTTTGGTGAATGAGTCTGGGAGAGTGTGTAAGAAACGGAATCTGAAGGCGAATATAGGGAAGAGTAGAGTTATGGTCTTCAAGAGAACGAAACCACCAAATATATAGTGAGGATGGATGAAGAGGAAATGGAAAATGTGAATGCGTTTAAGTACTTGGGTAGTGTGATGAGTAAGGATGGACGATTGGAGGGTGAAGTGCTGGAAAGGGTACGACAGGGAAGATTGGTTACTGGTTCTTTGAAAGCAGTAAAAAGGAACAGGGAAGTGAGCATGGAAGTAAAAAAAAAAAAAAAAAGTCTCTGCATGACAGTATGTCATACCAACCCTAACGTATGGAAGTGAAGCTTGTACCTTGTTGGTGGGACACAAGTCAAGAGTGAGAGCAGTGGAAACGAGTTATTTGACAGGAGCATGTGAAGTTACCTGGAGAGACAGACTGGCAAATGAGGAAGTGAAGGAGCAGTGTGTAGTGGACGTGGATGTGATAGAAAGCGTTAGAAGAAATACATTGAAGTGGTTTGGCCATGTGCAGAGGATGGAGAGCGAGAGACTAACGAGGAAAATGTATTCGAGTGGGGAGAGGGCGAGAGGGATGGGGGGGGGGGAGGATGAGACAGGGATGGAATGGAGAGGTGTATGAGAGAGGACGGGTGTAACCTGGAAGCAGGGCAGTGAAGTGGACAGGACGACATGTAGGCGATTTATTTGTCACCATCATTTACAGGATTGAGGTGTCTGGCAATAGATAGATAAATTTTATCATGTATTGCTTTTATCTGGCTGTCAAACACATGGACTTCAATACAAAACTCATTTATTTGTATAATATTTATGGTTCAGTTATTTCTCTCATAATGTTAAATAACATGGGATTTAACGTACTTCTCCTCGACAATATTATCATATTATTAAATAACTTGCACTGGGATAACTTCCTGTGTTAAACGGAAAACAATGATGAATAATTTGCTTATAATCCTCTGGATATATTCAACAGACCATGATTTAAACATTGCATAGTTGTGAGTTCCAGAATACAGTAGATATGCAAATGTTTAACTTACCGTTTTCTTTTATTTCTCTTTTATTTTTTTAAAGATGAGTAGTCTACTGTATATTATTTTGTTTGCATGTTTAACTTTTTTCGATGAATGTTTGTGTTAAATTATATTGTTTACTGGTTCATATATGTCGTTGTATGGTATTGCCTTGAACAGAGAACAGATGTAGCATGAGAAAGATGCACAATTATTAGGAAAAAAATAAAACTTAACCCATTCTGATATGCAAAGTAAAATAGCACTCCTGAGTATATGTTAAACATACTATACCAAATGACTATATCCAAAAAAAAAGTATATCCTACACTGAATATATTTTTCTAACAAAGATGTCCACTACATCAAAGAAATAAACAGGTGGTATGAGGAATTAAGCAATTAAAAATGCCATATTACTAAAGGGGAATGGTAATTTTTGTCTGTGCTTAATATGTTTCTTCAGATGTGTTCAAGTTGAACTGATTTATAAGCGAATTTTATTTTTGTATTCCATCCATATTGTCGTGATCCGTTAATAATTTACTATTCTAAATTATTTCAGACGTGAGATTAAGCTCAGGCCATTGACGATGTTCCCACTATGACATAATCATTATTTTGTAACAGTGAATGCCAGTCATCATTCTGAGCAGAAAGGTCTTCTGTATATTATATACAGTAAAGTATTCAATTGGTGATAACTCTGTTATCCACTGCTTTTTCTGGGGAACATATTTTTCATATCCTCTGTTACAATGCTAGCTGAATAGCGATTGGAAATGCGCACTAATAATTGAAGCAAAAAAAAAAAAATCATTAATAAGGGCGTGCTTTGTCTTCCTACTGATTCAGTTCAAAAAGTTAAATTACAGGACCTGAGTGATGAGATTTTCCTTAAATGCTCTGTGAAAGTAGTTACTCTCGATCATGGCAGAATGGTAACATGTACACATTTAAATTTAATAGTTCATGTAACTAAAATATTTGTTAGGTTAGGTCCCTTTGATCTTGCAAGGTCAACCAGAACAGTTTTTAACCACTTTACACCGAACTTAGTGGGAGAATTGAGGATAAGGCAAGAACGAAGGGGTTCAATTTTGAAAATGAGGAATGTCAAGATCACAGGGTAAAGTCAAAGTTCGAGCCATTTCTCTATGTGTTAACATAAGAACTAAAACAATTTTGATCTGATTTGGTCCAATATTGGTGGAAGGGTTGATTATAAACAAGGGTTTGACTTTTTTTTTATACTATGTTATCACGTGCAAAGGTCAACTAATTGTTATTAAAAGATAAATTTTACGTAAAATGGTTGTTTACAAGTTATATACGCCATTCGTGAAAGACAATAGCTCTATCACTAGTGGATGTTAAAACATTAGTGACCAAATCTTGCCACGTAACATTTCGATTTGCTGTAGTAAGCAGTTAACCTAAAACCCTTCAGGTTAACTACTAAAAAAATGGTGTACATAACTCTCCTCACTGGGGCTCTCTACATCAGTTAATTTTGAAAGAAGAGATGCCTAAAACATTGAAATTTAGAAAATAAAATTTATTTTTTGGCAACTAATTCTCATATAATCATAACAATAGACTTTCACTGGGAACAGAGAGTGAATATAATATTTTTTATTGTACGGACTCATAATCGAATAGATTTTAGTGCATGGGATACCTAACTTTTACGTTCCTCACCATTATATAGCTATAATTTTCTGCATTTTTCAGCCTGCATATTGTCATGGGATCACCGACTCATTCGGCAGCTATATTAATGATTGGTCTGCTTATAGTCAAATCATCAGTAGGAAAGCAACGACTCCCAGCTACTGTGGCTGTGGAGGTGGTTGCATTCAGCAACACAGAAGCCATCCAAGCATCAACTGTAATGAAAGATCTTGCTGGACAGTACACCCCAAAGTGTCTCAAAGCTGTAATATTGCCTGATGAGGGTCATATCTCAAACTCTTGGTCAAATAATGAAACAGGCATATATCCAGAAAAAAAACTACTTTCCCGACAAGCCAACGCTTATGCAAAAAAATCAGTGGAAAACATGGTTGTGGACCAGGAAAAAATAGATGTAAAAATTATCCCCCATCAGAGGGTTTTTCACCAGAATCATAAAACACTGAAATACATAAAGAAATATACAGCAAGAGTGACTCCGTATTCCTGCATAACGTACATGATGCCAGAACCACCTGACTCCCGACAACTGAATTCACTAACAGACGCTTCCTCCAACAAGGTAACAAAATACTTCCTCGTCCACGCCAAAGACAGCGTTGAGGCTGAACGCTTCCTCCTGGATCAACGCCTGGGGAAAGAGCAAAATATAGCAGTCATCATCCGACAGACGAATCAAAACAGTACCTACTGGCGTGTATTAATCCGCCAGCTCTGGCACCCTTCAGGTTCAACAAAAGTTTTCAGTGTAAACAAATGGTCCAATGGCACGGGCCTTGCAAATACCAATGACATATTCCCAGACCAGATGGCAAATTTCTACAGAACCAAACTCATAGGCTCCACTCTGCGCTACAAGCCATTTACAGACTATGAAATTGTTGAAGGATCCAGGGTAGTGATACCTAAACCATCCATTGACATCAACATTCTGGATGCAATCGCTTACAAACTGAACTTCACCTACGACATCATCATGCCCGCTGATGGCGAATGGGGTGCTCTCAAAGATGATGTGAGTATTGGGAAGTCTCTCTCTCTCTCTCTGTTACTGTTCATACCTAATTGTTCTTACCTAATTGTATCTTTACAGGAATGAGTCAAGCTCGTACTGGCCCGTGTCTTAACCCATATTTATCGTACATATCCTTAAATTTGTGAGTTGGTATGGCACACACTATTTCATTCGGTAGTGCATTCCACTGATCAATTGCTCTATTTGGGAAACTAAATTTCCTTACGTCTTTGTCACCTCTCTTTTTATGCAGTTTTTTGCAGTGTCCTCTTGCTGATGCCTCCCCATACGTTAAGTAATCATTTATGTCTATTTTCTCCTTCCCTGATATGCATTTATATAGTATAATCATGTCACCTCTTTTCATTCTCTCCTGTAGTGTTGGTAGATTCAGTTTATTTAGCTTTTCTTCGAAGCTTAGATCCCTTAAGCTTGGTACCCATCTTGTAGCGGCCCTTTGAACTTTTTCAATCTTTTCTATGTGTTTTTTGAGATAAGGACTCCAGACTACTGATGCATACTCCAGGGTTGGTCTGATGAATGATGTTATTATCTTTTTTAGCATGTCTTCATTTATGTATGTAAACGCTATTCTCATATTGGCAAGCAGTGTATACATGTTCCGTACCTTCTCACTGATGTGGTCAGCCGGAGACAGTATGTTATTGACAATCACACCTAGGTCCTTCTCTCTTTCTGATGTGTGTACGGTTTTATTTCCTAATGTATAATCCCAATCAGGTCTTTTTCCACTTTTACCAAACTTGATTACATGACACTTGTCCACACTGAATTCCATTTGCCATGTATTACTCCATTCATGAAATTTATTGAATTCTTTTTGTAGCTCTTTACAAGAGTCTGTGTTAGTAATTCTCCTTTGTATTTTTGCATCATCTGCAAACATATTTAGATAGCTCTCATTTCCAGTGTTACTGTCTGTATAATTTATATACTAAAAACATGATTGGTGCCAGCACTGAGCCCTGTGGTACTCCACTAGTCACTTCTTTCCATGATGAGTAATTTCCCTTTAGTACTGTTCTCATTTTTCTTTTCATGAGAAAATCTTGCATACAACAATACAGTTTGCCTCGAATTCCTCCTTGATGGTACAGTTTCGATAAAAGTCTTTGGTGTGGTACTATGTCAAATGCTTTCTTGAAATCTAGATACTGTCCACCCATCCTTCTCTTTCCTGTAATGTGTCTGTTACTCTGTCATAGTAGCTCAACAGATTAGTACGGTAACACATGATTTTCCTTTTCTGACACCAAACTGTCTTTCTTTTATCATATTGTGTTCTTCTAGGTGATTTACCCAAGCTTTTCTTATAAGCTTTTCTAATACCTTGCTTACAACACTGGTTAGTGATACTGGTCAGTAGTTAAGTGGATTTTGTCTATTCCCTTTCTTGAATAAGGGAACAGTGTTTGCTTTCTTCCAAATATCAGGTAGTTTACCTTGACTCAAGGATTTCTTGAAAATAAAAAATAATGGTTTACTTAACTCCTTTGCACATTCACGTAGTACCCAACATGAAATTTCATCAGGACCATTTGCTTTTCCTTTGTCTAATTTACTTAGCTCCTCTTGTATTTCTCTTTCTGATGTTTGTATATCTGGTAGTATGTGTGGACATGCATGTTCCACATAATCCCTCTCAAATTTTTTTTATTTCCTCTGTAAAAACTGATGGGAAATTCTTGTTTAGTGCTTCACAAATATCATTCTCTTGTGTATAGGTGATTCCATCGTCCGTAATGGATTGTATTTTATTTATTACTTTGGTTTTGCTTCTGATGTAGCTGTAAAATAGCGTTGGTTGATCACTACTTTTATTTATGATATCCTCCTCAAACTGTTTTTGGGCTTCCCTCCTTATTCTTGTATAATTGTTTCTTGCCTGTTCGTAATTATTATATGCCCTTTCACTACTGTGTCTTCTGTATCTGTTCCACAACAAATATCTTTTTTCTTTTGATTGTTTACATTCTGTATTGAACCATTTCTTTATTTTCTTTTCTTCTTCTTTGTGCTGTGGGATGTACTTCTGGACTCCTATTTCATAAAGTTCACAGAATTTTTCATATATAGCATTTAAATCTTGTCCTCTAAGCTCCTTTTCCCAAGCAATTTCTAAGAAGTACTTCTTTAGGTCATGGTACTTTCCCTTTTTATAGTTTAGGCTCTTTTTGAAATTTTCATTGCTGTTATCTATGTCATATGGAATCCTGAAATTGCAATTAAGTACTGCATGGTCGCTTTTGCCGAATGGAGGGTGATATATTAAATTGTCAATATCGTTTTCTTGCCTAGTAAATATGAGATCTAGCATTGAGGGCACATCGAGTCCTCTGTTTCTGGTGCTTTCCCTTAACATGTTGCGTTAGGAAAAACTCTTGCACAAGATCCAGGAGTTTTTGGTCCCATCAGCTTTCTTGGCTTATTATATCTAGAGTATTCCAATTTATAGTTGTATTAAAATCTCCAGTTAGCATAATTCTTTTCGATTTCTCTTCCATTTTATGTAGTAATGCTCTTAAACTCTGAGTTGTACTCTCTGCCAGGTCCTCATATTCGTCTCTTTCCCATGTGTTTGATCTGGGTGGCATGTACAAATTGGCTACAATTACTTTCCCTTCTGATGTATTTATCTCTACTGCAATCAGTTCTACTTGTGAGGGTATATCTAATTCTATTTCTTTGACTTTTAGATTTTTCTTAGTTAATATTATAATTCCTCCTCCTTTTTTTTCAGTTCCTGTCTCTTCTCCATATATTGTATTCCTCTAAGTTTAGGATGTTATTCGATATCCTTGGTGTTAATTTTGTTTCAGTTGGGCATATTATATGTGGTTCATTTTCTCTGACATAATCATTCATCTCTAATAATTTAGATACCATTCCATCCACATTTGAGTACATCAACTTAATCAACTTGTTTATATACTTGTCATGATTTGGTTCTACTTCCTTCCTCCTTTTTATTCCCTCCTGTTTATGTACCACTTTTGTACCTGCAATCCAATTACTTTGTAAAAAAAATGTATTCTTCTCCTCCTCTGATCTTCCCTCATATTTTGTTTTTGCTTCCTCCCTCTTCTCTTTCAGTAATTCCAGTTCCTCTTGTGTTAGGCATCTTTTTATCCATACATTTTTGAACTCCTCTTTTTCCACGGTGTTTATACTCTGGAAGGTTACCTTTAGGGGTCTTGATTGCTTTTCTCGTATTTCCCTAACCTTTTGTGTTCCTCTATGACTTTACTACAGATTTCCTCTGATACTTCTTTCAATATGCCCATTACATTGGCCATCTCCTTTTTGTCTCTTGAGATCTTGTTTTTTACTTCTTCCTCTTCTATACCAGTGATTACTATAGATTTGTTAATATCTACTGAATCTCTGACTAACTCAGGATTGTTTCGGATTATTCTTTTCACTTCCT
This sequence comes from Coenobita brevimanus, assembly GCF_032717465.1. Lineage (NCBI taxonomy): Eukaryota > Metazoa > Arthropoda > Malacostraca > Decapoda > Coenobitidae > Coenobita > Coenobita brevimanus. Next base: position 10,165,336 of record NC_137009.1, read on the forward strand.
TTTTAATGCTTTTTTCTTCCACCCTTGTTTCCAAGTCCTTCTCTACTTTCACCATTTCAGCTTAAGTTGTTTCCACATAATTTTTGTAGCTTTGCACAGCTTCATTCACCTGTGTTATCTTCTCCTCAATATCACTGCTCTGATCTGTCAGACTGCTTACTTGCCCAATTGTCTTTGTATCATTTTTGAACTCTTCCATAATACTCTCGTGGTTGACTACTGTACTTGCCATTTCACTAATTTTCCTCCTAAGTGTACCCACTTCAACTGTGAGCTCATTTATGGTTGTGTCTTTCTTGTTGACTTCCTTTCCTAATTTTTCTATTTCTTCCTTTTGCAAGTGCATCTGTTTTTCCTCATATTTAGTACACATTAGAAGTGGTACCCGGCATTGCCTGGGTAAAATCCTTTTATCACGAATTACCTGCTACCCTGGATGGCCACTCCTTGTGGGAGAAGACCCTCGAATTCCCACTTTATTCTCTGGCCCATTTACTCAGGGTTAAATTCTCCATTGACCATTTCCTACCATGGACCAATTTTCCCACTACCCACCCACCTACTAACCCTGCTCACCCATCTCTTCAATATGTCTACCCATCCGACCCATTGTAGCTAATAGTATGATTAAAGAAGTAAAAAATTCAATGGTAATTGGCTATCATCTTTATATCATGTTGATTATTTCTGATTAATTATAATCTTGGCCACCAGAGGAGTCACTTTAGCTTATATAGTGTACATGTCTTAAACGTTTAAATTCGTCGTATGAAGTTCCACTTGTTAGAACTGTTAAAAGAGATCTATATGCATCCCCACTGATTTCCATAGAGAACAAACACACAGGCAGACACCCCCCCCCCCTCTCTCTCTCTCTCTCTCTCTCTCTCTCTGTATGCAGAGAGATGAAACTCCATGGAAATGTCCCGCTGCATTTGCTGCATAATATACGATATGGACGTTTGTTAAAAACAACATTTTTGGTAATCTGAGGCCGATTGCAACCGGTTTTGTTAGTCATTCTTTAAGTTCGTTCATTTTAGCTACATTGATTGAAAAATTGTTGCCCTATAATTTGGCTGATTAGAGGAATGAAACAAACAGATGACTATGGCTTGCTCGTACAGTTTCTGGTTATCCTACATTGTTAACCTACATACACAGAGTGATGGCCATTAAGTCAAAAGTAAACCCTCATATTTGGGTAACTGTTTACTAAGCATCACAACAGCCTTATCATATTTTAGCTGCACCAAACAATCTTTAACACCACCGAACTTTAACTGCAACAGACAAGCATCAGCTACATCAAACTCTAACTGAACCAAGAATTTGCTGTACCAAAATAATATATATCAGCTGCACCAAATATTAACTCCTTCAAACCTGCACCAAACAAACATTAGCTGCTGCAGACATAATCTTCTCTAAACATTAAGCCTGATGTTGAGTTTGGATTAGCCAACCCTTCTTTGTACTTTGGCCATGATTCAGAAACAAGCAAATTCAGTGGATCCCATTATTATCTTTCTTCTGTTATTCGTCAAAAAGAGGGAAGATGGGTGACACTGAGTTTGGATAAATATATTGTGTTGCTTAGCCATGGAACGAGAAAATTCTATCCTTTTGAGCCTGTCTTCATTCGAAATCTCAACGCCAACTGAATAGTAATTACTGACGTCGACTCTGGACGACCCACATTTTCTTTATGCCTGGCCTTAATACAGGAATGAGCAAATTACCTAGAATCTATCTGGATTATTGGTGACGTTCTCTGTTCGTTATTGTCTCTCATCAAGTAGGGCCATTGGATTGGCAAGATGGGTGGTGTTCAAAGTCAACTTCACCTTGTGCTTGGCATGATACGAGCGAATTCACCATACTTCTTTCGCCTTAACCTGTGAACTCCCACATACCTCGTGTGGGGATGGCTCGGAAAGCTGTGCCATACCTCTTGTGAGTGAGAGTGTCAAAAACACACCGTGAAGGTTCTAGAAGGATCAGCGTGACACAAAATTTATGGGGTTTTAGGATAATTGGTAGCTCTCATTCTCACTCTCTATCTTGAGCCCAGTTGCTAAGTTGCACCAGCAATAATGATCCAAAAGTACGCACTCTGTAACGCATTTCCTGCAATATTATCACCCCAGAAAAGGCAGTCGTGAGTCAAAATTGTTTAGAATAACGTAAATCTAATGTAAGGTCAAAAGGAAGTAATGGAACAAAAGTAGGGTGGTATATAATGGGTGTAAAGGTAGAATTCAAGGCTTGTATTGCAGCATGTGAAACGAGCTGACAACCTACCTAAGCTCGTACTGAAGCTTGTGGAACGAGTTGGCAACCCACCTAGAGAGTGCGATGCCTGGCAACAGCCTGTCTCTTCTGCCCCAGTATGCATTACACTCTCTCTCTCTCTCTCTCTCTCTCTCTCTCTCAAAGCATAATTTTCATGTTCCTGCCAGAAATGCAATTTCTGACAAATACGTCTCCAAAACTACAACGATTAAAACAAAAAGAAATTCATGGGTAGCTGCATGATGCAGTTGCCTAGCCACTGATATACTGCCATTTTCCCACACCACAGGGGATATCTGCATGACCCCTAGCCGCAGCCCACGGGTTAAGAAGGTCCAGATTATCGTCATTTTTTGGTTTATTCCACGTAGCTCAGTTTCCGAAGACAACACTATGCTTTTCCATTGCACTACTAGGTGACTATCACCATATTTCAGTGTTAATCTGCTGTTACAATTTGCCACTTGAAATAAAGAGATGGCAATTTTAAGTAAAGTTAATGTAAGAAAAAAAAAAAAAATAGATCCCATTGTTCTTCACCTGTCTCATCCATTCCCAGGGCCATTGGACTGGGGTAATGGGTGACGTAGAGTTCGGGCAAGCCAACTTTTCTTTAAGTCTAGTCATGATCCAAGAGAGGGTCAATTCAATGGATCCTACCGAGATGTACTTCATGGATGCCCTCTCCTTCATCACCAGCAAGAGTCCCCTGAGTGCACCCTGGCAGAAGCTCATCACTCCTTTCCAGTGTGAGTTAAAGTTCACATACATAATTCCAATAGAAATTGGGGTAGAAAGTGCTAACGTAAGTCAGTGTAGGACTTTGACATATAAAGCCAGTGTAGGAAACACCCACTTGAGATAAATGAAAGAAATTCCAGAGTGAGTCAAAGCAGGAAATTATTCCATAATTTCAAAGTGGGTCAAAGTGAGAATGCTCCATCATAATATCAAAGTGAACCGAAGTCAGCTTTCCCAAAGCGAGTCAGAGTATTACAGCATGAGTCAATTTAAGTAGTTGCAGCTTTGAGAAAATAAGCAATTCAACACAATCGAAACTTGAGTCAGTTGTACGTAGTTTCATCATTAACCCAAGGCGTCCCATTGATGTATGGATACGTCACCACGTTTTCATGGTGACAACCGATGACATATCCATACATTTTGCAATTGCAAGGTCCATCATTTGCACATTTTTCAAGTTTCGTGGGTGATTTTTGGTAGGCATATGTGGGAAGCCTTCCTCTACCTGCCGTGAGGCAGGGATATTGCCTGGCCCCGCCTGACCCTCTCTTCCCCCCTGCACACCATTTTCTCGGTAACTCACCTGTTAGCAGTGACCTGGCCAGGAACGACATGTTGCAGACTGTCTCTCCAATGACGAAATTCAGGGCAAAAGTAATTCCCGAGGAGGAGGACAAAGGAAGAAACAAGCCAGAGGAAGAAACAACAGAAGTGATGAGGTGGTAACATCGTAAAGGAAGCTGTAGTATGTTGATGTGTTTGGTGAGTGAAACAATGCTTATATTACCTACATTACTGTCTGAAAACCAATATGATCTTGTACTACATGTAAATTCGTACCAAATAAATAAATAAATATCTAACCTTTTATGAGTGGTTTGGAATAGTTACTACTCCCATAGAAAACGATTTCTCTGGAGCAAGGCCCACAGAAGACAGTTCCAGGTATTCAGAGGGACACCTGTATATTGGATTTATAAGCTCAGTTGAGCACTTTTATGGGCATTTTCCAATATTTCTCATAAAAAGCGGAGGTTATAGCCTCCCCCCAAAAGAAACTTTGAAAATCTGGCGGGACTGGGGGGGGGGGCAGTGGTGAAAAATCAGTCGGGACGCGGCAGGTTAAAGTATATTTTCAGCATGAGTCAAACTGTGCAATGCAGATGGTAATTGCTGAGCTCATAATTTTATTGCCCTTCTTCGAGGTGTAGGAGCCTGAGGGTAGGCCACTGTTTTCCAGTCTCACAGAAATTAAAGGTGGTTCATCAGCCTGCTTTCAGTGGTTACAGGACGTGACCGCATAACCTTCAGCCACCCCTTATCTCTTGGTCATACATTCACATATCCTATCCAGCCATCTTTGTCATGGTCTAAGCCTGTGTACCATGAAAGACCAAAACAAATATGGATGAATTTGATTAGATGTTTGAAGAAGAATGGTCTGGTGGTTGTGCGTACAAAATAACTTGCAAAGATATTCCTTGCACAGAAAAGGTCAGCTCAACAAAAGTCTGTAGTGGCCACTGAGTGACATCTTATTATTTCCTGTACAAACATGCTGTATCCCAGAATCTCCTCCTGTGCCAAATTATATTATTACCTTTACATAAGCTAATCTTGGTTGCTTATTTTACTGCAAATTTAACTCGATGTACTTGATGTGCAGTGGATGTTTGAATGTGTGTGGTGATGTATACGAGTGATGGAAAGATTACAGCAATTTATCAATGAATGTCAGTTCTTTATTGCATATTAACTTATTAAACTTCCAATGGACTGAACTTATCAGTGGTGTTTGTCTGCAATGGGTTTCTGCTCTATCAGTTTTCTTCTGCATTCAGACCACCATAGCCTTCATTTACACAGTACACCCTATCAAACTATCCATGCAGTGAGGGTGTAGGTGTATGTGGTGATTTTTTTTTTATAATGGTGTTCAATGTTAAGTTTCGTTACCGTACTTTATCGAAATTTTTAGTTCAGTTTCTCTTCATACTTCCCTTTCAGTGAAGGTGTGGGTGTGTGTGTTGGTGTCTGTATGTGGTGGGGTTCTGCTTTACCATGTCTTCTACCACTTTCAAGCCACCATCTCCTCCTTCCACCTCCTGGATTCCCACGCCTCCATGCGCATCCTGGCTTCCATCCTCAGCCAGTCCCTCTATCAGTACCTCTGGCTTCCTGCAGGCAGGGTGAGGATGAGTATCATTACCTTGTCTTCATTGCATGCTTTAATTTGCAGTTGCTGTTACTCAGGATATAATCACACACACACACACACACACACACACACACACACACACACACACACACACACACACACACACACACATCAAAAGCAAACCCTCAGCTGTCACTTTAAAAAGTGGGGCCACACCCTGGTGCTAAGGCACATATTAATATAAACATTTTTCTAAATAACCTCTATGTGGCCGTGCCTTCGGGAATTGACGGGTCCCCCTGGCCAGTGCTGGGACCATTTTTCATGTATTGAACATCGATTTTGTTATTGTTAACCGGAAGAGAATTGTCTGGCACACCTGACAATAAATTTTTTTGCCTCCAAACCCATCGTGTGATTCGTAATGAATTTATTTATTTATTAATTTTTTGGACTATCGACTATTGGGGCCAAAGCCCGTGGTCATTAAGGCCAGATATATATATACACACACACACTTCCATGCATATATACAGACACACTTTCATATATATATATATATATATATATATATATATATATATATATATATATATATATATATAATAATTTTTTGTAATTTTTTTGTATTTATATTTTTATTTTTATTTATTTTTTTATTTTTTGACCTTACATTATTTATAAACAAAAATACCTAATCTAAAGACCCTAAAACTAAAAACCTAACAGACAAATCGCTAACCTATACTAAATCTTAAAGAGACAAATAACTAAACCTACACTAATTGTAAAAAGACCTCGCCCAAGAGAACATCATCGACTGCAGATATGTAATGCCTTTCTACAGTATATACCTGCACTCATCACCTGCTGACTGTCAGTCGAGGCACAGCCTAATACAGGGGACATCAATATATGAAAGGGAACCAGACGAGTCAGGAACATTTCCATATATGTCAGCTGCCGGCCCTAATTAGAATAACTTAAACAAGATGATGTAATATATTTACGTAATATGGACAAAATGTGAAGGACCTCGCCAAAGCGACCACCATCGACTGCAAGTGCCCAATACCTTTCTATATTGTACACTTGCACTCATCAGCTGGTGACTGTCAGGCGAGGAACGGGGTTTAATGTTGGGGACATCAATATTAGAAATAGATCAGTGGGAGGAGGAACTATTTCCAATATGTCAAGTGTCAACTCTAATTATTAGTACAATATATACATATTTACAGTCGATATAAACCATAACCATACAGTGAAAAAGTCACATCACTCTGATCAGTCCAGTCTCTCTCAAGAAAGCCATCAATTTATCGGTCATAACAATGTCCCCATCACCCAGGATGGTGGAAAGGGTGAAGGGGACGTCTGCTGCACCACAGTGATTTATAAGTGAAACCCTTTCACGAATAAATCACCAACAGCACAGAATGATATGACTGATAGGTAACACCACATCACAGATGTCAAAGTGCGGTGGGAATCGTCTTTCCATATAAAGTTTCATGTGCGTTAGGATGGTGGCATTAAGCCGCAAACGAACCAACACTTTCTCTTCCTGGTGACTGGGACGGTTGGCTGTGTCCCAGTCACTCAGGTACGGCTTGCATGGTGGAATATTTAGTCTGGTCCACTGACCTTGCCACAGAAGATTTATTGATTGCTTTCCGAGAGAGAGGCTTGACCGTAGATCACGAGGAACGTCCCAAGTCTCCTCGAGCTCTACAGCCGACTTCGCAAGTAAGTCAGCCTGCTCATTGCTGTACATACGACAATGACCAGGCACCCAGATCAACATGAAGGACTTGTTGCATGAATGCAGTTTAATAACAATGCGGCCCTGTATCTCATTAGAATCCGTAGTGCAAGAAGCAGTCGCCTGAAGGGCTGATTTTGAATCTGAAAATATGACAAATGAGTCATGCCTAGAATTGAGAGCATAGTCTATGGCTTTGTCAATAGCAAAAAGTTCGGAGGTAAACACAGACGTATGAGTCGGCAACCGATACCTGAGGGCACACTTGGTCGACCATACACTTGCACCAACACATTCACTCGACTTAGAACCGTCCGTGTACAATTGGTGGGACCCCAAGTGATGCACGATGATGTTACGAAACAAGTGGTGGACCTCCACCTCCGGCACCTTGGTCTTTGGTGCTGGGAGCCACGACACAAGAGTGAAACCAGGTGGCTCCCAAGGCGCTATATTTTTAATCACCAACTTGTCACAATCACTGAGGTCCACACCAAGCTCCTGAGTCAGTAAGTGAAGGCGAACGGCAAGTGGCCAACGCACCCCCCACATAAGATGGTGGTATTGACGCAGGGGGGTACAGGCCACGTTGCCGATATTACTTTTTCTTGATGTTCTTAACACGTACGATAATGCCAGGTGGTCATGGCGAATACGGAGGGGAGGCACATTCGTCTCCACTTCCACACGAGCTACACGGGTACACCGGACAACTCCAAGCCACATTCGCAAACATTTATTCTGCAACACATCCAATCCTTTCAGTGTGGCACCGAATGCTGAGCAATACACCTGTGCGCCATAGTCTAACTTTGATCGAATAAGGGACTTATACACCATTAATAAAGATTTTCTGTCGGCACCCCATGTAGTACGCACTAGGTACTTGAGGACGTTTAAAGGTTTATCACAACGAGCAATCAAATATTAACATGAATTTTGAAGTTCAAACGATGATCAAAATGTATTCCCAAAAACTTTACAGAATTTTGAAAAGGTACCGCCTGATTATCCAAAGATAATCACAAATTAGGTACGTTACGATTAGTGAAGACTACAGCGGCACACTTAGGGATGGAAAACTTAAATCCCCACTGCAAGGCCCGTTGGTGAACAGAATCAAGGGCTGCTTGAATCCGCCCAGCCGAAAATTGTGCATTATGGGAAGAGTGCCATATTGCACAATCGTTAGCGTAGAGCGAGTATTTAAGATTCCTCAGGATGGGAGCTGATGACAGAATATCATTGACCATAATGCTAAATAAATTAGGACTAAGCACACTTCCCTTCGGCACCCCGTTTTCCTGTGTAAATATATCCGATGTAATGTTACGGGGCAATTTGACAGCGAAAGTCCTGTCCCTTAAGAAATTTGAAATAAAAATAGGCAAATTTCCTTTTAAACCATAAGCACAGAGCTTCATCAATATACCGTGTCGCCATGTCATGTCATAGGCTTTATGGATGTCCAAGAACACCTCTATCATGAATTATTGGCAAATGCCTCTGCAATACAATGCTCCAAATTCATTAAATGATCTGGTGAACTTCTATATGTACGGAAGCCACATTGTTGATCATTTAACAAATTCTTCGACTCTAAAACAAAAAGAAGCCTATTATTAACCATACATTCCATGACCTTACATAGACAAGAAGTCAACACAATAGGACGAAAGGAAGTGGAATTCATAAGATGACCATCCTCTTTGGGTATCAGAATGACATGCGCAAAGTGCCATGAGTTTGGGAACGTTCAAGACGCCCAATTCTCATTGTACAATGCTAACATCTTAATCAGGTTGTCCTGATTAAGATGCTGGATCATACTGTACATGATGGTGTCTGGTCCAGGGCTGGTGTCCTTACACGATTTAAGGGCAAGGAGCAGTTCATTTATCATAAACTCTTTGTTGTACAGGAAGTCTACATCTTCTGTGGCAAAGTCTATGATCTGTAGCTCAGCCGTGCATTTATGATGTTGAAAACGCGGATCATAATTGGCTGAGCTACTTACATGAGAAAAACTCCTGGCAAGGATGTTAGCAGCGTCCACGGGCTCTTCATAGGTGTTGTTCACCTGCAGGGTGGTGACAGGGATGTATGGACCTTTATTATTTAATATTTTTATAGTGGACCAGACTTTACTTAACCCTTTAAACATGGATCGTCATGTTTGCGACGCTCGGCGAAAAGGACATAACGGCGGATCGTCGCGTTTGCAATTCTAGTAAATAACCAAGGGCAAGCAGGCTCAAGCTGGTATTGTCTATCAGTACCGCTACCCTTTAGCTACTATTAGCACACTTGACCTTTGTACCATTGACCTCTGTTGTTGCCAAATATCTTTTTTTTTACCCACCCACGCACCGCTGCCCGGCCACCCTCGCCATGATATATAGCAGTGCGCGGACAGCTCAGACATGTCAATCTGCGCCTTCCTCTCGCAAGCACTTTATGCTAATTGGAAACGCTTGTTTCCTCAGTTATCACACTAGCTTTTTTTCGCGCGGTTTGCCCCTGTTTAGCATCAGTTTACCGCAGTCTTTGAAGGTGACACCATGTCAAATTCTAGCTCTTCCGAGTCAGTGCCTTCCAGCCCTCCGAAAAAGGGCTTTGTGACCTCTACCCCGTCCAAACCCTTACTAGGGAGTGCTAAGGGCCTGAGTGAGTCTGCTATAGGCCTAGAATTATTGAAAGCTTCTATGGAATACGGTAGTGACGTTGCGGTGTTATCGAGCCTTGCTGAATCAGACACTTCATCGAGTGGTGAGTCTGAGGTGCAGGAAGAGACAATTCCTGTGCCTAGCACCTCACCAGGCAAGGCTCCAGTGCAGAAGGGAGTGGTGTATGGTAAGGGGGCCAAGAGGAATTGAGGTGGTGACCCCGGTTCCCAGCCATTGTTCTCCTCAGGCCGGCTATTGTCCCCTACCCCAGGTCACGCCGCCGCCATACTGCCTCACACCCCCAGCCCCATTCTCTCGTCATCTTCGTCTGCTGTGCTTTCTCCTGAGTCTTCGGAGTCTCCTTCACCACCTCGGAAGGGAAGTAGGCAGTCTGGTTTTCGCAGAGGTTTTCGTAGGCCCAGTGTTCGTGCTGGCATGAGTAGGAAAGTGTCTCCTAGTTCTAGAATTAATGGTAAGGTTTCCCGCACTAGGCAACTCACCACCCAGGCTACTGCGAGTGACCTTGAACCTTCTCCTAATCTCCCCACCACCACAACCACCACACAGACACGACCTAGCTCACACACTGCCACACGGCCTGCCTCACCCACTGCCTCACTGCCTGCCTCACCCACTGCCACACGGCCTGCCTCACCCCCTGCCCCACCCGCCCACTCCCAGCCTAGGCAGGGCACTCTGGATGCCTTCGTGTGGTATGAGGGCTCTGATTTTGTGCCAGAGGATCTGCCCTTTGATTCCACTGGGTGTGGGATCCAGGCTGACTTCCCTGTCCCCGAGGGTGGTGAATGTTTGGACTACCTGTTGGCCTTCCTGGACAACGAAGTCGTGGAGCAGATTTGTACCGAGACGAACAGGTACGAAGGACAATGTGCTGCAGTTCGTCAAGGTGAAGGTGCAACGCCATCCACGTCGCGGATGGCAGCATGGGTTCCTGTGACGATCCAGGAACTATGTGTATTCATCGGCTTGATGCTTCTCATGCCACATAACTGGAAGCACAAGCTCGAGGAGTACTGGAGTGCTGACAATCTTTGCCCCACACCCATCTTCAACAAGTACATGACTCGGGATCGTTTCAGGCAACTCATGACATACCTTCACTTTGCCAACAACGATGAGCCTTCCCGGACTGACCCCCTATGGAAAGTGAGGGGAATCCTGAACATGATCAAGGACAAGTTTATGACGTTCCTTCGGCCCTTCAAGAAAGTAGTGATCGATGAGTCCTTGGTTTTCTTCAGGGGCCGTCTTTGGTTCGTGCAGTATATTCCAAGCAAACACCACCACTTTGGAATAAAGTTTTTCGTGGTGTGCGACTGCAAGACGGGGTTCATCCTAGACTTTGTTATCTACACCGCCAGCAATGTGGACTTGGACAAGACTGACCCCCTTGGATTCTCTGGCTCTGTGGTGAAAGTGCTTCTAGAAAATTACTTTGGCGGGAATCATGTCCTGTATATGGACAATTATTATACAGCTCCCAAACTCGCCAAGTACCTTTCAGAGCACGGCGTCGGATCCTGTGGCACTGTCAGGAGCAATAGGGCACACTATCCTACTTTCCCCAAGGCTGAAAGATCAAAGCGGGGAGACGTGCACCTGAAGAAATCCGACAAGATGCTGGCGATAAGGTGGCACGACAGTGCACAAGGGGGAAATGCAAGCCACAGGGAAGGTCGACAGAAGGACTGGCGATCCTGTGATGAAGCCTGATGCTGTAATTGACTACAACGTCAATATGTGGCTGGTGGACAAGTCCGATATGATGATCGGAGAGATTGACTGCCTGAGGAGGAACCGTCGCTGATACAGGAAGGTGTTCTTGCACTTGCTTGATATGTGCATGCTGAACGCCTTCATCCTGTATAAGATCAAGAACAGGAAGCCAGCTAACTACTCTCTCAGGCGGTTTTCTAAGATTTGTGTCTATCAGCTGCTTCAGCGTTTTGGGCAGGTACTGCCATCAGGTCCCAGGCGCCACTCACAGACACCTCCAGACCACCTACAGTGCCAGGACTACCTTCAGCGACACCGCCTGGAGCCACTGCCTAGCACTGCCAAGAGGGGAAAAGCACTGAGGAGGTGCCATGTGTGCAGCCACACTACCCGGCAAGACAGAACATTTAGGTGCACCTCCTTGCAGTGCAAAGAGTGCCAAATTCCCCTCTGGGCTTACCCGTGTTTCTTTGACTACCACAGCCTGAGTAGACATTGAAAATAAGGGTAAAAATATTGTAAACAATACTGAGAGTGAGAGTGATACTAGTGTTTAGTTTTCTTGTACGTACTGACAATGACAGTCTGTTGAGTGTAAATTAGTGTATGTAGTTGTAAAAGCACTGACAGTGACAGTGATTTCAGTGTACATTATTGTACATAGTAATAAATATAAGTATTGAGAGTGACAATCACTCCAGTGTAAGAAGTTGAAAGCATATTTTTCTATTCTATGTTATGACAATGACAGTTTGGTGTGTAGAAAATATTATTTTTATAACTAATGACAGTGACACTGATGAATAAGGCACTAAACTGACAGCGAGAGTGAAAGTGAGCAATAGAAATGAAGTGCGAGCGGCCGACAGGAGCGAGAATAAAGTGACTGGCGTAAGGCAGAATAAAATTGCGCCGCGGTGGTCTTTCTCATTCCCGGTTCACAATACTGGCAATGACAGTGATTTTTATGGCCGTAATAGTGCTATGCGAGCCTTTGGGAAGTACTATGAAGGAAAATAATGTAGTATACGTGTTTTTAGCTGTGAAAAGGGAAATGTTTGTTCAGTGACGGGAAGACCACCACCGCGCTGCATGTCGGCCGTACGCTCCATTGATTGTAGCCTTATTTTCAGTGCTTATTGTACAAATACGAATTCCAAACTACCTGTACATTGTAGTATAAAGTGTATTGTGACAGACTGAGGCTGTGGTAGAGGGGAAACCGGGTTGCTGGAGGTATGAAAGTGAAGACTTTGTTACCCAACTTTGCAAGTCTCCACAAGTCCTTGGGTAGTCCACGAAGGCTCAACACCTGTCTCAGGAGAAAGCTGAATGTAAGTTCTATCTGCCATAAAAATGTTAATGTTCTAGGGTTAATCTCTGATTTTTGGAAAATATTTTCCCACAGGTACTCAGACCGTGATACAACCCCGCACAACCCCGCCACACGGGGGGGGGGGTCGGCTGTCCACGTCCGCGTTTTAGGGGTTAATGGTGTAGTACATGTCACCGTGGACACAAAGGACCGCCAGGAGTCACGTTTGGCCCTTCTTATTATTCTCCTTGCCTCAGCCCGTGCCTGTTTGTATGCAATAAAATTTTCCTTGGTAGGCTACCTATGGAAAATCCTGTATCTCCTGTTGCACTTCCTTAATGCTTGTCGGCAATTCGGCATCCACCAATGTGCTCTATGCTTCGCATGAACTGTAGAAGTCTTGGGAATAGCAGCCTCAGCCGCGTGTATTATGGAATTAGTTATGCTTTCGACTTTAACATCTATGGTTTCCTCAGATACATCTAAATTGGCGATCCTTGAGAAGGATCCCCAATCTGCTTTTTTATAGTTAAATTTTGGAGGTGGAGGGTCCGAAACAATGTCGCGTGTATAAGAAAGACAGATGGGTAAATGGTCACTTCCCAAGGAGTCGTCATAAGGGTCCCACGAGAAATCTTGATGTATACCTGGAGAGGCCAGAGATAAGTCAATAGCCGAAAAGTTACCAGTACCATCATCTACACGAGTCGCTCTACCATCGTTCAGAAGACAGAGGTTGGACTGTAGTATTAGGTCGGCTGTTTGCTCCCCACGACCATCGATCCTCAAGCTACCCTATTGATAATGATAGGCATTAAAGTCGCCCAACACTAACTTATCTCCAGGAAGATGTTCAAATAGTGAATTTAAAGCATCACTATCAATGGGGCCATGTGGAGGACAGTACAGAGAGCAAATAGACAGATATGTGTTATGAAATTTTACTCTGCACGCGACTGCTTCCAGAGTAGAATTTACAATCACTTCCATTTGTGGGTGTGATTTGTGGGTGTATATGGCAACTCCGGGACCTTCATATCTTCTATACGAGTGGTAGTGTTTGAACCATGGAGGATCAAGGTGATCCTCCAGGCACGTCACCTGTAGACAAACAACGTCTGGCCTGTGTATGGAAAACAAGATTGCTATATTTTGTAATTTATTCCTAAGACCCTTACACTTCCATTGTAAAACACCGAATGCGGCAGTTTAAGATTTACGTTGGAGGCCAGTCTGCTTAGTCTTTTTATGTTGCCCGCTGACAGGCGAGTGACTACCAGGGGACCTATCCCGGTGCTTGCTGACAGAAACCTCCATTTGCTCATTAATAACGAGGCTCCCAGAGCCATCCGAGGAAGAGCTACCTTTTCTCTCCCTCGTTGGACCAGGGGCAGGTAAGACATGAGGTCGTGACTTGGTAAGGGTTGTCAAGTTAGTTTTTTCAGGTTTGTCTGACTTCTGTTTAGGTCACACTGCCAGAGAAGTAGCAGTGGCCTGAGAGTATGAAGATGGAGCAGGGACGTCAGAAGAAGAGTCGGAATGTATAGTAGGAGCAGATGATGGTGCAATGTGAGTGACAGGAGCGCTTGGTTCTGGATAAGTCTGAGTCTCCATCATGCACATCACAAGCCGGGACATAACTGCCGATGCATAGGAGACATGCGACTCCCTTACCTTCTTCCTGGCATCGTAATAGGATATGCCCTCTGTGGCTTTCACTGTGCAGATCTCTTTCTCCTCCTTCCACTTTGGGCAATCCCTCGAGGAAGTGGAGTGAGCACCCTTACAATGAAAGAAACTCACAGACTCTGACGTACAGTGTTCAGCATCATGACCCTGAACTGCACACCTACCACACACTGACTGAGAAGCCCGACAAACCTTTTCTGCATCCCCATAAATCAGGCATTTAGAGCATCTAAGGGGATTGGGGATGTAGGGTCTTACATTTAGAATTTCATATCCCACTTTGACATTTGAGGGAAGTGAGGTCCTGCCAAAAGTTAAAACAATCGTCCCGGTCTTCTTCCTGATGCCTTCTGTAAATCTTGCGATAAAACGTGCTTCAATAACATCTTGACCAGTAAGTTCCCGTACAATATCATCCTCATCCATTACCATGAGGTCCCTGCAAGGGGTAACTCCCTTGCAGGAATTCATGGAGTGAGGGATCCTTGGCTCAACATTGTAGCAATGAAACTTACTTAGCTTGAGCAAATTTTTAACTTGGCCTGGGTTTAGTGTTTTGACGAGGAGGTCTCCAGAAGCAAGTTTTTTAACCTGTTCAACTTCACCAGCACAACCGTCAGTTACTTTCTTGATGAGAAATGGATTGAGACTAGCCAATGAAGTAGAACCAGTCGCATGTAGGATTACATAGGTAGCATTATTTACAGGGATGTTGAGTGGAGTTCTAGTCTGGGGGCAGTCAGGCATGAGGTCAGTCAGTGAGACAGTCGGGGGTCTGTCAGGACCACCTCCCCCCATGAAGGGGGAGGGAGGTGGAAAGGTCGTCTGCCATAGTTACCACTTCCCCCTAAAGGGGGAAGTGGGAAGAAGGAGAAAAACGAACAAGGGACGAATGACTCTGGTCCAAACACGTTAGACTGAGGTTACCCTCTCAAACCACTCCAGGGAGGCCCGACTGTGTTTATTCACGCCCCAGAGCGATCAGTGGGGAGGACCCCCCATGGGCGAGTAAGCAAAGGTAATCTCAGGAAGAGACACAAAAACCTATTGTATCTCTAAACAGGGAAGGGAGGAAAATGAGGTCTAGCTATCCTAACTGAAAAATACTCCCTAGTGGCGAAAGACAAGAAAAAAACTAATGCTGGTGGGGCAACCCTATAGCTAAAGGAGAGCTCAGAAATACGTCTTCACCCTCTGCGACCATGCATAAAAGTCCCCTTTTGTAGGCTCGCACTGTGCTGCCTGTATACCCCGGGGCAGGTCGTAATGAATCGCGAAAAAAGAAAAAAAAATCGTAAAATGATTGCAACCTCACCAGTGAAAACTAGGCAAATGCCTGCACTGAGAAATATCCATATTTTTGCCGAACCTCCCCTAAAACAATCAGTGTTGCTGAAATGGTTTGAAATGACTAGAAATATGTAATACAAACAAAATCAGTGCATAATATGGGAAGTTTTATAAACAAAATAATTATCATATATATATATATATATATATATATATATATATAATATATATATATATATATATATATATATATATATAATATCTCTCTCTCTCTCTATTTAACTATTGTTGATGTTTGTGTGATTATGTAAGCACATAGTTTTGTAGGCTAGGTGATGCTGTGTGTTTCTAAAGAGATGCAAACCAAAAAATATGTAAAACGAATCTAGTATACAACAGGTGTACTTATGAAGAAAAATATAATTATAACTGTCTCCTCTCATTTTTGTAATGTGTATTCCTTTTTTTTTTTTTTTTTTTTTTTTTTAATATGGGTGGCGTAGTGCGTGTGCTATTTCTAGATAATGGGTGTGGTTGTGTGTTAAGGACAACCCTTGCAGTCAACATTCAAAAAACGATAAGGCCACGGATTATCAAAGAGGGTTTGGGAAGGAGGGGTAAAGGATGGTGAGGTTGTAAGTTGTAGTTGTGAGTGCAATCAAAAGTTTATATTTTTTTCTACAAATAGAAAAAAAAAAAAAGGAAAACAATTACGATAAAGAAATAATGACACAAATTTAATGAGTAATGGAAAAAAAAAAAACTTACCTTTTATGCTTGTAGGGTTCTGGGTTGTAGAGTGTAGTGATGTATTGGATACCAAATTTTAGAGCTTCGTGGAAGCGGAGGCGGAGCCAGATATCTATTTCTCATAAAATGCGGTTGCCGATAAAACTGCGGAGGTTGAGATATTAATTTTTGCGGACACGGACACAACTGCGGATAATTTTTACCCCCATGTCTGCGGTTGCAGATGCGGACGCGGATTTAATTTTTTTTACACATATTGCAGTACATTTATGCAGCATAAAGTGACGAGTTTCAGCCACACTTAAGTGTACACTTAAGTGCGTTACTAGGATGCGGGACAGGAACCCAACTCGTCACGCATCATAGATAAATAGATCACTGCCACCTTGTCCGAAATTTGATGCCAGTCTGTACGCCGTGGAACCGTGCCAACTGTACACTGAGTCACCGGTAAATTATAGTGTGATATATGCTGATTTGGAGAGAGAGAGAGAGAGAGAGAGAGAGAGAGAGAGAGAGAGAGAGAGAGAGAGAGAGAGACGGAGGGAGGAAGAGAGCTAACAGAGAAGAAAAAAGGAAGAGGGACTAGTAGGTGAGAGGAACGGAGAGGAGAGTTGTGGATGAAAAGGAGAGAAAAAAAAATATATGACAAAAGGAGAGAGGAGAAGTACTGGATGGGTGGAGATCAGCAACCTACACGGTTCTTTGACGCGGAGGCGGATTATTATGCGGAACTTTTATTATCTGAAAACGTGGTGGCGGATATTGATGCACAGCTTTTGTTGTCTGAAGACGCAGACGCAAATAGTAATGCGGACATTATTTTCACTGCGGAGGCTCCGCGGAGGCAGAGGCGGATATCCGATACATCACTAGTACAGTGGGCAGAGGGAGCAAGCATGAGGGATGCTTATCTCTCTCCCCTCCCTTCCCAGGCCAAAAGCAAACATTGATAAGCAGTCACTGTCTGGGAAACACACTTTCTTTTCTTGACTTACTTGCTTTCTTATTCTTAATTATACTAATACTTGAGAGCAGTGAACGACGGATGTACATTCATGACTGATTCACTAGATATACTGACCATCTGAGTCGTTTGGAAAGTAGAGTACGTCAATATCATCTCCCGGAAATTCATTCCTTTCCCAAAATTGTTCACATTTTTTTTATAGATCGTTTCGCATCGACACCTCTGGCCATGCTAAGGTGAAACATCAGGTGAAACGTCGTTCGTCAACGGGTGCATTTATAGGTCAGATAATGGAACATATGCTTTATTTTGCTAACGCTTCATTAAAAGAACCATTTTTGGTAATTTGAAAATATTACACTAATAAATGATCATATAAATTCATTATACTTGTAGCGATGACAGTAAGGTTATTATAAACTGCTCAGTGCTGAGTCCCGCAGACTCATATAACACTACGATTATAATCTGTTGTTCATTTAAAACGTCATGATGTCACGAGGTCGACTCAAGAATGTCCTACCTTTATTTCATGTTTATACATTGATTTGGTGACATGTATAAAGTGTAACAGGTAAACACAGAACAAAATGAGAGGTAATGAAGTATATTAACTGCATCATTTTGAATGAAGTGTAGCAGCTGCCATCTTTCCTCAGGTGTTTCTCGGGTTCTGGTTCCTGTACGCCTTCTTGGTGGCGACCCACTACAAGACCTCCCTCACCAGCACGTTAGCAGTGCCCTTCTTTCCCCCACCGCTAGACACACTCGAGCAGCTCCTTGGGTCCAACCTGAAGTTTGGTGTGAATGTACTTAAGGTGGGTAACTGGTCAACAAAATTTTTGTTGCATTGATATCAACCCTTGGTATTAACTATTTTGAGTGTGCTGATTTCAAATATGAAGTTGTTTTTTTTTCCTGAAAGCTCTTATTTTTTTTGCAATCGAGGTATTTCAAAATCTCAAAATTTCGTCTTGATCTCATTAAATTAGCTGGATAATAAAAAAGAAAATGTTACATATTATAAATTCGTTCAGCAACACAATTTGAAACATGTTCCATCAAAAACAAAGGTTAAGATTTATATAAAACTCATTGGTAGGTAAGAAATTGGTTACTATGAGGAGACAAAGCTCAGTTACATTTTAGTCAGGCAGGAATTTGGGCTTGAAGCTCTTGCGTTTGTGGACTGTCTCAGGGCAATCTCGTTTAATGCTCCAGCAGTAGTCTGCCATCATATGTTTGTCCCATCTCCCTTGGTAGCGCTCTTCCATGGTTTTGAGATCCTGATGGAACCGCTCGCCTTGCTATAAAGATGACTGTATAGGAAATGGAGTTTGACACTCATGTTGCATCCAAGGTCATGAAAAGCTGACAACAAGGTTGCTACAAGGGTTTCATAGTTGTCAGTCTTTTTATTACCGAGAAAGTTTTCCATTACCGCCACGAATGAAAGCCAGCACCCCTTTCCTTGTCGTTCATCTTTCTGACAAAGTCTTGATCACGTACAATCTGGGTCGCCAAGAGTAAGTCCAAAGTACACTTTATAGGCGCGCCTCACAAATGATGTTATATTGCGCCTCTGACGAATAAGCGTGAAGTATCCACAAATGTAGCAGAAAGCATCAGGTTTGTTCACACATTGATGTCTCTTTGTAACCATGATCAAATCTGAAAGAAAAACAGACAAAATTATAATTATATCCCTGTTGATACCATAAACGCATAAGTAATTAATTTCGCCACAAACGGCTAGAATGTAAAACCTCAAATTGCATGAAAACTAGAGCATGCAGAACAAAACCGTTTTCAGATTTGAAATCAGCAGATCACAAATAGTAAGAAACAGTAAAGAAATCTCATGCAACTGAGATTTTTAAAAATTTTGTTGTCCTATATAATTTGCCAAATGGGCCAAGATTTGTATGCATTTGAGGTACAGAATGAAGAGCTTTTAAATTCTTTATTATTTTATCCTCTTTCATTAAGTGTATAACATGATCTACTCTCTCAGTCATACCTTTAATATAATTTGGCACAAACTTGAGTTTTGAGATACTCGGGATTACCAGACAACCAAAACACAGGTGAAAAAACTTCCTGATGCCCAGTTTCATCAATGGTAGGGAGTGTCAGTGCAATGAGTGTGTGTGTGTGTGTGTGTGTGTGTGTGTGTGTGTGTGTAACTCACCGGGTCAGTCAGGATCACTTGATGGTCGTGATCGTCAGCTTTTTACCCTCCCGGAAGGGAGCTGAGAGCTCACATAGTCCAATCTAAGGGCAAGGCTGTGACCTTCACATACGCACACACCCGTCCCCTTGCTCAAGGGGGACAGTAACCACCCACTTCGTCAGTGAAACTTTTCGCAACCTGAGCGAGGCGCGAACTCCCGTCTACCAGATGGTAAGCAAGAACGCTACCACTGAGCCAGCGAGCAGTGTGTGTGTGTGTGTGTGTGTGTGTGTGTGTGTGTGTGCGTGTGTGTGACAGAGAGAGAGAGAGAGAGAGAGAGATACGGGGGGAGGGAGAGAGATTGTACAGAGTACTCAAAAAGTAATTGGACATAAAAAAAAAGGTGCTTTCTTAACCCATTAATGACGATGATTATGGAGTTGTTAAAAAAATTAATTTTGGAAGAAAAGTTTAATATTGACTAGTTTACAATTGTATGTTTTATATATATATATATATATATATATATATATATATATATATATATATATATATATATATATATATATATATATATATATTGCCAGACGCCTTAATACCATATGGGGTGGCCACAAACAAATCGCCTTCATGTCACCCTGTCCCATGCCATTTCACTGCCCTGCTCCCAATTCACACACCCCTCTCACATATACCTCTCCACTCCATCCCTCCATCTCATCCTTGGCCTTCTCCTCCCTCTCTCCCCCTCCACCTCACTCACATACACTCTCCTCGTCAGTCTCTCACTCTCCATCCTCTCCACATGGCCAAACCATCTCAGTGTGTTTCTCCTAGCGCTTTCTATCACATCCACATCCACACCACAACGCTCCTTCACTTCCTCATTTGTCAGTCTGTCTCTCCATGTGACTCCACAGGCTCCTCTCGAATAACTCATTTCCACTGCTCTCATTATTGACTTCTGTCCCTCCAACAACATCCAATCATCACATCCATACGTTACAGTTGGTATCACAATACTGTCATGTAATATATTTTTCACTTCCATGCTCAGTTCCCTGTTTCTTATCACCGCCTTCAAGGAACCAGCAATCTTTCTTCCTTGTTGCACCCTTTCAAGCAATTCACCCTCCAAACTTCCATCTTTACTCATCACACTGCCCAAGTACTTGATCGTACTCACATTTTTCTATTTCCTTATCATCCAACCTCACTGTACATTCACTGACTTCACCTCTCTCGAAGATTATAACTTTGCTCTTCCCTTCATTCACCTTTCGATGCCGGTTCTTACATACTGTCTCAAACTCATCCACCAAGCCTTGCAGCTCCCCTTCTTCTTCACTTAACAACACAGTATCATCTGCAAACATCAGTACAGGGAGTTTCCAAACACTGCCCTCTCTCATTAGCCCTCAATCAGACATCCCTTAATTCACTGTCTATCATATGAAGTGAGGAAGGTGGGCTACAGGAGAGGGCCACCTTCAGTCTGCAGTCCACTGGCTTCTCATTCATATGAACCTGGGGCTACAACAGTGTTAAGAAGCGAGATTTGCCAGTTAGGTAGCCGAGATATTTCTCGATGTTTCCTGTACCGTAGGTTTCGATACTAGTCAGAGGTGTCAGTTTGCCCGCTATTGTGAGGGTAGTGATTTCGTAAGTTATGCATTAATTATGCATTAATTTTTCTACACTTTTTCTTTACAGTGTTCTATGTGATTGCTTGTAAAATTAAGTAATTTAATTTTCGTTTATATGGTAAATGATTTAGAGTGTTATGTGATGTAAGGAACATGACATGTTTTGGTTGTCCCTCAGTTGGTAATTGTGTTCTCTCTCTCTCTCTCTCTCTCTCTCGCTGGAATACACAAGAATTGTGGAGAAGTAGATAATTCTTGAACAATGCAAGCTTATATAAGGATGAATAAGAGACCAGAACAAAGTCAGTCGGTTTTCAGTTTAGTTTGAATGTAGTGCAGTGTCAGTGCAGTGAAGTTTGTAAATTTTTGGTACTTATGAGAACAGTGAAGCGTTACTGAAGTTTGCATATTGTCAGTACTTGTGTGATAATAGTGAAGTCTTGTCAAGCATTAAGTGTTATTGCAGTTAGTAAAGTTTGTATAGCTCCAGTGCTTGTGGAAACAATGAAGTGAAGCTGGAAAGAATAAGTGTAATTACATGGAAAATAAAGACAGTGAACTTTAGAAGCCAGTGTTTATTTACAACTCCTCAGCTGATCTTGTGTACTGTACACCTTAAGGCTGACCATAGGAAGAACAACTCACTGGGCAACGTCCTTCCTATACTGAACTACTGCTGTGGAAGCCTGTGGCAGTGTGGGAATGCGGGTGCAACTCTGGTGTCAGGAGTATGGATAATTTCAGTGCTGCTCTGAGTCTAACCTTCGACATGGAGCAAGGGGGTGTGCAGACAAGATCCTGAGCTAGGCAGGAGGACGAGGTATAATTGATTGCAACATGAAGCTGTTGGGAGCACGAAGTGTCCAACTACAGGCACTGATTGAAGGAAGGAAAGAACTCAAAGAACTATTACAGGCACGAAGTCTACTGTTGAAGGCGCATAGGGAACAACTAGAGCAGGGGTGGGGAACGTCTGGCCTCCGGGCCATACAAAGCCAACAGGACCATTTGATCATGCCCGTGAGGGAATTCATAAATGCAATTTCATAAACTGATGAAGGAATATATGTACTGTATATATATATATATATATATATATATATAGATGAAGGAATATATGTACTGTATATATATATATATATATATATATATATATATATATATATATATATATATATATATATATATATATATATTAAGGAATATATGTACTGTATATATATATATATATATATATATATATATATATATATATAATTTTGAATGGCATGCGAATGTTGTGAAAAATATCCTAATGGCCCTTAATAGGAGAATGGTTCCCCACCCCTGAACTTGAGGCACAACGTGAAGAAGAAAAAGAATGATATGAGCAACTTTAAGAGGCATCAGCGAAGCAACGGAGGGAACTACAACTGAGGATGCAAGGAAAGCTGGAGGCTTCCATGAGGGAAATCAAGGAAGAACAGCAACAGCTTAAGGAGGAAGTAGAAGCCAAGCTAGAGCAGCAGAAGTATGAGAGAGCTGTGCAGCTTGCTACTAGCCTCAAGGGTGCTACAATGGAAATGTGCCAGATGTCAGTAGAGGAGAGAATGCAAATGGAGGATGCAGATTTACAACCAGTGCTAGAGTGGCTAACGCTGAGTACAGTGCGACCAAGACTTACTGGAGTCAGTGGGACCTTCTTTGTTTGAACAACGGACCACTGGAGCACCAATGGGAGACATCTGATGGCCTCAGCAAGTATTGGCAACTGGAGGTTACAAAGAAGATGAGGTCTAAGATCTTGGATGAGTCCCATAACCAGATCACCAGTGGGCACCTGGGAGTGACGAAAACTCTAAGCTGGCTGTGACCGAGATTCTACTGGATTGGCATGCATCAGGATATTGAAGAGTGGTGTCGGACCTGTGATGTGTGTTGTGCCAAAAAGGGATCCAAGAAACATGGTTGCACCCCTCTTCAGCTGTACCAAGTGGGTGCACCAATGGAAAGAGTTGCGGTGGACATTGCTGGACCTTTGCTACTCACTGAAAGAGGAGACTGGTATATACGTGTCGCCATGGACTGCTTCAAAAAGTGGCCAGAAGCCTATGGCATCCCTGATCAGAAGGCTGCAACTGTTGCTAAGGTTTTAGTTGATCAGTTTTTCTGTTGGTTACCTGCATTGTTGGTGACATATCGGTCTGCATCCCATGAGTCTACTGGCTACATCCCTGCAAAACTGATGTTGGGCCACAATTTATGCTTACATGTTAACTTGTTAATGGGAAGACCACCTGGTGAAGAGCAGCCTACAGACACTACCGGCTATGCGAAGCACCTTCAGGAGGCTGGCTGAGGTACATCATCAAGCGTGAGGAGCCCTTAGGTTTTCAGAAGTGATGATGTGCAAGTATGATGCCAAGGCACATGAGGTGAGCTTCAAGGATGGTGACCAAGTTTGGTTATACAATCCTCAGTGAAAGAAGGGACAGTCACTGAAGCTGCAGAGCCCATGGGATGGGCCTTACACTGTGTTGGACTGCCTATCAGATGTAACGTATTGGATTCGGGGAGGCAGGAAGTCTCGCCCAAACGTGGTACACGTGAACCGTCTGTGGCAGTACCATGGGCCAGGACAGTTCAGCTGGGACGTCTCTGAGGAATCGTGATCACCCGCAGCCGAGGATGTTGAGGAGGACCAAGGAGCTGAAGTACAAGGATGGTGACAGTTTCCCAAGAGAAGATGTGAAGCAGGAAGAGGACCAAGACCTTCCAGGAGGAGTGGACTGTTTGGAGGAGCAAGGACGTCGTCGGAAGCGACACAGAAGAAGACCTGATAAGTTGAAGGATTATTCTGTGTATAGTTAGATGTTTCTTTAGGATTAAGGTTTATGTTTGCATATACTGTGTAATTTTGTCGGGACAAAGAACTAGGGAGGGGGTAATGTTAAGAAGCGAGATTTGCCACTTAGGTAGCCGAGATGTTTCTCGATGTTTCCCGTACCATAGGTTTCAGTACGAGTCAGAGGTGCCAGTTAGCCTGCTATTGTGAGCGTAGTTATTTCATAAGTTATGCATTTTTTTTCTGCACTTTTTCTTTATAATGTTTTATGTGATTGCTTGTAAAATTAAGTAATTTAATTTAAGTCTGTATGGTAAATGATTTAGAGTCTTATCTAATGTAAGGAAACTGACATGTTTTGGTTGTCTCCGAGTTGGTAACTGTGCTTTCTCTCTCTGGAATACACCAGAATTTTGGAGTAGATATTCTCGAACAATCCAAGCTTATATATGGATGGATAAGAGACTAAAACAAAGTCAGACGGTTTTCAGTTCAGTTTGAGTGTAGTACAGTGTGCAGTGAAGTTTGTCTATTTTGGTACTTGTGAGAACAGTGAAGGGTTACTGAAGTTTGTATAGCGTTAGTACTTGTGTGATAACAGTGAAGTTTTGTCAAGCATTGTTATTGCAGTTAGTAAAGTTTGTATAGCTCCAGTGCTTGTGAAAACAGGGAAGTGAAGCTGGGAAATATGAGTGTAATTACATGGAAAATAAAGACAGTGAACTTTAGAAGCCAGTGTTTATTTACAATGCCTCAGTTGATCTTGTGTACTGTACACCTAAAGGCTGACCATAGGAAGAACATCTCACTGGGCAACGTCCTTCCTATACAGAACTACTACTGTTGGAGCCTGTGGCAGTGTGGGGTGGGGATGTAACAATAACAACAACAGCACCTCCCCTACAACATCTTGTTATCATTTATTCTTGTGTGTATCATATTGTTAAGTATTAGGAGTGCTACTGTAGGTTGGAGGTAGTGGAAAATTCCGGATAATTCGTGCCTTTTCAGTTGCTAGTGAGGGTTGCCAGGTAGCCTGCTCTTGTGAGCGGGGGTATTTTGTAAAGTTATGCATTAATTTTTATTTTTTTTCCTCTCTGTAATGATTTACTTGAATGATTGCACTGGTTGACAATATTTTAAAAGTGTTATGATTCCAGTAAATTTTTAAGTGATTCTAAGCAACATGAACCAGTAAATTTCGAATATGATATCCAATTTTGCCAGCAAGTCCAGTTTTTGAGAATCATTACACCATAGGAATATCTGCTCATGTGTTGGAAAATCCGATTCGACTCCAATCATGTATAGTTCCATTCAGCTTGTAATTGTGGCGCTTATATCAGTTTCAGTTGAGTACCTGAATCCCAAGGTATTTAGCAACTCTAAGTGAATGAGCCACAGCCTAAAGTCGGGTAAAATTATCCCACCATCAAGCAGATGATTTTTTTTTAACACCAATGTATGTGATGGTAATCTTATATTTGCTATTATTCCATTTCACCTTTTCTTTACTCTTACAGTGCCTTCATCTATTTTGACAAGCAATGAAACACTGCAACTGTATGAATGCATCAGATTCTTCCTGCTACATATACGGGTTCTTTACACTGAAAGCCTGAAGAGACCAATTACAAGGAATGTAAAAAGTGCTTACAAACATTACTCGAAATGTCCTAAAGGAAATCAAGACGAGAAGTAGGCACCCCACATTGCATGCAAACTCGGTATAACCCACATGAAACGGCCATCAGGTATGCCTTCTTCTGTACCAATGGTGTGGTGCAAACCAAATGATCACTTGTCCTGACTGCTAGTTTTGCCTCACTAACTCAAAAGGAAATTCCGTGAAAACTCGGTCAAGATCAGGTATCCTTATGTACCTAACGAGTAAACTATAGCACAAGTCGAGTAGGGCAGTACTTCCAAGGTAGATGGAAAGCTGATGACAGGGAGAGCTGGAGCTCCAGTTTCATCAGCCATCGGGACTGGTTCCTGATCATCCCCCTTTGCTGAACTTTTTCAGTGTTTCAGTTACACAGAGAGTAGGCCAGCATGCTCTCCAATACAAGTTTCTCTAACTGTCAGCATAAATCTACATGCACACTACACACTACATTACCTTTTAAAAATTAAAGAAAAATGGCGAACTGTGACCATGCCTTGGAGTCCCCAGGGGGGGGAGGCATAAATGCCCCCACCATCCGCCCGTCTCCCGTTGATGACTCTACATGCCTGGACCCACTGTCTGACTCACTTCTTTATTTCTGCAACATTTGCAGCCTTTCCTCTAACATTCGCTCTGTTGAACACCACTTGTCCTCCTTTAAACCTCACCTTCTCTTCTTAACAGAGACTCAGCTGTCTGAGGCAACTGACAGCAAATCCTTTTCTGTATCCTCCTACTTTCTCTATACTCATTTCCAAGCCAAAGGTGGCTGTTGTGTATATGTATGCAACGACCTATCTTGCTTTCATGTTCCTGAACTTGATTCTTCTGAATTCTCTACTCTCTGGCTTCGACTTTCCTGTCATACTCTTACAAAATATATCTGCACTGTTTACTTATCTCCTAATTCTACTGACTATCAAAAATTCTTTGACTATCTTACTTTCTTCAATGGAACACATTCTGTCCATTTCTCCTTTCTCTGAAATCTCCATTCAAGGAGATTTCAATATTTACCACCACCTTTGGCTCTTCTCTCCTTTCACTGATCCACCTGGTGAACAAGCCTACATCTTTTCTATTCTTAATGAACTAGAGCAGCTTGTACAGCACCCTACCCACATCCCTGACTGCCTTGGAGAGAGCTCCAACATAATTGATATCTTCCTTACAACTAATCCTTCTGCTTACACTGTTAATCTTATCTCTCCCTTGGGCTCCTCTGATCATAACCTTATTACCTTAACCTGTCCTATCACTCCGGTGAGGCCTGTGAGCCCTCCAAAGAAACGTCATCTGTGGCACTTTAGAGCTGCGGACTGGGAGGCCCTCAGGCAGTACTTCTTTGATTTTCCTTGGAATGATTTTTGCTTCAATGGCCGGGAGCCATCTGAGTGTGCCTTACGCATTGCGGAGGTTATTCTCTCGGGCATGGAAGCATACATTCCTTTCTCATATCCTTTGACTAATGCAAAAAAGCCTTGGTTCAATCACACTTGTTCTACTGCTGTCCACAACAAGGAGAGGGCCTATAAAGGTATCAAACCCAACCCACCCCTGAATCACATCTTTTTTGTGTTTCTGCCTGGAATCGTGCTAAGTCTGTTCTTCGCTCTGCTAAAAATAATTTAATCTGTACTAAATGCTTTCAACTTTCCAACTCGAATTCTTCCCGCTCCTCCTGGCACCTTGCCAAAAACCTTTCTAACAACTTTACCTCATCATTCTTCCCTCCTCTTTTTTACTCTGATGGCTCTGTAGCTATTTCTTCTACTGATAAATCGGATCTCTTCGCTCAGACACTCTCCTCCAATTCCACGCTAGACGATTCCGGTGCTGTTCCTCCATCATTTCCCCCTTCATTTCCTCATGGCTGACATTAAAATTTCTTCAGCTGATGTATTTTCTGCCATCACTGGCCTCAAACTAACAAGGCATATGGGCCTGATGGAGTCCCTCCTGTTGTCCTCAAGAACTGTGCTTCTGTGCTAACACCCTGCCTAGGTAAACTCTTTTGTGTTTGCCTTTCAACTTGTACCTTTCCTTCTTGCTGGAAGTTTGCTCTCATTCAGCCAGCCCCAAAGAAGGGTGATCATTCCCAACCCTCTAACTATTGTCCTATTGCTTTAACATCCTGTGTCTCAAAAAGTTTTCGAGTCTATTCTTAACAGAAAAATTTTAAAGCATCTTTCCTATCACAACCTTCTTTCTGATCGTCAGTATGGGTTCGTCAGAGACTTCACTGGCGATCTCACCTACCTTTAGGACTCCTGGTCATCCTCCTTTTGGGACTTTGGCGAAAACTTTGTCATTGCACTTGACATCTCAAAGGCTTTCGATCGAGTCTTGCATAAATCTTTAATTTCCAAACTATCCTCTTATGGTTTCTATCCTTCTACCAATGCCTTCATCTATAGGTTCCTTTCTGGTCGTTCTGTAGCTGCTGTTGTAAAAGGCCATCATTCTTCTCCTAGATCTATCAACAGTAGTGTTCCTCAGGGCTCTGTCCAGTCACAAACTCTCTTTCTTTTTTTCATCAATGATCTTCTAAGCTGGATATCTAACCCTATCCACTCGTATGTTGATGACTCCACCCTTTACCTTTCCATTCGGTTCCTGCAACGTCCATCTCAGCAGTTACTTCAACAAACATGGGATGAGGCTATGGCACACCTAATGTCTGACTTGGCTTGTATCTCTGACTGGGGTAAAAATAATTTTGTTGTTTTTAATGCATCAAAGACTCAGTTTTTACACCTATCAACCCACAAAAATCTTACACAGGATACCCACTAATGCTTAATAATATCCAGCTCAATTCTGCATTGTCCTTGAAAATGCTTCGGTTCTCTTTCACTCGGGAATTATCTTGGAAAGATCTTATTGCATCTTTCGTAAAATCTGCTTCCAAGAGATTGGGTGTGCTAAGTCGACTTCGTGCCTTCTTTATCCCTGCACAGTTGTTGACTTTATACACGGGATTTATTCACCCCTGTTTAGTGTACAACTCTCATGTGTGGGGAGACTCCCCACATACACCTCATCTCAATAGGGTGGAGTCAAAGGCTTTTCATCTCATGAACACTCCTCCTCTTACTGGCCTCCTTCAACCTGTGTCTCTTCACTGTACTGTTCCATCTTTATCTCTTTTCTATCACTTCTTCAATGGTCACTGCACCCCTGAACTGTCTGCTTACATCCCTTCACCTCTAGGATGAGTGCGTAGCACCCGCCTAGCATGAAACTCTAATCCCTTTTCTGTCCAACTCTCTAATGCAAGAGTTAACCATTACTCCCAGTCCTTCATTTATGCGACAGGTCAACTCTGGAACTGTCTCCCTCTGTCTGTATTTCCTACTTCCTACCTTCTCCAGTCTTTCAAACGCAGTGTGTCCTGGCATCTCGAAATGAACGGACCTTGAATTTGGCTCTCTTTTGTATTGTTTTTGTTTTATTCTTGGAATGAACTGTTTTGTGGGCTCAGCCTTTGGTTCCTTCTTCCTCCTATAAAAAAAAAAAAACTTATCTAATGCAAGCACCCCATGGTCCTGAGCTTCCAGTTCCAGATCCTTCATTAAGCACCACAAGTTAATCAGAATCTAGCGATGAGGAGTGTTGCATGGATGCCGACTTTTAAGAAGATTTAGAGGGCAAAGAACCACACCTCACAAGTCAGGTAGTGCTGCATGACCTTATAAGAGACCTTAACTCCCCCAGGGAGAAAAATAATTTCCTTGGATCTCGACCCAAGCAAAGGAACATGCTACAAGGTGAAGTCTGTACCACCACCTTCCATCATAGACATGAAAACCTTAAAAAGTACTTTAAGATGGATGACATGCTTTGTTACTGTTATGATGTTGTATCGCTAATGCAACACATTTCTAAGTCTCATCCTTATCAGAAACGAAAATGGTGGCTGTTCTTATATTCTGGGATGAATGCATTGAAGGCGGTTCTACTCCATAATGGAAATGAGCATCCTTCTGTTCCAATTGTGCATGCCCATGGAATAAATGAAAGTTATGAAAATATGAATACTCTGTTGACCGCTGCTGGCTACAAAACACATCAATGGAGCATCTGTGAGGACCTGAAAGTGATCTGCTTGCTTCTAGGACTTTAGCATGGTTATACAAAGCACATGTGTTTTATCTGTTCATGGGATAGCAGAGCAGACGCTATACATACAGACAAATGGAATGCCCAGTGTAACCAAGAGATATGACTGGAAGATTCAACTGTGTTAACGAACCTCTTGTTGACCCTGAGAAGGTATCTTTGCCTCCACTTCATCTGAAACTTTGATGAAGAACTTTGTGAAGGCCATGGATCAAGATGGTACTGGCTTCCAGTGCTTGCTAATGAAGTTCCAAGGCATTGTATCTGAGGCCAAAGTAAAGGCATGTTTTTTTCAATAGTCCCTCAAATTCATCTTATACGCAAGGATCAGGAATTTGTAAAAAGCTTATCTGAGCTGGAATGGGCTGCCTGGGAGAGCTTCATGGTTCTTACCTAGAATTACCTAAGAAATTTTCAAGCACCGAATTATGAGGAACTTATGGACAGAATGTTGAAGAGTTACAGTGCACCCGGTGCTCGAATGTCACCCAAGATAAATCTCTTCCATTCTCATTAATTTGCATTCTCTCGCTTTTATTCTTGGCAATGTTAGTGATGAACTTGGCGAAAAGTTTCACCACAAAATTGTCATAATGGAGAGCTGATATGAAGGCTGATTCAATCCAGACTTGATGAGCGACTATTATTGGACTTTACAGCATGAGAATAATTGTTCCTACAAATGCAAAAAGCAGAGTCACTTCTAATGTGCAAAGGTCATGTAATAATGTTTTGTGCATATATATATATATATATATAGAGAGAGAGAGAGAGAGAGAGAGAGAGAGAGTCACTGGCGTAGTTACCCCAGTAGCGAATGGGTGAAATACAAGATAAGATAATAATGAAAGGAGAGAGAAGCAAGCTGTTAAGAACATTAAATCTTTTCTCTTTTCAGTTTTGCTGCCTGTAAAGGGTAACCCTAGTCCCTACGTCTGTTTACTTAGCAGTCAACTTTTGCTTTCTCAACTGATAACACATCAGATGTTTTTCTCACAAATTATGCAGGAGATTCCACTTGTCCTTGAAATTCTGGGTGTGACATAATGTTGGAGGAGCAAAGTAGGGATGTTTGCCAATTAGAAGCCTAAATGGCGCTTTCGTCACCTTCTTGATGGCATGCAATTGGTTCTGTGTGGAGTGTATGAGGCCCTCATTGGTAGCAGGTGCCTCTATTGTTTCTGTATGGACAGAGATTATTTTAAAGACAGCCTAGTCGTTAATTAGCTGAGAGAGGCAGAGTAAGTCTCCTTTACAAGGTCGAGGATAATATGAAGAGACACAGTTTTGTCTTTTTTTGTACATATTTTGTCTCATTTTTGTACACACATTTTTGTACACATTTGTACACATTTACTGTCATGTTACACTTTTGTCACATTGTGTTGCACTTTTCCTCAACACTACTGAATACTTGACTGATTACAAAACACACTGTTTGTGTACCATTTTCCATTTTTGGTTCACTCCTCCATTTACACTAGTGTGTGATTTATATCTGGATTTAACCTTCGAAGTCTCCACGTTTCCTCAAGCTTTGTGAGTACTTAGCTTCCAATGAGTGTATTATGGTTAGGTAAGAAATAACTTATTTTATATTTGTATTCTGAGGCCTATGTGAATCCTCCTTTTGTGAAATGAACCCTGGTTTCTTCTTTGGTTGTATATGTTAGAGTGTACAGTAAAGTTAAGTTAGTTTTCTAGAAAAACTTTATCTTATCCCTTTTGGTGATTAATTAAGGGTTAAGAGTGCACCGTAATATACACCCCCATAACAATTTGGCGACCTCGCCAGGATAGCTCTGTGACATAATATTGGCAACGTTGGCCACATACACAGTGCTTACTCTTACCTACTTAACTATAATCAGTAATCATGGCCCTAATGAATGATAGTGATGTGAAAGCATTTTTGGATTCTGTGCCTTCCCCAACCAGAGTGAAAACACTCACAAAACACGAGCTCATATTGCTTGCCCAGGCTTTACAGTTGAGATTTCCTGCCTCAGTCACTAAGGCTAAGTTACTTGATTTAATATTAGACACCATGTTTGAGCAAAGTGAGTCTCCTATAGCTAGTTCTGAGCCATTTGATACTGCACAAGATGTTGACCCTGAGCCTTTGGCATCGGGGATACCTGGCCCAAGTGATTTTTCTGTTCATGATACTGGTGACATAGTGCAACTTGAGTTAGCCAGAATTAAGCTGAGGGAAATAGAAGTGCAAGCAAAAATGACAGAACAAGAATGGAATGCCAAAATGAAGGAAATAGAATTACAGGCTCAAATGAGACAAAAGGAAATAGAATTGCAGGCTCAAATGAGACAAAAGAAAATGGATCATGAATACAGCCTGAAACACCCTGATAGTTTACCCAGAGCTAGTAGTTCATCTGCCAAGGAATCTTTTGATGCTGCTAGGCTAGTACCTCCCTTTAATGAGCAAGATGTCACCAAGTATTTCCATATGTTTGAAAAGGAAGCAGGTCGTCT
Source organism: Coenobita brevimanus (assembly GCF_032717465.1). Classification (NCBI taxonomy): domain Eukaryota; kingdom Metazoa; phylum Arthropoda; class Malacostraca; order Decapoda; family Coenobitidae; genus Coenobita; species Coenobita brevimanus. The sequence goes on from NC_137009.1 coordinate 10,197,642, forward strand.
CTCGTGGCCAAAAGACTCTTGGACAGTATTGCTGCAGAGTGTTTTGAAAGGAAAGGCAGGCTTATATTTCTTTATCTGTTGATCAAAGTGCTAACTATGATTGTTTAAAAGGTGCCCTTCTCAAAGCATACGAACTAGTGCCAGAGGCATATAGGCTTAAATTTAGATCCACCTTTAAACAGAAAGATCAGACTCATGTGGAATATGCTAGAGTACTCACAGACTTATTTGATCAATGGTTGTATTCTGAGAAAGTTGATGATTTCTGTAAAGTTAAAGAATTAATAATCTTGGAGAACTTCACTGGTAAGATAGATAGGGATGTGGCTACATACCTAGTGGAGAAAGATATAGATACCCTAGCTGAGGCTGCTGTTATAGCAGATAACTACAGTATAATTCATAAACATGAATGTAAGCCTCAGTTATTTGTTAAGGGTAGGAGAGTGAACCAACCAGTTTTTGTGAACCCTTCTTCTGGTAAAGGCAAGTTAATGTCAAGTGATACTAGTGGGAACACTGCAACCCAGAGCATGTTAGTTCTATGAAAGTAAGTGAGGACAGTGTTGCCAGAGGGTCAAGAAAAAGTGTCAGGTTTTGCCAGTATTGCCAAAAAATGGGGCACTTGGAGGATTAGTGCTGGAAAAAATGAGGGAGAAGTCCCTCTGTAAAACCTATTACTTTGGTAAACTCTTGGGGATCTTTTGACACCAAGAGAGAGCAGCCACCCACAGATATTGCTCGCGGTAGTCAGACACTACCCCAGCAGGTGCATATTGTTGATAAGGCCAGAGTGGAGCCCTCAGTGGTGGATAGACAGACTCCTGTAGAGCCATTCTTAGACACTAGTAAGGCTGTGGCAGTGCAGCCGTCAGGTTCAGGTGAAAGTGGTAATAAGACTCCATCAGAGTGTTCTCCCCCAAGCAGTACTCAAAGTGACTCCTCCCCAGGTCATTTATTTGCTAACTTTATTTCTAAGGGGTTAGATTCAGTTGATGGAAAAGGTGGTAAGGAAGTCACTATACTTAGAGACACAGGAGTTTCACAGTCACTTATGTTGAAGGGGATTGTTGATGTAGCTGACCCTAATGAATGTGTCTTGCTACAGTGTATAGCTGAGTTTGTATCTGTTCCCCTATTTGAGGTGAAGCTCCAGTCAGAGATAGTTACTGGTTAAGTGCATGTGGGTGTTATTGACCAGCTTCCTGTACAAGGGGTCACTTTCCTTTTGGGTAATGACCTGGCGGGAGGATAGGTGAGTGCTGTTCCCTGCGTGTCAAAAACTCCCCTGAGTGAGGATAGGACTAAAGAGTTGGAAGATACATGTCCTAAATTGTTTCCTGCATGTGCTGTAACTAGAGCTATGACGGCAAAAGCCAGCTATGAGAACATTGACGGTAATGGCACTGGCAATGCCGATGATGATATTGGGTTTGGTGATACTTTTTTTGCCCAGTTAAATGACTCAGAGGTTGATGATTCTCCCTAGACTGATGCAAGAACAAAGTTAGCTGATATGCAAAGATCTGATCCAGAGATTGCCAATTTAATTGACTCAGCAGTTAGGGAAGATGAATGTTAGTCTGAATTGACTGAGTGTTATTATTTAAGGCCAAATAACGTGTTAATGAGAAGATGGAGACCTCCTAGTGTTGCTCATGATAATGAGTGGGAGACTGTACATCAGGTGGTGGTTCCAAGACCCTATAGGCGAAAAATTATGTCCATTGCTCATGACTATTCTTTAGCAGGTCACTTAGGGATGAGGTAGACTCTCTCCTGCATCTGGCAGCATTTTTACTGGCCTGGAATCCGTCGAGATGTCTCCCGGTTCTGTAGGTCATGTCACACCGGTCAGCTAGTTGGTAAGAGCAATAAACCCATCCCTGCGGCTCCTTTGATTCCTCTACCTGTGTTTGAGGCCCCATTCACTAGAGTCCTTGTGGACATTCTTTGCCCTTTGCCTAAGACCTCTTCAGGCCACCAGTACATCCTCATAATGTTAGACATGGCCACTAGATATCCTGAAGCCATTCCCTTGAGAAATATTTCAGCTAAATTGGTTGTAAAGGAGATGCTGACCTTCTTTACCCGTTTTGGTCTCCCTAAGGAAGTGCAGTCGGATCAAGGCAGTTGTTTTAATTCCAAACTGTTCAGACAAACCCTTAAGGAGTTAGGAATCTCACAGATCACTTCCTCAGCATATCATCCTCAGAGTCAGGGTGCATGAAAGAGGTATCACCAAACTTTGAAGATTATGCTCAGAACACTATGTGTTGATGAAAAGGAATGGGACAAGTGTTTGCCTTTCCTACTTTTTGCAACCAAAGAGGCACCGAGCGAGTCCTTGGCTACTCCCCATTTCAGTTAATCTTTGACCATGAAGTAAGAGGTACTTTTAAACTCCTCAAAGAACAATGGGTCAAGGATGATGACCAAATGAACTTGGTAGACTATGTGTCAAATTTCAAAGAAAGACTGGCCTATAGTATGGAAGTAGCCAGGGCACACTTGGAGTCCTCTCAGAAGATGAAGAGATGGTATGACCACTCTAAGAAAGTTAGGCACAGTGTGTTTCACCCAAGCGATCAAGTTCTTGTCTTGCTTTCTATTCATGGTCAGACTCTGCAGGCAAGTTTTGCAGGCCCTTATCTGGTGAAAAAGAGGGTAGGGGAAGTAAATTATGTCATTTTAACCCCAGACCGGAGTAAGGAACGAAGATTGTGCCATATAAATAAGTTGAAGGAGTACCACAGGCGAGACGTGGACCCCCCTAGTGTTGCATGCGTGGTGTCAGCTGTCGAGTTTGCAGACCTCCCCTAGTGCTGCATGCATGGTGTCGGCTGTCGAGTTGATGGAGGACGAGGGCTGCCCTTTGACTTTGGACCAGATGACCAGTTGGAGAGAAAACCAGGAAGCTTGGAGTACACTGACTGATAAACTCTTCCACTTGACTGCAGAGTGGTGTCCTGAGCTTGTTGCCCTTCTCAGGAAGTTCCTGGATATCTTCCGGGACACCCCATGACAGACGGAAGTGGCACAGCACGCTGTGGACGTTGGAGATGCCAGCCTTGTAAAGCAGTCCCCCTACCGGACTAATCCTCAGAAGCAGACCATCATTCGAGAGTAGCTGAACTACATGTTCCAGCAGGGGTTAATCGAGTCCTGTCAAAGTGAGTGGTGCTTCCCGGTCATAGTGGTTCCAAAACCCGATGGGTCACATCGCTTTTGTATTGATTATCGTAAAGTCATCTCCCTTACCAAGACTGATACTTACCCACTTCCAAGAGTAGATGATTGTGTGGACGCGATAGGCAGTGCTAAGTTTATCACAAAAATAGATTTAATGAAGGAATATTGGCAAGTCCCACTCACAGAAAGGGCCCAAGAAATTTCCTGTTTTGTGGTCGGTGGCAGGACTTATAAATGTAAGGTCATCCCCTATGGTATGAAGAATGCTCCTGCCGCCTTCCAAAGGCTGATGAATGATCTCACCAATGATGTTAAGAATTGTGTTACTTACATTGATGATGATGTTATTTTTAGCAACACCTGGGAACAACACTTGAGCCAACTAGATCCCTTGCTTCGGAGACTGTCCTCTGCTAATTTAGTGCTTAATTTAGCTAAATGTGAATTTGTGAGGGCTCTATTGCAATACCTAGGTTATGTGGTTGGTTAAGGCCAAGTGAGTCCACCTGATGTTAAAGTTGACGCCATAGTCAATTCCCCCCAACCCAAAAATAAGAGAGAGTTGCAATGATTCTTGGGTATGGTAGGGTACTACAGATGATTTGTCCTGAACTTCTCTGATCTTGTAGCTCCCCTCACTGATTTGTTAAGAAAAGGAGTCAAGTATGAGTGGAAGCCAGAATGTGAGGAAGCCTATTCTAAAGCCAAAGCCACCCAGTGCTTCAAGCTCCCAATTTTGATAAACCCTTAAAATTAGCTGTTGATGCTAGTGGCCTAGGGGCTGGCGCAGTTTTGCTTGAGGATAATGATGAAGGCTTTGAGATGCCTGTGTGCTATTTTAGCAAAAAGTTCAATAAGGCCCAGAGAAATTATTCAACTAATGAGAAAGAACTCCTTGCACTCATACTTGCCTTCAACACTTCTCTGTATATGTTGGTTCAGGGTCAGGTGATGTAGTGTACACTGATCACCACCCTCTGAAATTTTTGTCCCGATTTAAGGACAAAAGCCTTAGATTGACCTGGGCCGTATTTTTGCAAGCATACTCCCTTGATGTAAGACATGTAAATGGTGTTAGTAATGTTTTAGCAGATTACCTGTCCAGAACTTGATTGTACAGTATCCAGAAATTTCCCCTTGGGAATTTTCTTCTCTCAGGAAGGAAGGTGTCACTTGTGTCAGTAGCAAATGGGTGAAATAGAAGATAAAATGATAATGAAAGGAGAGAGAAGCGAGCCGTTAAGAACATTAAATCTTCTCTCTTATCAGTTTTGCTGCCTGTAAAGGGTAGCCTTAGTCCCCACATCTATTTACTTAGTGGTCAACTTTTGCCTTCTCAACTGATAACACACCAGATGTTTTTCTCACAAATTACACAGAAGATTCCTCTTGTCCTTGTGGGAGGAGCAAAGTAGGTATGTTTGCCAATTAGAAGCCTAAATGGCACTTTCGTCACGGTCTTGATGGCACGCAATTGGTTCTGTGTGGAGTGTAGGAGGCCCTCATTGGTAGCAGGTGCCTCTATTGTTTCTATATGGACGAAGATTATTTTTAAGACAACCTAGTGGTTAATTAGCTGAGACTGATTGTTTAATTGATTGATTGATTGTAGTAGAAACTGGCGGCGCAACTGTTAAGGTCATATGCCGCCGGACAACAAGCTAAAACACATGGCAAATAAATAGTGCATAATCAATATAAAGTTATTAACTTTTTTCTAGAAATAAAACACTGAAAATAATAAAAGAATAGTTAAAAGAAAAAACAATTACTTATAAAAGTGGAAAGAGACCCGCCTCCTGAAGAAAACCAAAAACATCAGTAAAATCGCTATGGGCTCCAACAAGCATCGAGGAGAGACAGTAGGCACCGTCTACCCCTGTATGCCTATGGAGGAATCTGCGACGCAGGTCCCCCAAACTTGGACACTCGACCAGCAAGTGACGGACAGTAAGGGGAACAAAGCAATCATCACAGTACGGTTGAGTCTCACCACTCATCAGGAACCCATGTGTAAGCCGAGAGTGAACAATGCAAAGCCTAGCAAGAGCCACCTCCAATTGCCGAGGCATGGAAGGGAGAACCCTTGGCACAACCACTGTCTGAAAGACCTCTTTCAGCTTATAATGAGCAACACCATCCCAGCGTCTCTGCCAACACACACGCATTCTGTCCCGCAAGTAAGGTGTTAGATCAGATGCAGGAAGTGGATATTCTGTTGGGGGCTGTTGAGTAGCCGCAGCATTGGCCAATGCATCCGCCGTCTCATTGCCCACCACACCAACATGTGCAAGAAGCCAGCAAAAATCCACTCTTCCCCCGACGGCGAATGAGGAACAGCCACTCCAAAATAGCTAAAACTAAGGGATGGGAAGAGTTAACCCGCCCCATCCCGACCACTTTTCCACCACTGACTCCCCCCAATCCCGACCAGTTTAGGAAAAATTTTTTTTTTGGCTCAAACCTTCGCTTTTGGTGAGAAACATCGAAAATTCATAGAGAAATTGCTCACCTGAGGTTTAAAATACTCATTACAGGTAGGAGTACCTCCTTACCATACTGGGTTTTCTATCAGGCTGGCACCAAAGAAAACGAGTTCTATGGGAGGATAACTATTTCACACCACTCATAAACGGTATTTATTTATTTACTTGTTACGAATTTATATGTAGTACAAGAGTATATTGGTTTTCAAGCAGTAATATAGGCATTATAAGCATTGTTTCACTCACTAATACCTGACCTTTTTTTGCCACATTACCTGATCATCATTTCTAACTGTTTCTTCCTCTAATGCTATGTAAAGTTTGTCCTCCACATTGTCATTGATTGGGGAATCACTCTGGTCCTGAATTATGTACCATGGCATGACATGGCTATACTGGCCAGGTCACTGATAACAGGTGAATTGCTGAGACAATGGCATGCAAGGGGGGGGAGGAGGTCATGCTGGGTAAGGCTTTGTCCCTGCCTGGCATCTTGTTGAGGAAGGTGTCACGTGTATACGTACCAAAAATGACTCGCGAAAATTGAAAATTGTGCAAATTAGGGACCTTGCAATTTTTTTTGCATTTATATACGTCGACGGGATTGGCAGTGACAAAACGTGTGGATGTTAAAGAACGTCGACGGGACGCCGCGGGTTAAGAGTCCAGGGACAAAAGTGCCCCTTGAGAGTTGCTAAAAATAGTAAAATAATTGTCAGGGTGAACAAACACCAACTTCAAGGCTAAAATGATGGCTGACAACTCTGCAGTAAAAACTGAGGCAACCAAAGGAAGACTACCTCCACGGCTAAAATTGGGAAATACCACTCCAAAACCAACACCTGATGCAGATTTAGAGCCATCAGTATACACAGGCACAGAACCACCATGACTAGAAGAATGTTCTAAAAATAACCTTAAAAGACACTGAGGAGCGACAAAATCATTTGAGCCTGCAAAAGGCCTGCAGAAAGTTACCTCGGGCAATATCCAAGGCGCAACCCTCAGGATCCGAACAGAACTGACAAGTACTGATGACAAACCAAACCCCTCCATTATATCCTGAACCCTATAGCCAAATGGACGAGGCATACAAGGGTGTCTACTATAACACAAAAGACAAGACTGTTTCATCACACCCTCACAGACAAGCGAGTCTGGAAGGCGACGAATCCAGAGCCAGCACCGTACTGCAACAGACTGACGCAGTAGATCTAAGGGAGGCACATCAGCTTCCACCAATATGCTGGGAATTGGAGAGGACCGAAAAGCCCCAGTTGCAAGGTGAAGACCAGCATGATAGACAGCATCTAGAGTTTTTAGTCTTGATTCTGTGGCAGACGAATATACCTCACAGCCATATGACAGCTTAGAGGTTACAAATACCTGAAACAAATGCAAGAGTGTCCTTCGATCAGCACCCCAAGAGGTATGGGACAGAACCCTCAATAGATTGAGAGCCTTCATACATGAAATTTTAAGATTTGCCAAGTGAGAGACCCATGTCAAACGACAATCAAACGTCAGGCCCAAGAATTTCGTCTCTGTCACACAATGGAGTCTCCTGCCACAAAGCTGGAGGTCAGGGTCCGGGTGTACCCCTCTCATCCTACAGAAGTGCATAGCCACAGTTTTTGAAGGGGAAAACTGAAAACCCTTGGAAGTGGCCCAGGCAGAAATCTTGTCCAAGGCAAGTTGCATACGCCGCTAAATAGCAGACATGCGGAAGCCAGAAAACCATATAGCAAAGTCATCCACATAAAGGGATGAGGATACCCCAGCAGGCACAGTGTCAATGATACCATTGATGGCCACTGCAAACAGGGAAACACTTAAGACACTCCCCTGTGGGACACCTTTCTCCTGGCATAGTGGCGCAGAGAGGGTAGAACCCACACGGACCCAAAATACACGATCAGTCAAGAAGTCTCCAAGCAACACAGGCAGGCGACCACTAAACCAAAGGCATGAAGTTGTTGGAGGATGTCATGGCACCAGGCAGTGTCATAAGCCTTCTCAAAGTAATAAAACACAGCCACAAGATGTTGCTTGGAGGCAAAAGCTTCACAGATTGACGCCTCGAGCCTGATAAGGTTGTCTGAAGTGCACTGTAATTTACAGAAACCACTCTGCGACGGAGAGAGAAAGCAACCCTTCTCCAGAAACCACATAAGTCTGACATTGACCATCTTTTCAAACAGCTTGCACACACATGATGTTAAAGTGATAGGGCGATAGTTGGAGACTTGGGAATGGTCTTTACCAGGCTTGGGAAAGTGGAGGACAATACCCAACCTCCAACTCCTCGGAACAGAGTCCTCACTCCAAACCCTGTTAGAAAGGTCCAATAAAAACTGAAGTGAATCAGTTGGAAGATGACGCAGCATAGTGTATGGAATATTGTCAGGCCCAGGAGCAGTGTCATGACACTCTGAAAGGGCAGCACGCAGCTCACGGAGGCTGAAATCTAAATTATATGGCTCTCCGCCACGAGAGCGAGTGTCAAGACCCAGCCTCTCCTGATTCTTACGAAAGGTAGCAAATGGCTGAGAAGGATCCTTTGTGGAGACAGCGTAAAACTGATTTGCAAAAGCAGAGGCTACTGCATCTGGTGCAGACACAAGTTCTCTGTGAAGGTGCAACACCGGAGGGAAATCTTGCGCGCCTTTTTCCACACCATAGACATTGAAGTTGAAGATGTAACTGTAGAAACATACGACCTCTACGAGTTACGGTGAGCATTCTTCATGACCCATCTATAGTGAGCACGTGCTTTGCGAAACTGTATTTTTAGAAAAACAACATTACGATTGGCAAAATACCGATGTGCAGCTGCTTTGTAAGTTCCCTTTGCTATGGAGCAGTCATCATTCCACCACGGCACAGGTCTCCAGGAAAAAACACCAGAAGTCCGTGGGATAGAATGAACCCCTGCTGAGAAACTGGTCTTAGTAGAATAACATTTGGCATCATCAATAGTTGAGAAATCAGTAACCTTGTTGGCAAATACACATAGTTCCTCAAAGAGAGACCAATCAGCCCTGTCCAGACACCAGTATGGCAGACGGGCTACAGGAACAGAGCGAGTAGGCTGGACCACTACAGGATAATGGTCACTACCATGTAGATCATCCAGAACCTCCCAAGAAAAATCAAGGACACAGTCAGAGGAGGAGATGGTAAGGTCAATGACAGAATACGTGCCAGTCTGAACATGAAAATGGGTCGGCCTTCCATCATTTAGGACAACCAAATCTAAATCCCCAACCAAAGATGCAAGAAGATCACCCCAGGGATTTGAAAGTGAGTCACCCCACAAAGGATGGTGGCCATTAAGGTCATCAAGGAATAGGAAAGGGGTTGAAAGTTGGCTGATAAGGGTTTCTAGATCAGCATGTATAACAGGAACGGAAGGTGGAAGGTACAGACAACAGATGGTATAGCACCTCCCAACGTGCATCTGTACTGCTAGAACTTGAAAGGGGGACTGAATCTTAAAGGAAATAAAGGGGACATCAGTATGGCGCAAAATTGCTCATCCACCCCTGTGACCACCAGGAGATGCGTGGAAGGCCTCATACCCCCTAATAGAAGGGAACTGTCTGTCCCCCACCATTGTCTCCTGAACACACACACATGGTGGGTTCAGAGCAGAGAGTAATAACTGCAATTCCTCCCAGTTTGCCATGGCACCTCTACAGTTTCACTGAAGATAGATTCCGATTGAGCCATAGTGATTAGTATTATATATTATGAGCTTAGAAATACCAAAGCTATGTAGCAACCTCGTTGGGAAGGGAGTGAAAGCCCATCTTCCTAGGTGTGGAGCTCTCCCTTACCAACCGAGAAGACAATGAAGATTTAGTGTTTCCATGGGTGGAAGTACCCTTACCCCGAGACATGTCCCGCCCATCGCCAGAATGAGTCCGAAGCACAGAGACCTTCTTGGAAGACCCACGTGCCCCATCCGCACACCCATGTGAGGGTTCAGTTGGCACCTTGGGGCCAACCGAATCCCCCCCAACCAAATCAACCAAAGGTTGGCCGCTGGGTGACGGATCAGAGGGAGCAAGCAACTGAGCTCTTTGAGTATCTAAAGACCCAGGCCCCACCACACCTGAGCAAGAGGCAGGGACGGGAATCCTAGAAGGGCTATCGTGAACACCCACAGACTTAGAAGCTGTCACTGGCTGGGTTGTCGAGCGAAAAGCCCCCTCAGAATCCTCATGCGGTACAGAAGTTTGAACCTTAGAAGGAGGGGAGTCACCCAAAAACTCCTCACTCCTCACTCGTTTGAGGTTGGCAGATGCAACCTCCATCTCTGCACCAGAATTTAAAGCATTAGAAACTGTAGTGCCACACTGTAAAGAAGAGTGAACAACAGTGGCAGAGCAGGCAGATGGTACAGGAGCAGCAGTCGGTACGGGAGTAGCAGCCGATACAGGAGTATGAGAGACGCTGTTTTTTTTCTATATGTCAGGACAAGGATGCACAGGAAGGACATCGGGAGTTTTGGATATGTCAAAGCAAGGTGTAGCATCGACATGGGTAACTGTCACAGGAGGAACCGGGATGGGGGAGGCACTCCCAGATACTGGAAGAACCACCGCAGAGGGGACACCCCCAGAGAAAGGAGGCACCTCCCTGGAGGAAGCACAGCTGCTTCCCGGCTGCACTCCCTCAGTGAAACCCCCTGGCTGAGAAGACCGGGAAGTAGAACACCGAGAATTTGATGGGGCATTGTGTGATGGCAGGGGCACCTGCCGGGTAGCATTATGGCGAGACAACATAGCAGCAAAGGTAACCCCAGGGCGAAGGAACCTCTCCCTTACCCTGGCCTTTGCCTCAGAAAAGGAAATTTTCTCCTTCATTCAGACAGAAAAAAGCTCATATTCATACTTGTATACCTCGCAATCCCTTGAGGAGGCTGCATGTGTTCCTTCACAGTTCAAACATTTAGAGGGTTGAGAACAATCATCCATACCTTGAGAGACTGCACCACAATTTCCACAAACCTCAGGAAGGCCAGATGCTTCCCGCCTGCAAGAACGCCAAACATGACCAAACCTTTGACAATAATAGCACCTTCTGGGTCGGGGAACATAAGGTTTAACCTTAAGCTTCCACCATGCAGCGGTGATGACCTCCGGCAAAGTAAGATGATCCAATATCAAGATAAGAGTGGGTGTGGGGGTTAAAATCCCATCAACTTTCTTCACTATTCTTTGTACTGCTACAACTCCCTGAGGAGCCAGCCCCTCTAAGAGGGAAGAATCAGAATATGAGATCAAGTCACGAGAATACGCAACCCCTCAGGACTGATTTAGGACCAAGTGACGAGAGGAAGATACAGGATAACCAGTGACCATAGTTAGGGACTGGATGGTGAACTCTCCTCTTCGTTCCTGGCTTCTAGCAATAGAGAACCATCACCCTGCAAAGAGACCTTGGGGGTAAATCCACATGCTGAAACTAGACCACTGTGAATCTGAAAACAATTCAGGTTCCGGAAGGAAGTACCATTGTCCATTTTAAGGACTATGTATTTTGTGTAAGAGTTATTAACAAAAACACCAGATAACACCTCGATAGGAAGGGCATCTCCATTCGCAGTTTTGGCAGATGACCCTGGGGGTACAGGGTCATCGGTCAGAGAGTGACCAGGTGATGCCAACTCGTGTGGCAGGTCACCGACCACACGAGTGGTTAAAAAAGTTCGGGATGTATCCATATATAGATTCTTGAGACAGAATGGCACCAGGAGCCAAGGGAAAACCACCTACCAGGGAGTGAGGGGACCGAGCGTGGTCTGATGGGAGCGGAGTACCTCGTCCCCAGAGGGTGTCCCCAAAAGAACACCCCGTGATGCGAAAGTTTGCTCCCACCAGTGCAAAGACCCCCTTCCCCAACACCCTCCAGCCCAGACACCCAACCAACCAAATCAGGACAGCACCGAGGTGATCCCTCTGGAGGGCAGCACCGATGACCCATACGGGTAGCCTACGTTTCGGCCAGCGCTTAGTCAGACCCTTCACCCACACCCTACCCGCGTGGGAGACCCTGCCGGATGTCGTTACATCCACGGACAGGCTTGTGGGATCACAGGGGCATGCAAGCCCCCCCCACCATGACAAGGTGGCTGCCCACGGGGTGGAATTAGCTGAGAGAGGCGGAGTAAGTCTCCTTTATAAGGTCAAGGAAAAATGTGAAGAGAGTACAGACACACATTTTGTCTCAGTTTTTGTACACATTTGTACACATTTACTGTCACGTTACACTTTTGTCGCATTGTGTTGCACTTTTCCCCAACACTACTCAATACATGACTGATTACAAAACACACTGTTTGTGTACCGTTTCCCATTTTTGGGTCACTCCTCCAGTTACACTAGTGTGTGATTTATATCTGGATTTAACCTTCGAAGTCTCCACGTTTCCTCGAACTTTGTGAGTACTTAGCTTCCACCGAGTGTATTCTGATTAGGTAAGAAATAACTTGTTTATTTGTATTCTGAGACCTATATGAATCCTCCTTTTGTAAAACGAACCCTGGTTTCTTCTTTGGTTGTGTATGTTAGAGTGTACAATAAAGTTAAGTTAGTTTTCTTGAAAAAATTTATCTTATCCCTTTTGGTGCTTAATTAAAGGTTAAGAGTGTACTGTAATATACACCCCATAACAATATATATATATATATATATATATATATATATATATATATATATATATATATATATATATATATATATATATATATATATATATATTGGTTTCTGCTTAATATATAAATAGAAAGACTAAGGATATCATTTTTGTAACAATATGTAGAATTATTGACACTTATTTTACGAGTTTGCATGTTCTTGGAATTTTCCCTCACGTATGATACAGTAAGTGAAGGTTACGTGATAGCCAAAGTTTAGGGTCAGTTTATAAATTGCGGGTAACAAATTAGAAACAGGTAAGTCAGAACCATTTTGGCTGTTGACCAGTGTTGATTGCTAAATTATGGAATTTTCAGCTTTGATTTCAATTTCTATGCTAAAGCATTTAGAGTGCTATGTAATGAAGCTCTGGAATATTTTGGAGGTCTCCGACATAGAAAACTGTTGTTGCTAGGAATAAGTCCTAGAACAATCAAGTAGCAAGGAAGATTATGAAAGGGTGGGGGACAGAAAAAAGGGGTTTCAGTCAGTTTTACCTCTGGCCTTGTGAAGTTACTATAGCTCTGGATTTGTGAGGCAGACAGTATAATTATTTGGGAAGTAAAGACGCCAAACGTGAGAAGCCCTTATTATTACGACACCTGAGTTGATCTTGTGTACAATGGAAGGTTGACCCAACACAGAACGATTTATTGGGCGACGTCCTTACTATACTGAACAACTGCTGTTGGAGCCTGTGGTAGTGTGGGACAAGGACGTAACAAGTAGTGTCAGTAGTTGGGGTAGAAGAATGCTGCAGTGAGCCAAATCTTCGACATGAAGCTGGAAGGTATACAGACAAGAAGGCAAACTAGGCAGGAGGAGGCATCTCTGGCAACAATCATGAAGCTTCAACAAGCACAAGTGAACAATACAAGCACAGAGAGAAGGACACAAAGGGTTCAAGAAAGAACTCAATGAAGAACTACAAGTGCAAAGTGAACAACTACAAGCACAAAGCGAAGAACAGAAAGAAAGTTATGAAGGCTTCAAGAGGCATTACAGGAGCAACAGAAGAAGTTGCAACTGAGGATGCAGGGACAGCTACATGCTTTCATGGGGGAAATGAAGAAGAACAGCAACAGTTCAAGGGAAGTATATTCTAATAGCTACAGTGTATTGTGAATCTTGACGAATCTCAAGCATCTAAACGTAGATATACAGGGCTGACAAATCAGAATGTAGAAGTTTTAAGCCCTGGACCTAATTATGATGCTCTTGTTTTTAAATCAGAATGTAGAAGTTTTAAGCCCTGGACCTAATTATGATGCTCTTGTTTTTAGGCCCCAAACCAGTGAAGTGTATGGCTATAATGGAGGTCCAGTTAAACAAAAAAATCAGGAATTCGATGGTTAAGTATCTTGGGAGGCTGTATGCAGCTTGAGTTACTTTCTGATCAGAAATTCAGAATACTTGGAAAGACAGGCAGAGGGCAGTGCAGCTTGTTACTAGCCTCAAGGGTGCTACAATGAAGATTCTTGGCCAGATGTCAGTGGAGAAGGGAAAGTTATCAGTCCCTAGCAGAAGGCTGGAACGTAGATATGGGACCATGTACCAGACTGTGGTTTACAGGGCAAGATTCCGGACCTGTGTACAAGCTCCAGGCATATCCCTTCAGCAGCTTGCTCATGACCCGGAGAGTATGGCAAACAAGGCATACCCTGAAGCTGCACTTAACCTGTTGGTTATTCTTTGGAGGTACCAGTTCACTGATGATCTTGATGATGCAGAGTTGAAAATGAAAGTGAAACAGGCACAGCCAAGAAGCTTGCAAGAAGCACTAGCCAGGAGACTCTGAAACTTGAGTCCTACATCAAGTCCAGTACATCCAGTCTGCAGGCAAGACGTGGTGCTGGATTCAAGGCAAGAAAGGAGCAGGTACATGAAACAGAGAAACTTGAAGTTGCTGGTATTGTGAGAAGCCAGGATACAGGAAAGAGAATTTCTACAAGAGGAAGAGGGAACAAGAGAAAGTATGAGGAGGTTTCTGGTTCTGCAAGAAGCTAGGACACAAGAAGGATGATTGTTACAAATGGAAGGGGCAAGAACAGAATAGTGCAAGCAAATCTACTATTGGAACAAGAGGGTGTTGGGCATGTGGTGAGATGCGACACTTCAGTTCTGGTCGTCCAAAGAAGAAAGAGGAGGATAAGAAGAATGCTGCAGAAGACAAGAAAGAAGCGGGTAAATTACAGTATTAAGTCTCTTGTGCAGGGGCCACAACCAGCCGGATTTTTCCTAAGTAGCCCCATCATCAAAAAATGCAAAAGAACTTCAACTGACAGTGTGTGAGTAGACAGAAAAATAAATGGCAAAAGGGGTTCCCAGATTACTGATTCAGCCTTCGAGCAGACTCTTGTGAGGCCTGATGTGTTACATCATGGGTATCTGCCTGAGTCATCAGAACAACTGTGCGACGTAACTGGGTATCGCAAAGAACTAAGGTGACCCTTGGAGGTCCAGACTGAAGTGGCAGGGCAAGAGGCTATGCTTCTAGTCTACGAGGCGGACATGGAATATCCTTGCCATCTTGGTCTGGACTACCCGAAGTCCATGGGATGTGAGCTGGAATTCTGTTCCATGAAGCTCAGGGTCCAAGGAAAATCGGTTCCCGTCATGGCAGTGAGACATACCAATTCTCGTGGTGAGCTGAGGGCACTGTACATTACAGTGATACCCCCAAAATCAAAACTACTGCCCCAGTGCAAGATAAGTGGCTCTTTTGACAGCTGTCTGGGCATGGTGGAGCCTGATGCACGGTGCAAAGTGAAGGCTGGAGCGATGGTGGGGAGGAATTTGGTGGAAACAGGCGGAGTTGAAGGGCCAGTTGTGGTGGCAAAATTCTCCAATGAGACACAGATCAATGAGGGAGATTTTGTGGGACTGTGCCAGGCAATGGATCCTGAGTGGCATCAGTGGAAGGCCTGTAAATGGGAGTGTAGTCAAAGAAGACTGAAATCTGTCAGACCACATACAAGACCTGTTTTCCTGGAGTTGCCATTGCCTAGATGACTCACAAGTGCTGCAGTTAAGGCAACTGCTAAGGAAGTTTGCTGATGTCTACCAGAGACCTAGACCTGGGATGCACAGATCTGGTAGACCATTGTACTGACACCAGGGATACCCTACCAATTAAAAAGCTTGCTCAAAGGATGGCGCCAGCTCAACAGCAAGAAATGGAGAGGGTGATGGAGAATCTCCATGGTCATAGAGTGATATACAAGTCCAACAGTCCTTGGCAAGGTCTCCAATGTTCTCGTACCCAGATCAGAATCAACCATTCATCCTGGACTGCGGTGCTAGTGACGATGACATTGGTGGGTTCCTGTCACAGAAGAATGATGACAAAGCGTATGTGGTGGCGTATTACAGCATAAAGATCAGTCCATCAGAAAGGAACTGCTGTGTGTCCGATAAGGAGTTCTTGGCAGATATGAAGAGCCTTGATGTCTTCCATCCCTACTTCTATGGGTCCTACTCCATCATCAGGTTGGACCATGAAGCACTCAAGTGGCTGAAGACACTAAAAATTCCTGAAAAACAGCTGGCATGCTGGCTTGGGAAGTTGGACCAGCACAACTGTGAGGTGCAGCACCATCATGGGTGGGCTCATAACAATGCTGACAGCCTGAATTGTCAGCCTTTTGACCCAGTTTGCAAACAGTATAGTAAGAAGGAAGATCTTAGCAAGAAATGCATCCATACTTCAGTAACAGGGCACGTGTCAGCTGAAGATCTAAAGAGAATGCAGATGCAGGATACAAATTTACAACAGTGCTAGAGTGGCTACATGGGAAGAGATTTCGAGATTCAGCCCTGCAACTAAGAGCTACTGGATTTAGTGGGAACTTCATTTGGACAAAGAATTACTGGTGGCCTCTGCTATTATCGACAACTGGTGGTTCCTAAGAAAATGAGGTTTGAGGTCTTAGAAGTCTCTCATTTCTGGATCACTAGTGGGCACCTGTGAGTGAAGAAAACTCAAAGTCAGTTACGATAGAGGTTCTACTGGACTGGCATGTGTCAGGATGTTAAAGAGTGGTGTCAGGCCTGTCATGTATGCTCTGCCAAGAAGTGACCCAAGAAACGTGGTCGTGCCCCTCTTCAGCTGTACCAAGTGGCTGCACCAATGGAAAGAGTCGCAGTGGACATTGTTGGACCTCTGTCACTTACTGAAAGACGAAACCGGTATACTGTATATGTGTTGCCATTGACTACTTCACAATGTGGCCAGAAGCCTATGCCATCCATGATCAGGAGGCCACAACTGTTGCTTAGGTGTTGTTTGACCATTTTCTTGTCATTCTGGATTGTCACAAGAGTGGCACACGAGAATAGAAATTTCGAGTCTGCTGCGTTCCGTGAGTGCTGCAGGTTACTGTGGATCGAGAAGACCAGGACAACTCCACTAATGCCAGAGTCAGATGGGATGGTGGAGAAATTCAACTGGACCCTTGGACAAGAACTGTCCAAGCACTGTGTAGAGGGACAGATGGAACTGGACCAGAAATTACCTGCATTGACGATTGCATATTGGTCTGCATCCCACGAGTCTACCGACTACACCCCTGCAAAACTGATGCTGGGCCACGAGTTACGACTAGCAGTTGATTTTTTAATGGGAAGAACTTGAGGTGAGGATCTGCCTACAAACAACTCCAGCTATTCATAACATATTCAGGAGAGATTTGCTGAGGTACATCATCAAGTTCAAGGAGCTCTGAAGTTTTCAGGTGAAATGATGAAGCGCAAGTATGATGCCAAGGCAATTGAAATGAAGTTCAAGGATGGTGATAGACTTTGGCTATACAGTCCTCAGCAGAAGGGACGGTCACCGAAGCTGCAGAGCTCATGAGGTGGGCCCTATGGTGTGATGAACTGTATGTCAGATGTAACATGCTGGATTCAGGAAGTCAGGAAATCTTGCTCAAAGGTGAACCATCTGTGGCAGTACCATGGGCCAGGACAAAACAGCTGGGATGTCTTCAAGGAATCATGTATACCCGCAGCCGGTGATGCTGAGGAAGAACAAGGAGCTGGAGCACAAAAGGATGGTGACAGTCCTGGAGGAAGAGGTGAATCCAGAAGGCAACCAAGTCATTCCAGGAAGAGTGGACAATGTGGAGGAGCATGGACATCATTGGAAGCAATGGAGAATATCTGATATGTTGAAGGACTATTTTGTATGTAAATTGATGTTTAGTTTGGATTAAGGATTGTGTTTGTAAATATTGTGTAGTTTTGTCAGGACAACAAAAGGACTAGGGAGGGGATAGTGTTAAGAGCCAGGAGTGCCTGCTAGGCTGTAGTGGAAAATTCCAGATAGTTTACAGCTTTTCAGTTGCTAGCGAGAGTTGCCAGGTATCCTGCTGTTGTGAGTGGGGGTATTTTGTAAAGTTATGCATTAATATTTATTCGTCTTCTCACTCTAATGTTTTATTTGAGTGACTGTTAAATTACATAGTATTTACATTTGATTTCAGTTTGTATGCTAAACCGTTTAGAGTGCTATGTAATATAAAGCTCTGGAATATTGTGGATGTCTCTGACGTAGAAAGCTGTTGTTGCTAGGAGTGGGTCCTAGAATAACTGCATAGCAAGGAAGGTTATAAAAGGATCGGGGAGAGAATAGAGGAGTGTCAGTCAGTTTTACCTGTGGCCTTGTAAAGTTAGTATACTTCTGGCATTGTGAAGCAGACAGTGTACTTACTAGGAAAATAAAGACAACAAACGTGAGAAACCTGTGTTATTACAACACCTGAGTTGATCTTGTGTGTAATGAATGGCTGACCCTACAAAGAACAGTTCAGTGGGTGACGCCATTCCTATACTGAACTACTGTCGGTGGAGCCGGTGGTAGCGTGGAACGAAGACATAACAATAACATTGTATTCAGCATTGTACTGACACCTTGCAGTATGCTTGATTTTATACACAGTTCTTACTTTATCTACTACTCCTTCAATCAGGGAGCACAAAACCAGCTAATCTCCACATCCCGCATCCCACTGTACCAAAGGCTGTGGAGGGACATGCAATTCTACAGCGCTGAAGATAGCATGCGCATGGTGGTGGAGGGCACCTTCTCTTACATAGGCTACCGCAGCTCCCTCGTGCTTCTGATGTTGATGCACAACAGCAACCCAAGGAGAAAGACTGATGTATATATTGCCAGGGAAGAGTTCTTTCCAGCTGGATCCGCATGGTTTTTGCCGAAAGTAAGTGAAAGGAGAAGAAATAAGTAATTTTTAGCATTCTCTTCCAGCTAATCATAAATTATTTTCTCGGCTTAGACAAAGACATAGAAATTTGAGATGAAATGCCGTTATAATGCATACATTCTACAACGCTTTAGGTATGAAACTAATATGCCAAATAAAACATTAAGAGGAGCCTGTTGTTGGATTTCAATCGTTTAATAACAAGGACAATCGGTGAGTGAAAAGATACCAAGTTTTGAAAATATGATATTGTTAAACCAGCCCTTGACTGGTACGGTAGTCATTGAAGTTATTGCGAATATCAGTGACAGCTGAGTTGTGTAAAGAACCAATTATATGGTACCATTAACACAGCTTTTCAATTTTATTAACCATTTACACTCTTGCATCACCAAAAGGTGACAGTTTGGGCAATTTTCAAAACTTAAACACGAAGGAAACACTGTCTAGGGACCTATAAGTTTAACAACTATGAGCCGATAAGCGATGTGAGCAATGCTGTTTCTTACTATATGCGAATTACGCGGTTGCATAGGGCCCCCGAAGCCACCAAGGGGCCCCCGAGCTGCCATTATTGGCTTTTTTTTTGGGGGGGTGTGTGTTGAGTCATTCCATATTCATGAAATAAATTTTGTAGGGGATATGGCGAGTCCCCCGGACCACCTTAGAGGGTTTGGAATCCCCCCACCATAGTCTCACAAAATAGGGGCCCCCAAACAGCAATTCGCATAGGGCCTCCAAAAGGCTAGAAACGGCACTGAATGTGAGGAACGTTTTGTAATCCCTCCCCACTAGATACAAAGTGAAGCAAGCCTGCGCTCCAGAGTGTTAGCACCCGCACTCCCAGAGCAAGTGTCTGTGTTGTATTTTGATCAGTGTGTGTGTGTGTGTGTGTGTGTGTGTGTGTGTGTGTGTGTGTGTGTGTGTGTGTGTGTGTGTGTGTGTGTGTGTGTGTGAACAAAATAACTCCAAAAGTTTACATCCAATTTACCAAAACATGGTGTTAATGGTCAGACGATGGGTCTAAGGTGAAGGCTATTGGGAAGAGACAAATTTTGACCAAGCATAGCCATTTTCTATCCAGTCTAGACCAAACCTGGGGGAAGAACTGAGGGTACGGGAGGATTGAAAGAATTCAGTTTCTGTATCTATCAGTCAAAGGTTAAAGTCAAAGGGCAAGATCAAAATTTGACCCGTGTGTCTTTGTGTGAACAAAATAACTAAAATAATGTTGATCTTATTTTGACCAAACCTGGTGGATGGGCTGAGGATCAGTTCAGGGTCGTTTAATTATTTTTGAGAAAAATAGGTCAAAGGTGAAGGTAAAATCCAAGGTTAAATTAAAACAAACTTTAAGGAAGGTTTCGGGGAAGAGCAAAGAAAAAGAGTTTCACTTGTGAGAACAATTTGTCAAAGGGTCAAGGCTACAGAGAAAGGTTAATTGTCAAGGTCACAGGGCAAGGTCAACTTAGCCAATTTAGAACAGCTTTCAGCCAAATATCATGACAGGACTAAGGGACAGGAATGAATGAAACAGTCAGTCGAAGATAACGGGCACAGACAAAGGCAAAGGTTCGGCCCTCAGGCTAATTGGTGGGCACGAGTGTTGTGCTCTCTGTGTGGTCTTTTATGTTTCTTATGTATCCTATTGTCCAACTCTTGCAAACCATTACTTTGCTTTTGTATTTAGTGATGAGTTATTATTGGATTCTGTAATGGAGTGTGCATTGGCTGAGAGATGAGAAAAAGAAAGTTTGCCTGATATGAATGCTTTTTATGGGGAGGCAGGTGGGATACCGGACTATTTCTTGGTTGAGGCTGGTTAAGACTAAGGTGGTTCTGACAGCAGCTGGAAGGAAGTTCCGGCAGAAAGAACTGGTATGTGATATATCATTAAAAATTTTAGGTATGCATGGCTAAATTCAGCTTACTCTATTATATACACATTTTAAAATCTGTAAAAGCCCACAAAAACTGTGTATTGGGTTACATCCTTCAGATTGTATTGCTGTTTGGTTCAGGGTGCACCTTATCTGAAGAACTTCAGCGCGGTGATGTGGCGGTGTTTGGAGGCTGGCTTAATCAACAAGTGGCTACAGGACCTGTACGCCGTTTATGTGAAGGAATACCATGACCAGAAGTCATCACAGGAGCAGGAGGACACAGCCGTTGAGAAGGACACCACGCTTGTAAGGTTTATATGAGAGAGAGAGAGAGAGAGTGGAGGATTTATGCTATTGTACGGTAGATGTTACTACCTCCGCCAAAGAGGTTGTGTTTTATCCCACGTTGGTTTGTTTGTCTGTTATCAAGATTACTCAGAAATTATGAACGGATTCTGATGAAATTTCTTGGAAGAGTGGGCCATGGTCCATGAAAGAAATTATTAAATTCTTGGGCGGATCAGGAACCGAATCCAGAGTATCTCGCACAATATCTCCACAAGTTTTTAATGAATATCAATGAAATTTTGTGGAATGGTGGACCATGGACCAAGAAAGTTTCAAATTTTTAGGCTGTTCCGGATTTGGCCCCGATCCACAGATCCGAATCCATTTTAATGGCAGTGGCATTGGCGGAGGTATACACTCTCTAAGTACTTTCCAGTCTTGAAATTTTTATAGCTAATTCCATACCATAACATATTTTTTCGTTAAAATATCACTATACAGTACTTTGCAGCAGCCAAGATGGCATTAGATCCACATCTTCTCTTAACATCGGCGCTAATTGGCTTGGTAATTATCGTGCTGTTTACAGAATGGTGACCTACGTCATACGGTATGTTCATGTGTATTCGCAAATATTGCAACAGTTTTCCCCGACTCGTGGATGATATCTGAAAGTTAATGGCTCTTCTATTAAGCTAGTGGCTCGAAGTATTATGTAGCTGTGAACTGATGCCTAAAACAACCATATATATTTTTATTCCTTAGTGTCTCCTTCTCTTTACATGGTGTCTCTTCTCTTCTTGTCCAGGTTGTGTTCACCTTGAATCACCTGCAGGGAGCTTTCTTCTTGTTCTTCCTCGGCCACGGGTGCGGGCTGTTGCTGTTGCTTCTGGAGCTGCTGTTAGCCCCACACACCTCATCGCCCTGAAAATATTTAATGTATAATGCCTCCAGTGAAATGAACTTTTGATTGTATTTCCTCTCTCCCTCCCCCTCTCTCTCTCTCTCTCTCTCTCTCTCTCTCTCTCTCTTTGATTGTATTCAGGTTTCGAGACTTTTATCGGAGGGGTTTGATACAGCTCTCATTAATTCATCCGATACTGATGCACTCTAATAAGCTGTGTAAATTTTGTTGACGTTTGCAAGAATAATATGTAAATAAGGGGACATCATATCGAACTGGTAATAAAAGAAAAATATGAAAGTGTTTGACATAGTTTAATTAGCTGTAATGGGGATTACAGAAATAAACAAATAAATAAATAAAACTAGACTAACAAAAAGCTTTCATGATTCGTCGTATTTACCTTACCACTATTTACCTCTTCATTCAAGGGACGTTTTCTTCAGCGTCCTAATCATCCTAAGGTGCTACTAGTTTCCTCGATAATAAACACGGTGTCCACTTTCTGAGAAATATTTCATGGTCTACATATTACGTGAAAACTGGAACAGGTCATGAGAATTGTGATAAGTCTGATGAAAGATTGTACAACTGTTTTGGTTGACTTGAATCCCCTTCAGGTATGAACAGAGATGGAGCATATACGTAATATACAGTGAGGAGAGAGAGAGAGAGGGGGGGGGGGAGGGAATCATTCCTGAGCAGAATACAATTGTATGGCAATATCAGAATGAGAAACATCATCGACTTAATCAGCCGGAGGTCATTTTCACTTGTCTTATCATAACCTCAACATTTTGTTAAGCTTGGGTTAGAATTGTTGAACTAGAGGAGTTAGATACAGTCTTCAGCAACGGTTTCAGTATCAAGTGGTTTTCCTAAGCTGAATCTAATAAGGAGGAAGGTACTAAAAAAAGACCTTGCACAACGTGGTCCTTATATTGCACACCACTAGAAACTCATTTGCCCGTATCTTACGTGTTGTGTGACGGCTTAGTCTGCTGGTGTGGGCGTGGGTGTGGCACTGAGAATCGAACGAATGAAGGATGCAGGATAACTACTGATAATGCTGACCGAAACGCTCCCGCAACACATGAGATATCTCAGGGTGAAGTGGAATAGAGGCGCTATACATGAACCACCCTGCTTTAACCCTATGACTACTGTGAGTTTCTGTCAACTTAAGAAAATATCAGTCATGACCTGAGTTTAATACGAAGCTCCTTGTTCGCGGCCGCAGCGGTAATGGCCATACTTTTCAATATTCTACAGTTCAATCACTTTAACTTGGCGACTTTCGTAGTTTTTTTTTTAGTCTATTTACCATAGTTCAGTGCCAGAAGGCAGGATTACTATGACCCCACTTCCTTCCTGCAGAGCTTCATTGCGACTAGCACCATCTTGTCTTCACTTCGTGGTTTAGCTCATCAGCATTTTACGCCTAGTTAACGTGAACAGAGCATAGGTGCCCTACATTTCTTTTAAACATAATTAATAGCCTGTCATTAACTGAAATATTAAAAAAGTAATCAACAGGCATAGGTTGAGACTGGATAAGAATCAGGCTCCTGTGACTCTCCAAACTTAACAAAATCGCCTAGGTGCGCGTCCACACGTGCCCAGGACCATATGTTGGCAACACAGCTGGCAACATGTTTGGGTACATGTATGCAGCAGTATTTGGACAGATGTATGCAAACATGTTTCAGTGCATCTTTGAACATTGGCAGCAAAGGCGATGGGATAAGTGTGTTCATACAAGGCAGCTAAGACTTCATCATGATGTTGGCAACATGATCTGGACGCCGCTGTTCCCAACATGTTTGCAGGGCGTTCGTTATTGCGTTGCTTACATGTTGCCAGCATTTGTTCCAGCACACGTGGGGACGCGCACTAACGCTAACCGGTGGAGCTTGAGCCGTTCCGTTTATGGAAAGGTAAAATTAATGGTAACTGCATTATCAATCTTTTGTTTCGCTAATTCACTCTCAGCTGAATAAAAATGTTTGGCTCCAGCTGGAATAAAATAATAGTTAAGACTAAACCAAAGAAGGATTGATGGAAGAAATTTATCAAGTTGGTTGGAAAGTATTTGATTTTTGTTTCATGAATTATAAACCTTGGAAGTGTTCATGTATAGTGGGGCTGAGAAAATACAATAGGCTACATACCACCACTCACAAGGTAAGCCTCGGAAGTCCCACTTGCCATTACCCAAGAGCCTCTCTCTCTCTCTCTCTCTCTCTCTCTCTCTCTCATACGCAAAGCCTCTCTAGATGGATGGATCAGAGACAGTTTTCATACCACTCTCAAGACGCCATTCGTTTTTAAATCTTGCTACTCAATAAGGAGGCTAGAAACGATCTCCAGTAATCCCTGCAGTTCTATGTAGTATTTTTCATATTAATTTTTGCTTCCACTATTTTCTGTTTAGGGGATTCCTGTCGCTGTGAAGAGATTAGCCACTTCACCTCGATGCCATATGCTTGCCACATTTCGACGATTGTTACTAGCTTGTGAGAGACTTGAAATACACTGGTTTAATTCAGCCTTCATAAGTCCTTTCGTTACCAGGGGGCTTTCTTACATTTAATACAATCGTCTGGTGCTTGCTATGAAATTTAAAATTATGTCCTTTGGCTGAACCAGTATAAACCAGTCTTGATGCTTCCACCCAGTAGCATGAGGCCTTTTGTAACACATAAGCCAAATCGCAAACAGCACCACCAGAAATTTATTTATCGATATTTTCTCCCTTGGGTGGACGGCTGAGTTTGCTGGTGTGGGTGTGAGTGTAGCAGTTGTTGTTGTTGTTGTTGTTGTTGTTGTTAATGCTGTTGTATAACCTCAGTTTGTCTGTTTGACCAAACCCATCAACCGCAGGCAAGCAACCGCCCCTGCAGGGTCATCTCCTGCAGTGAATTGATGTTCCCATGTGTTTGACAGCGCCTTGCCACAGCGAGGCACAGGGATCAGTGTCCAGGTTTGGTTCCTGGGTGGACGACCCATTTGCGCCTCTCCATCCAGTTAACAGAGGCACCATAACAGACACCACAACATTCCAGTATTTGAGTACATGATTCATGAGTTACAAGAAACCATTTGGCTTGTCCCTCAGTGTATAGCAAGGATGAGGCAAATGTGGAGAGAGGAAGAGAAATACAGATAAAGAATGATAAACTTGAAAAAAGTAGGTAACATTACATCAGGTAAGTGCATGGGTGCCCCCACCTGCCACCATGAGTGTAGCAATGGGAGAAGGAAGTGAATAAATGATGCAGGACAGACTAAGATAATGCTGACTGACCCGTCACCGCAACATATAAGAAACCAAATGGCAATTTGGAAGAGCAGAGATATATATGAGTCACCGAGTATAACTGAGCTGCCAGACAATGATATATTGGTCAGGGTTGCTCTCATAGCTATGATGTTAGAAACAATCTTCAGGAATCCCGTCATAATGTCTTTTAATGATAACTGTTCCTGATGACAGGCTATTTTATTATACTTGCTGGAGCCTACTGTATTATTAAAGAATTACTGGATGGTGGGGGCATTTATGGTCCCCCCCCTGGGGACTCCGAGGCTTGGTGATGAGACGCCATAATATTTGACTCTTGGAAAAGGAAGTGTAGTGTGTACTGTGCATGTAGTTTGGTGTAGATAGTTAGAGAAATTTGTGTTGGAGAGCATGCTGGCCTACTCTCTGTGTAACTGAGACACTGAAAAAATTCAGCATAGGGGGATGGTCAGGAACTAGTCCCGAGGGCTGATGAAACGGGAGCTCCAGCTCTCCCTGTCATCAGCTTTCCATCCACCCTGGGAGTACTGCCCCGCTCGACAGGTGCTACAGTCTACTCTGTATATATATATATATGTAGGTATATATGTATGTACGGTAAGCATTACGTACGTATGTATATATGTATGAATGTATGTGTACACACACACACACACACACACACACACACACACACACACACATATATATATATACTGTTACGGAACAGAACAGAGAGAGATAATGAACACTTCAAGTGAGAAAACTAAAATCACTACTGTCCCGCAAAGTTCCAGGTTCAAAACAAAAGACTTAAGTAAAATTACAAGTTAAAGTTTAATGCTCAAACTAACAACTAAACATTCAGAACTCATAAGGATAATGTAATGGCAAAAACAGATTAAATATATGGTTAATTGCAATAGCCTCTATTAACACGAATTTAGTAAGAACAATCTTATCTAAGTCAGCCCTGATAAAATGAGAGAACCGGACAATGCTCAGTTAAAGCAAGATATAATATTATTACAGATACAAAATATTATTAATACTGGCTGACAGTAAAAATCCCACCAGGCTTACGAATTAACGCCCTATGCTATACGGTACAAGAAAAATGGTAATAACAGTTATACTCAAGTTATAAAGCAGCTAGATGGCTGGAGACTTCCTGAGCACTCACAGAAATAATGATATACTATACAGGGGAGGACTGAGATGTGAACAAAATGAGGAGTAGATATAAGTGGCAACTAATGCAGAGACTGAG
This sequence comes from Coenobita brevimanus, assembly GCF_032717465.1. NCBI lineage: Eukaryota > Metazoa > Arthropoda > Malacostraca > Decapoda > Coenobitidae > Coenobita > Coenobita brevimanus. The sequence goes on from NC_137009.1 coordinate 10,223,873, forward strand.
CTCATTATATAGGGGGCCGGCAGAGCTTGATTCAACTTGTAAGAAGGATGCGCAGATGAAGGCATAGAGGACGAAGAGTTGACACTCCTGCTCTGAACAACAGAAAGAACGACTTACTCTACTATCAGGGGGAGAAGGGGGGAGTAAGGTAGAACACGCAAGCCTGGTCACTATGGAAGCCACGTGGCGAATCATGATCAAACATGCAGCATACTGTACATTAGAATTATACAAAGGATGATGAAATCATAGGCTATGTAACACCTCCCCACAAAGAAAAAGAAATTTACAAAGGAAATTTCTTATTACTCTAAAACAATCTGTCTAAAGTCTAGATAAGTAATCTGCAATAACATTTTCTTTCCCCTTGACATATTGTATGTCTAATGAATACTCCTGAAGAAGTAGACTCCATCTTGTCAATCTCTGATTTTTATCTTTAAACTTACTAAGGAAATTCAGTGGGTTATGATCGGTATAAATGACTATGGAGTCAACACCAGAACACAAATAAAATGAAAAATGCTGTAAACCCAAAATTGAGGCCAAAAGCTCTTTCTCAATAGATTAGTTCTTTTGAGGTGGAGTGAACTTCTTACTGTAATAAGATACAGGGTGTTCAATACCCTGATCATCCTTTTGCAGCAAAACAGCCCCAGCTCCTGTATCACTTGCATCAACAGCCATCTTAAAAGGCTTAGCAAAATTTGGAGTAGCGAGCACTGGCTCGCTTTAAGTTTACTGAAAGAAGATTCACAATTATCGGTCCAGACAAACTTAACTCCCTTTTTCAGTAGGTCTGTAAGTGGTGATACAAGAATTGAAAAGATAAGAACAAATCTCCTGTAATAACCTACCATTCCCAAAAATCTTTGTAGCTCTTTCCTACTTTTAGGTCTGGGAAGATCACTTATAACCTGAACCTTAGCTCCTGGTGGTGCAACGTGTCCATCACCAATTACGAACCCAAGGTACTGAACTTTAGCTTAACCAAACTCACACTTTGATAAATTAGCTACAAGATTAGCCTGAACCAAATGCTCAAGAAATTTACTGACATGGCATAGGTGATCTTTCCAGTTGTCACTGAAGATTAATACATCATCAATATAAACAACACACCCTGCCAAACCCTCTGTTACAACATTCATGAGCTTCTGAAAAGTGGCTGGTGCATTCTTTATACCATATGGCATTACAGAACATGCAAAAGTCTTTCCTAGTGTTACAAAACATGAGATCTCCCTAGCACGTTCAGTCATAGGTACTTGCCTGTATCCCTTTAACAAATCAAACTTACTTATGTACCTAGCCTTTCCGATCTTGTCTATGCAATCTTCCACGCGAGGGAGACGGTAAGTGTCTGTTTTGGTTATCTGATTAACACGTCTGTAGTCGATGCAAAGCTGCTGTGACCCACCTTGCTTAGGGACTAGAGTGACAGGAGAACTCCACTCGCTCTGACAGGGCTCAATCATCTTGTGGTCCAACAGGTAGCCAAGCTCCTTCTGGATGAGAGGAACTTTCACTGGGTTCAGACGGTAAGGAGGCAGTTTAATTGCCTTTGCGTCTACAACATCGACATCATGCATCAACACAGTGGTTCTTCCTGGAGTGGCACGGAACACATGTGGGCACTCCCGCAGCAATGCTGAAAACTCCTACCCTTCTTCGGGAGCTAGATGAGAAAGCTCAGTCTGGAGATCATTCACGATATCAGGACTCCTCCCCAAACCATCACCCAGGCCCACACTGCATGGGAGAACTTCACTTGCAGACTCGGGTGGAACAGCTACAGTGCAGACTGGGTTATTTTCGTCCCGCCTGTGATATAACTTTAGCATGTTGATGTGACAAAGTTGCTTGTTCTTTCTACGATCTGGTGTGGCGATGACATAGTTGACATTACTGAGTTTCTTCTCCACGAAATAAGGACCACTAAACTTGGCTTGAAGAGGTTGCCCATGCACCGGTAGCAGAATCAAAACCTGATCTCCTGGCTGAAAGTGGTGTAACTTGGACTTCTTATCATACCAAGTCTTCATCTTCTGAGCAGCTCCTAAATTCTCTCTCGCCAGCTGTAAAGCAGTGGACAGCCGTTCTTTGAACTTCATCACATACTCCAGCAGGTTGACGTCATCTTCCTCCGACAGCCAGCATTCCTTGAGTAGCTTAAGGGGTCCTCTTACTTCATGGCCAAACAGTAGTTCAAAGGGTGAGAAGCCCAGTGATTCATTTGGAGATTCTCTTGCGGAGTAGACTGTAGCACCAGTCGAGCAGGGCAGTACTCCCGAGGTGGATGGAAAGCTGATGACAGGGAGTGCTGGAGCTCCCGTTTCATCAGCCCTCAGGACTAGTTCCTGACCATCCCCCTTTGCTGAACTTTTTCAGTGTCTCAGTTACACAGAGAGTAGGGCAGCATGCTCTCCAGTACAAATTTCTCTAACTATCTTCACCAAACTACATGCACAGTACACACTACACTTCCTATTCAAAAATCAACAAAAATGGCGTCTACTAATCAAGCCTCGGAGTCCCCAGGGGGGGGGACCATAAATGCCCCCGCCATCTGCCCCTCTCCCGGTGACGACTCGAGGTGCCTAGAACCACTGTCTGACTCTCTTCTTCTTCATTTCTGCAACATTCGCGGCCTTTCATCTAACTTTCGCTCTGTTGAGCACCACCTCTCCTCCTCTAAACCTCACCTTCTTTTTCTGACGGAGACTCAGCTGTCTGAGGCAACCGACAGCAAACCCTTTTCTGTATCCTCCTACTTTCTCTATACTCATTTCAAAGACAAAGGTGGCTGTTGTGTATACATACGCAACGACTTATCTTGCTCTCGTGTTCCTGAACTTGATTCTTCTGAATTCTCCACACTCTGGCTTCGGCTTTCCTGTCATTCTCTGACTAAATATATCTGTGCTGTTTACTTATCCCCTAATTCTACTGACTATCAAAAATTCTTCGACTATCTTACTTCTACGATGGAACACATTCTGTCCATTTCTCCTTTCTCTGAAATCTCCATTCTTGGAGAGTTCAATGTTCACCACCACCTTTGGCTCTCCTCTCCTTTCACGGATCCACCTGGTGAACAAGCCTACATCTTTTCTATCCTTAATGACCTAGAGCAGCTTGTACAGCACCCTACCCGTATCCCTGACCGCCTTGGAGAGAGCTCCAACATACTTGACCTCTTCCTCACAACTAATCCTTCTGCTTAATCTGTTAATCTTTTCTCTCCGTTGGGCTCCTCCGATCACAACCTTATTACCTTAACCTGTCCTATCACTCCGATACGGCCTGTGGACCCTCCAGGGAAACGTCGTCTGTGGCATTTTGGAGCCGCGAACTGGGAGGCCCTCAGGCAGCACTTCTTTGATTTTCCCTGGAATGATTATTGCTTCCATGGCCGTGAGCCATCTGAGTGTGCCTTGCGCATTACGGAGGTTATTCTCTCGGGCATGGAAGCATACATTCCTTTCTCATATCCTTTGACTAACGCAAGAAAGCCTTGGTTTAATCACACTTGTTCTAATGCTGTCCGCAACAAGGAGAAGGCCTACAAAAGGTACCGGAGCCAACCCACCCCTGAATCACATCATCTTTACGTTTCTGCCCGGAATCGTGCTAAGTCTGTTCTTCGCTCTACTAAAAATAATTTCATCCATACTAAATGCTCTCAACTCTCCAACTCGAATTCTTCCCGCTCCTTCTGGCACCTTGCCAAAAATCTTTCTAACAACTTTACCTCATCATCCTTCCCTCCTCTTTTCTACTCTGATGGTTCTGTAGCTATTTCTTCTACTGATAAAGCAGATCTCTTCGCACAGACTTTCTCCTCCAATTCCACCTTAGACGATTCCGGTGCTGTTCCTCCATCACTTCTCCCCTCTGACTTCCTCATGGCTGACATTAAAATTTCTTCAGTTGATGTATTTTCTGCCATCACTGGCCTCAGTACTAACAAGGCATATGGGCCTGATGGGGTCCCTCCTGTTGTTCTCAAGAACTGTGCTTCTGTGCTTACACCCTGCCTAGGCAAACTCTTTCGCCTTTGTCTGTCAACTTGTACCTTTCCTTCTTGCTGGAAGTTTGCTCTCATTCAGCCAGTCCCAAAGAAGGGTGACCACTCCCAACCCTCCAACTATCGTCCAATTGCTTTAACGTCCTGTATTTCAAAAGTTTTCGAGTCAATTCTTAATAGAAAAATTTTAAGGCATCTTTCCTATTACAACCTTCTTTCCGATCGTCAGTATGGGTTCCGTCAGGGACGCTCCACTGGCGATCTTCTCACCTACCTTTCAGACTCCTGGTCATCCTCCTTTCGGGACTTTGGCGAAAGCTTTGCCATTGCACTTGACATCTCAAAGGCTTTCGATCGAGTCTGGCATAAATCTTTAATTTCCAAACTGCCCTCCTACGGTTTCTATCCTTCTATCTGTGCCTTCATCGCTAGCTTCCTTTCTGGTCGTTCTATAGCCGCTGTTGTAGACGGCCATCGTTCTTCTCCTAGATCTATCAACAGTGGTGTTCCTCAGGGCTCTGTCCTATCACCAACTCTCTTCCTTTTATTCATCAATGATCTTCTAAGCTGTACATCTAACCCTATCCACTCATACGCTGATGACTCCACCCTTCACCTTTCCATTCGGTTCCCGCAACGCCCATCTCAACAGTTACTTCAAGAAACAAGGGATGAGGCTATGGCACACCTAATGTCTGACTTGGCTCGCATCACTGACTGGGGTAAAAATAATATGGTTGTCTTTAATGCATCTAAGACTCAGTTCTTACACCTATCAACCCGACAAAATCTTCCACAGGTATACCCATTAATGTTTAATAATATTCAGCTTAATCCTGCATCATCCTTGAATATGCTTGGGGTTTCATTTACTCGGGACTTATCTTGGAAAGACCATATTACATCTCTTGTAAAATCTGCTTCCAAGAGATTGGGTGTGCTAAGCCGACTCGACTCTTTCTTTACCCCTGCACAATTGTTGACTCTATACAGGGGTTTTATCCGCCCCTGTGTGGAGTACAACTCTCATGTGTGGGGAGGCTCCCCACATACAGCTCTTCTCAATAGGGTGGAGTCAAAGGCTTTTCACCTCATTAACTCTCCTCCTCTTACTGACTCCCTTCAACCTCTGTCTCTTCGCCGCACTGTTGCATCTTTATCTCTTTTCTATCGCTACTTTAATGGTCACTGCTCCTCTGAACTGACTGCTTGCATTCCTCCACCTTTACGACAGGCGCTTAGCACCCGTCTGGCAGCAAACTCTCATCCCTTTTCTGTCCAACTCTCTAATGCAAGAGTTAACCGTTACTCCCAGTCTTTCATTTATGCAACAGGTCAGCTCTGGAACTGTCTCCCTCTATCTGTATTTCCTGCTGCCTATGATCTCCAGTCTTTCAAACGCAGTGTGTCCAGGCATCTCAAAATGATCGGATCTTGAATTTGGCTCTCTATTGTATTTTATTTTTCTCTTGGAGGGAACTGTTACTGCAGGCCATGGCCTTTGGTTCCTTCTTCCTCGCATAAAAAAAAAAAAATACAACGAATGGAAGACCTGTATCCCAGTCTTTCTGATGTTCCAAACAGTATTTCCTGAGCATCGATTTGAGTGTTTGATGATATCTCTCCAACGCTCCTTGGGTCTGGGGATGGTAAGCTGAAGACGTGATCTGGGTGATGCCCAACTCTTTCAGAGACTGCTTGAAAACACTGGACATGAAATTACTTCCCCGGTCTGACTGTACCTCCTTGGGAAGACCAAACTTGGAGAAGAACCCTAGCATTTCCTTAACCACGTTCTTTGCTGAGATATTTTTAAGTGGAATGGCTTCAGGATAACGAGTAGCCATATCAATCAGGGTCAACACATAAGAAAATCCTGAAGAAGTCTTAGGAAGAGGGCCCACAATATCCACCAACACACGGGTGAATGGCGCCTCAAAAGGAGGAATGGGAACTAGAGGTGCAACCTTATCGGTCTGATTACACTTCCCCACAACTTGACAGGTGTGACAAGAATTACAATACCAGGAAACATCTCTGAAGATACCTGGCCAGTAGAAATGTTTCAAAATGCGTGCCACAGTCTTCCTCACTCCAAGGTGTCCTGCCAAACTGGAATCATGAGCCACTCTAATGATATCCTGCCTACAAACACGAGGGATGACAACTAGATGTACAACCTCCCATTCACAGTCGGCTGATGCTATTGGGGGTCTCCACTTTCTCATAAGTACTTCTGACTTTATATAATAACAAGTAGAAGCACCAGCTGACTCTTCCTCACTGCAAGGAGAGTTAGCTAGACCTTTATACTCAGGGTCAGCAACCTGCAACTCAACCAACTCTTGACGAGACAAATTATCAACACTATGGGGTACTGCCTTATCTGGTGAGTGGTCCAAATTAGCAAGAAAAGTGTCAGCTAGGATAACATCATCATCATCATTATCCTCTAAGTCGCCAGTAACTTTAGACTTAGCCCTAGTGACAGCACATGCAGAGAACACATCAGGGACATCACAATCCTGGGTCACAGTCACTGGTTCACTAGACAACTGAGGAGCTGGACACACTTGACTTCCACCAATATCACTTCCAAGTAAGAAAGTTACCCCTGACATTGGGAGTGTCTCAACCAACCCAACCATAACGGAACCATTAACAAAACCAGACTCTACATTCACTCTGCACAGAGGGACAGAGAAGTAATTATTCCCTACACCTTGTAAGATTACAGTTTCATCAGAGGAATTAACATTAGAGCCTAGAACACTGGTCAGCATAAGGGATTGGCAGGCACCTGTATCACGATATATTATAACTGATTTCCTGTTATCACTGTCCAGAGGACTGACAAAACCATCAGACAGGAAATTAGCACATGAACTCTTGAGAGTGTCACCCACGTTACTGCTCAAAAGAGGAGCTTCATCATGAGAATTTAATTTTCCCCTCAAAGCAGGTTCAGTTAACTCGGTTAAAGAATTCTGGGAACTCTCAAGGGTGGACACTAGACCAATTGACTGAATATTTAAAGACTCCTTTTTCTTCACATCACGCTGTCTCCTGAAGCATTTCTCCGTAGTATGACCAAGCTTACTACAATAAGTACATTTACTTTTCTGAAATCTAGAGGTGGAGCTGGTATTTACTTCCTGAGAAACATCATCTTTATTCTCTTTCCTGTTACCTGTACTCTGAGTAGAGGCAACATACTTACTCTCAGCTTTCCTTTTTTCTTTAGAATATCTCTTGTGGGTGAGAACATATTCATCAGCTAAAACTGCAGCATCAGACAAATTATCTATTCTTTTCTCATCAAAATATAGGCTTACATCTTTATTAATACACCATTTGAAGTCCTCCAGCAAAATCATCTGCTTAAATTTATCAAAATCAGAATTTACATTCTTAGCATTTAACCACTGCTCTAACAGATCTTCTTTGATTTTTGCATACTCAACATGGGATTGCTTATCTTGATTATAAGTTGTCTTAAATTTTACTCTATAGGCTTCAGGAACAAGCTCATAGGCCTTAAGAATCAAGCTCTTAACTACATCATATTTATCAGATTGATCCTGAGGCAAAGGTGCATAACTTACTTGAGCTTTACCGATGAGAACACTCTGAAGGAGTACTGGCCAATACTTTTTGGGCCAATTAAAACCTGTAGCTACCCTCTCAAACAACTGAAAATACTTTGTTAAATCAGATTCATTAAAAGGAGGGACAAGTTTAACAATTTTAGCCACATCAAAATCATCAGAGCTAGATGATTCAGTTCCACCTTGTTTCATGCAATACTCATTGTCTGCCTGAATCCTAGCAAGTTCAATTTGTACCTGAGCCTGTGCCTGTGCCTGTGCCTCCTGAATACGAGCCTGAGACTCAGCCTCCTTAGCACGAGCCTGAAACTCAGCCTCCTTAGCACGAGCCTCCTGCAGGGCTAGCTGTAACTTAGCTATTTCAATCTGCGTTTGCTCATCTGGAGGAGTTACATTAAACAAGCTTTTATTAATCATGCCAACAATTTGATCTTTAGAATGATGAGAGCGAACAGCAATTCCCAATTGTTGAGCAACAAGCTTAAGTTCATTCTTTGTTCTGTTTTCTACATCACACACTGTTTGCACATTTGACAAAAAATCTTTAGCTTCATCAAGAGTAGTAATAGTAGACATCATGAATAAATCACAGTCACAAAATATCAAGCAATATCCTTATGATGATATTCTGAATATCCTGATAAGAGGTCGCCAAATTTATGTTACGGAACAGAGAGAGATAATGAACACTTCAAGTGAGAATACTAAAATCACTACTGTCACGCAAAGTTCCAGGTTCAAAACAAAAGACTTAGGTAAAATTACAAGTTAAAGTTTAATGCTCAAACTAACAACTACGTAAACATTCAGGACTCATAAGGATAATGTAATGGCAAAAACAGGTTAAATATATGGTTAACTGGAATAGCCTCTATTAACACGAATTTAGCAAGAACAAATTTATCTAAGTCAGCCCTGATAAAATGAGGGAACCGGATAATGCTCAGTTAAAGTAAGATATAATTTTATTAGAGATACAAAATATTATTAATACTGGCTGACAGCAAAAACCCCACCAGGCTTATGAATTAACGCCCTATGCTATACAGTACAAGAAAAATGGTAATAACACTTATACTCAGATTATACAGCAGCGGGATGGCTGGAGACTTCCTGAGCACTCACAAAAATAATAATATACTATACAGGGGAGGACAGAGATGTGAACAAAATGAGGAGTAGATGTAAGAGGCAACTAATGCAGAGACTGAGCTCATTATATAGGGGGCCGGCAGAGCTTGATTCAACTTGTAAGAAGGACGCGCAGATGAAGGCATAGAGGACGAAGAGTTGACACTCCTGCTCTGAACAAGAGAAAGAACGACTTACTCTACTATAAGGGAGAGAAGGGGGGAGTGAGGTAGAACACGCAAGCCTGGTCACTATGGAAGCCACGTGGCGAATCGTGATCAAACATGCAGCATACTGTACATTAGGATCGTACAAAGGATGATGCAATCATAAACAAAACTGTATCATAAGTTAGAATTATACAAGGGATGATGAAATCATAGGCTATATATATATATATTGTTACATGTTTGGAAGGGTGTGTGAAAGGAGGAAATTGAAAGTCAATGAGAATAAGAGTAAAGTGATGAAGTGTGCGAGGTTGGTAGATGGTAGGGGGATGAATATAGCTTTGAATGGCGAGTTGCTTGAGGAGGTAGAGTGTTTTTAATATCTAGGGTCACATGTTGCTGTGGATGGAAGAATAGATGCAGAAGTGAAGTTTAGAATAAATGAAGTAGGAAACGTGCTGGGAGGAATGAAAAAAACGTTTAGATGTCATTCACTTAGAAAGGATGTAAAGAGAAGGTTGTATGAGGGTGTTGCGGTACCGACTGCGTTATATGGGGCTGAAACATGGAATATGGGTGTAGCAGAGAGGAAAAGTTTGAATGTAATGGAGATGAGGTGTCTGAGGAGTATGTGTGGAGTGACGCGTATGGATCGAGTGCGAAATGATGAAGTGCGAAGGAGAACTGGAGTTGTTTGGGAGATGGCTGGTAGAGTTGAGCAGAGGGGGTTGCGATGGTTTGGGCATATGGAGAGAATGGATAATGAGCGATTGGTGAAAAAGATAAGTAGATCTGATGTGAGAGGTGTAAGGCTGAGAGGAAGACCACGAATAGGATGGATGGACAGTGTGAGGAGAGCACTGGATGTGAGAGGTATGTCTGTTGAGCAAGGAATAGTGGCTGTGCGTGTCAGAAATAAATGGAGAGAAATTGTGAATGAATAAGTGATGACGCAGACCTGATGGGATATTCTCCCGCATTTGGTCTGATCAGCTAGTCATGTCAGGTGCGGGTAAGGGGATGGGTCTGTTATGATGTGGCAGGGGTAAACCAGCTCTGCTGTCGGGCCCTGCTGCGGATGTTACTGATTGCATTGCACAGTTGACCCTTGTGTGGTGAGGATCTGTTCATTCTCCCCTTGGGGCTAAGATGCGAATGTGTTTGCATGGATGAGTAAATGGGGAGTGTGTCGTCCTGTCTCGGCTACCTCCTTTTCCTTGGGGGAAGCAGCCTAGGTATATATATATATATATATATATATAGAGAGAGAGAGAGAGAGAGAGAGAGAGAGAGAGAGAGAGAGAAACAGGGGATATAACTTTGGAAGAGGTAGCAAAATCTATAAAGGAGTTAAAGAATTTTAAGGTCCCAGGAGAGGATGGAATATTCCCTGAAATGCTTAAGGTGGAAAATGACAAGTTGATGAATGTGCTTTTGAAACTTTTTAACCCGCCCCGTCCCGACCACTTTTTGACCACTACCCCCCAATCCCGACCATTTTTCGACCCTTTTTTTTTTTTTGCTAAAACTTTCGCTTTTGGTGAGAAACATCGAAAATTCTTAGAGAAATCACTCACCTGAGGTTTTAAATACTCATTACAGGTAGGAGAGCCTCCTTACCTTACTGGGTTTTCTATCAGGCTGGCACCAAAGAAAACGAGTTCTATGGGAGGATAACTATTTCACACCACTCATAAACGGTATTTATTTATTTACTGTTACGAATATATATGTAGTACAAGAGTATATTGGTTTTCAAGCAGTAATATAGGCATTATAAGCATTGTTTCACTCACTAATACCTGACCTTTTTTCGCCACATTACCTGATCATCATTTCTAACTGTTTCTTCCTCTAATGCTATGTAAAGTATGTCCTCCACATTGTCATTGATTGGGGAATCACTCTGGCCCTGAATTTCGTACCGTGGCATGACATGGCTATACTGGCCAGGCCACTGATAACAGGTGAATTGCTGAGACAATGGCATGCAGGGAGGGGGAGGAGGTCATGCTGGGTAAGGCATTGTTCCTGCCTGGCTTCTTGTTGAGGAAGGTGTCACGTGTATACGTACCAAAAATGACTCGTGAAAATTGAAAATTGTGGAAATTATGAACCTTGCAATTGCAGGACGTTGAAGTACGTCCCCGGGATTAGCTGTGACAAAACGTGAGGACGTGGAAGTACGTCCCCGGGACGCCGCGGGTTAATGTGGCTTGGGATAATGGTGGAATTCCAGAAGAGTGGAAAAATGGAGTGATTATAAAAATGCCAAAAAAGGGAGATTTAAGTGTGTGTGGCAATTGGAGGGGGATAACTTTGACACCTGTAGTTGGAAAAGTCTTTTCCAAAATCTTGTTGAACAGGATAGAGCCAGTAATTGATAAAATTTTAAGAGAAGAACAAGCGGGATTTAGAAAGGGTCGAGGTTGTAATGGTCAGATTTTTATTGTAAGGCATCTAATGCAACAAGCTAATGAGATGAAAATGCCACTTAGTATGTGTTTTTTGGATTTTGAAAAGGCGTTTGATAGTGTTTCACGTGGAGCTATGTTGAAAATTATGAGATTCTATGGTATACCAGAAAAATTTGTAAATATTATTAAAAGCTTGCATGAAGGAACTTTTTGTAAGGTAATGGTGGGGTTCTTTGAGTGATCCATTTCAAGTTAGGTCAGGAGTGATTCAAGGAGGAGTTCTTTCGCCATTGTTGTTTGTTTTGGTTATGGATTATGTTATGAAAAAGGTTGTAAGGAGAACAGGTGCAGGAATTAACTGGAAAGAAAATAAGAAGCTGATGGATTTGGACTATGCTGATGATATTGTACTGATTTGTGGAATTATTTACGAGATGCAGAGGGTGCTTGATTGTCTGGTGGAGGAAGGAAAAAAAGTGGGATTGGTAATAAATTGTGGAAAGACTGAAATTATCAATATGAACGTGGTGAACCAAATCGATTGTGTAATTGGGAATAATGTGGTGAAGAATGTAGAAAACTATAAATATCTGGGAACGATTGTATCATCTAATGGATCATTAAACAATGAAATTGAGGAGAGGATTAGACAGGCTTGGCGAGCTGTTGGAATGTTGAAATCTGTTTGGAATAATAATATGCTTTCGGTACATACTAAAGTGAAAATTTACAAGTCCATGGTTAGACCAATTTTAATTTACGGGCATGAGTCATGGTACAGTACAATTGCAACAGATCAGAAAGTATTAGGATTTGAAAATAAAATACTGAGAAGGATTCTTGGGGTAAAGTGGCAAGACAGAGTTACAAATGCAAGAATAAGGGATATTACGAGAGTGGAACCAGTTAATGAATATGTGAGACTGTCTCGCTGGAAGTGGCTGGGGCACATAAACAGAAAAGAAGGTAGTTTAATACAGGATGTGCCAGAGTGGACTTCTAGAGGAAGAAGAGGTAGAGGTAGACCGAGGGAAACCTGGTTGAGGACAATGAAAAAAGAAGCAGGAGAGGAGTGTTGGTGGGATCTGAAGGAGATGGCAAGAGACAAATATTGGTGGAGAGAGTTCATTGAGGCCCTATGCATCCCGTGGGGTGCCACAGGAAATGATTGATATATATATATATATATATATATATATATATATATATATATATATATATATATATATATATATATATATGTGTGTGTGTGTGTGTGTGTGTAGCCTATGTATGTATATATGTACAGTATGTATGTATGTATGTATGTATATATGTATGTATATGCACATACCGATATAAGAGAATGTCTGTCTGTCTGTCTTCTGTGGAAATAGAGAGGGATGCATATGGTACGCCTTAAAAGCTCTATCAGGCATATCTTTTCTCGACGAATTTGGTGTACATTACATTTATTAAAGTGGCGCCCTTTGTGGATGAAATCAGAACTAATTATAAATAATCAAGTCATCCTGGGAGTATCCTGGAAAACAAGTAATGTTGACGTTTTTACTTCTACAGCCATACTGTTATTAGCTACACGAGTCGGGTGGGTGAATAGATTGGTGGTGTGGGGAGGACTATGTGTTGGGTGGGCAGGGTTGGCAGGTGTGTGAAATGGGCAAATACCGCCATGGTAGGAATTGATGAGAAATATATCCCTAGGGAAAGGAGTCCAAGGATAAGCATAGTTCCAATGGCCAAACTGGGACACCTGGGGTTTTCTGCCATAGGTATAGTGGCCATCCAGTGTCCCAGGCACTGATAGTATACGCGACTGTAAGGTTTGAATGGGGCAACGCCGGTACCCCTGCTATTTTTATTATTCCTAGTCCTTAATGGTGAGTCCAGCTTACTTTATTTGACTAACTGATATTTCATTTACTCTGTTAAGCAAGTAATCACCGATTCAGCCAAAGATCACACATGTTAGATGTTCAGACAGTATGTTTGTTAAGTAAAAATAAAATCTGACCAACTAGAAATTGGTTTATCTTTGTTATTTTTTTTAGATATCATCATAAGGGTTCCTCCTGAAATAGTCTAGCCTAGTTACTTAGATAGGATGTGAAGTGGGATGTCGAGTTTACTTAAAAAGATCAGCTTGCAGGATAAACCATTCACTGTGTGATGGCCACATACGAATGAGAGCAAGAGAGGGAGTATAGGTTACCGCAGGGAAAAAATGCAGTTAATATTTGTCATTGTCAGTGAAGATCCGTCAGCTAATTCACAGTGATTATATATGAAACAGATCAATCAAACATATCCTTCAACATCGACATGTACACAAAGACATTGAAAAGAACTCCAACCAGTATATCATATATTTGTAAACCATGATTTAATTACATTAGTCATTTTTATTTGGAACACATGTATGCAAAATACAGCAGTACTTTCAAGAAGCAATCTTCGTTAACTAATTCCTTCTAAAAGAATGTCCTCTCACGGTAGGACACGAAAATAATGGCGAAAGCTTGACAGGCAGCTCGAGATATTTCGTACGTAATTTTCCAGTTCCAAGCACTAAAATATCTGCTTTATTATCCCCTCTGTGGCCGCCGGCATCGAATGACGTTTAGCAGATAAATGGCAGCAGGAATCATTTGAGTGCGGCCTATAAAAAAACAGCGAAAATTTTGGGGAAGTAAACGAATGTTCTGAACGTCTTCAGACTGACGTACACTACACTCCCATACACCCCATCAAGCAGTTCAGAGCCTGCTGTTGTGATGAGTGGATTATCAGTCTTTTCGCTCATGGCCATGCCTAAACAAGCACAACTACACCCATTACGTCAAACCTACACAGACAATGTCATCTTTGTCTTCTTTTGCAAAACACACACAACCACCCTGTTTATGATTATGAATAAATTCAGGCACAAACAAAAAAGACATGGTAATTAGAGAAAACTACATTTTTGTCTTTGTATCTTTACCTATTTGCTCACGTTTGTTGTATTGGTTTGGATCATTCGATGCAGCGCGACTTCTAGAAACCTGTGAAAACTTTTGGGAAGTGAACGAGCATCTGGGACATGAGACTGACCTTCACTTCATGCGCTCACACCTCATTAGTTCACCACCTGCTGCCGTGACTAGTCAATGAACGATTTTTTCACTGGTGGCCATGCCTAAACACACACAGTTACATCCACTATCTCGACCCAGACAGAAAATACCATCTCTCTCCTCCCTTGTGAAACACACACAACCACATGCATAAACAAAAAAGACATGAAAATAAAGGATATATATATATATATATATATATATATATATATATATATATATATATATATATATATATATATATATATATATAAAGAAGCAATGCTTTCTTCATGTGGGATGCGAAGTCTAATAAGGAAGATGAATACCAAAGATGGGATGACATCTTGTTTATTTCTCGGAAATGTTTCGGCTTGAATCTAGCTATCATCAGCCTAAAAAAACTGATATGTACCTGTGATGAAAAAAAGTATCGGCACTTTTTTAGTGAGACATTATGATACACGGATTATGATTTATAGGAAATGACACGGTTATGTTGCTTTGCATCCTTCATTTGTGTTGTTATCTTACATTTTACAGTTATATAAGCTGGATTTGTCATAATAACATTGCGGTACATACCAACTCAACTATTTTCGTGAATTAAACGGGCATGCCAACACTACCGAATGAACCACATGAAGCATTTCACATCTTATCTGACCCCAGGGTGCTGATACTTTTTTTCGTCAAGGGTACCTTAGATTTACCATCGAGACTAACCCCCAACAAGATTTAAATTTCTCAATCAAGTGAACATACAAGTAAATTCATAATGAGAAAAAAAAAAATGGAAAGGGTATGCCTTACCACTTAACACATAGATCCGCAGTCAGGTAATATGTATTGGTAAACCGTGGTAAGCTGTTAACATGCTCAACATAACTAGAAATGTTAAAATTCTGCTTAAAAAAAATGCAGAGTAGTGAGGTGGAGAAGTCACAGACACCTAAGGTAGGCTTGTGGAGGTGGGTGAGAAGAGTCTCTGCTACTCGTCTTGATGTGTCGTTACAGGAAGTGTAGGGAATGGAGAAATCACTTGCATACACTGAGTTGCCTGAGGCTTCAGAGTGTTCACAGATCGCTAAATAGCCGGGTTTCGATAATGGGAGAACCGTTCTGTATGACCTTCCACGATGCTCCGAAATTCTGGCGGTAATGTGCCATTTGGTTTGACCAAGTAGAGCTACATCTACTACACTTAAGCGGGGAGAGACACCAACAAGATGACCGGCAGCCGTGGACGTCACATCTTCTGCTACTGCCTGTGACCCGTTGAGGGAGGCAGAGAGGAGACCTCAGTCTCCAGAAGATCAAAGGAATGTGGTTTGCTTCATCGTCAGGGCGGGGTATGGTTTCATAAGTGTCAGGATACTGGCGCTGATGTTTTCGTGCACCGCCAGGCTGTCATTGCACCAACCCTCATCATATCCAGTGTTCCCTCGGCGACAGTGTGCCGGTGGAGTTTTGTCTCTTTGGAACTCCCAAGAGTCCTGAGGCTTGGGATGTTACTGGACCAGGAGGCGTGGTCATGCATGGTTCTACCCATGCACGGTGGAGTCTCGTGGCCCGGGGACACCAGGCCAGGGATCCTGGGAGTCCTGGGGAGATAAGCACCATTGTGGATATGTGCATCGCAACGGCAAAGTTGTTTTGTGGTGGTGACAAGGGGACTTAGCGCATTCTTCTCCCCAAGATCTTTGAGGAGGAGAGGCTGCCTTGCCTTGTCATTCCCAAGTGCTTCTTTTGCGACATACACTCTGTTCCTCGCCCTCAGGAGCATAGGACCCAGCAGCCACGACCTGCTGCCTCCAGCACAACACCGCGGAAGAGGCTGAGGCTGGATATTGCCATCAACAGGACTGCCAAGCAGATCACCGACCCAGCTCCGGACATGACCACGATCCAGGCTGCTGTTGACATCCACCAACCGCCATCAGTGACTGAGGAGGGGCGGGACTCTTCTGCCTCTGTATCCATGGCCGAGGATGTGTTGATCAACTCCTTGGCCAAGGAGGAAATTGATGAGCCCTCCCCTCCTTAAGTGGATTAGGGCAGCCCATCTCACCCTCATAGTGAGGACTATAAGGACTGGATAGACGTGTCCTCCTACTATCACCTGAAACTCAATGTCCACACCTGGTTATATCGGCTCAGAGCCACAACCTACTCCAACCTTTACAATCTGCTCAGGTGGTCGACCTGGGTAAGGGAATTCCACCCAGTCTCATTGTCAGCGGGGAGGAGGTATGTCTATCCGATCTGAGAGCATTTTATTTCATGCTCCTACCCCGCTTGGTCCCCCAGTTTGGTCGTTGTGTGGACTACGAGTGCTCTGGTGGCTTATTGTGGCTATAGTCTTCTTATTTGGCCTACTGCCCCTCATAGTGGGTGAAGGCCATGAAGCCGTAATTTAAAAACTAAATTTAAAAAATACATTTAAGAAGGGGTGAAAAGTTTTTATGTAAATAGTAGAGCGTGTGTAAGAGTGGGATATGCTGTGAGTGACTGGTTTCCTGTGAGAGTGGGGCTGTGACAGGGATGTGTGATGTCGCCTTGGTTGTTTAATATTTACATGGATGGTGTTGTAAGGGAGGTGAATGCAAGAGTTTTAGGTGGAGGTCTGAGTCTGGTGAATGTTGATGGTGGAGAGTGGAATCTGAAGCAGCTGCTGTTTGCAGATGATACTGCATTGGTGGCTGATTCAAAGGAGAGATTGAGACAGTTGGTAGAGGAGTTTGGAAGGGTATGTGAAAGGAGGAAATTGAAAGTCAATGAGAATAAGAGTAAAGTGATGAAGTGTACGAGGTTGGTAGATGGTAGGGGGATGAAAATAGCTTTGAATGGCGAGTTGCTTGAGGAGGTAGAGTGTTTTAAATATCTAGGGTCACATGTTGCTGTGGATGGAAGAATAGATGCAGAAGTGAAGTTTGGAATAAATGAAGTAGGAAAGGTGCTGGGAGGAATGAAAAAAGTGTTTAGATGTCGTTTGCTTAGAATGGATGTAAGGAGAAGGTTGTATGTAGGTGTTGTGGTACCGACTGCATTATATGGGGCTGAAACATGGAATATGGGTGTAGCAGAGAGGAAAAGTTTGAATGTAATGGAGATGAGGTGTCTGAGGAGTATGTGTGGAGTGACGCGTATGGATCGAGTGCGAAATGATGAAGTGCGAAGGAGAACTGGAGTTGTTCGGGAGATGGTTGGTAGAGTTGAGTAGAGGGGGTTGCAATGGTTTGGGCATATGGAGAGAATGGATAATGAGCGATTGGTGAAAAAGATAACTAGATCTGATGTGAGAGGTGTAAGGCTGAGAGGAAGACCACGAATAGGATGGATGAAGAGAGCACTGGATGCGAGAGGGATGTCTGTTGATAAAGGAAGAGTGGCTGTGCGTGACAGAAATAAATGGAGAGAAATTGTGAATGAATAAGTGATGACGCAGCCCTGAGGGAATATTCTCCCGCATTTGGTCTGATCAGCTAGTCAAGTCAGGTGCGGGTAAGGGGATGGGTCTGTTATGATGTGGCAGGGGTAAACCAGCTCTGCTGTCGGGCCCTGCTGCGGATGTCACTGATTGCATTGCGCAGTTGACCCTTGTGCGGTGTGGTGCGGTGAGGATCTGTCCGGTCTTCCCTTGGGGCTAAGATGCGAATGAATGTGTTTGAATGGATGAGTAAATGGGGAGTGTGTCGTCCTGTCTCGGCTACCTCCCTTTCTTTGGGGGAAGCAGCCTAGGTATATAGATAGATAGACATCTAAACTTGTACAGCACTGATGACATCAGAGAATCGTGGATGCTGTCCTTGAAGTGGTTGAAGAGCACTGTTGATGGTTTATATACTATCCTCAATGATACCTTTGGATAATATTCAGAGGTGAGTTTCTTGATTCTATTCTTTCCTCCAAAGAAGCGAGGTCCTAAAAGGGGGAAAAGGGGGGTTATAAAATAAACAAGAGGTTTTTGAGCAATCTGAGCTTGTAGGGCAGGGGACATTATTTTGTTTAATCTTCTTCCAATGTGTGTTTCAGCGAAGTGTGAGGGAACACCGTTTAGTTTTAACATGATTCGTAAATTATTTAATTCCAAGTGAAAGTTTTTGTAAATTGAACTATTGTCAAATGCACTGGTTACCAAAGTGAATAATTTAAACAGGACCTGATATTGTCAGGTTCTGTTTAATTTGCACGGGGGTGTTGGATGTGAATGTAGTTGTCAAACTAGTCTAACTTGGCTTACGATAGAAGGTGTTAAATGAGTTATTTATTTTTCAACAAGTATATCCAAAAACGGTAGTTCATTATTTTCCTCTATATTAGTGCATAGTGCTAATCATAGTCTCATGATCTGTTGTTGCCAAATCAGTTTTTTAGCATTTTTTACTCTATGCTCAACTCGACAATACATTATTGCAGCACGCATTCCCCGTGTTATATGCTTATTTACATTTCCGTATTGAAGGGTTGTTTAAAAGTAAACAGATTTCTACCAGAGAGGATTCGGTGTACACTTGTTGGAGTAACTAAACAAAACATTCCTAATTTTTCAGTTTGAAGTTTTGATGTTTTTCATCTGCATGAACACGAAGATACATATGCCAGTGGGATGCTTGCTCCAAAAAATTAACTGATTCTGTAGGAAACTTACATGTCAACTGATTTCAAGGTATCGAGAGAGAGAGAGAGAGAGAGAGAGAGAGAGAGAGAGAGAGAGAGAGAGAGAGAGAGGATGTTAACCAAATACAGAGTTCCGTGCGTCACGTCAGGAAGGGTGAGTCAGGGTCACCTACTATATAAGCTGGAAGGGGCGTGGGGAGAATCAGTTGAGGCCACACCCACGCCTTGGCCACCACACCTACACCTGCTGTTCTTGTGAGTATAGATGTGTAGGCCCCGTCACTGCCACAAGTGTTAGAGCATTATCTTATTGCTGCCCACGGAGATATACAGGAGTGGGCAAAAGTATGGGAAATGATAGATTAGCGAATTATAGGCAGAAAATGCAATATCATCATGGGTCTAAATATCAACCTTTACAGGACCACAATTACTGATACCTTTATGGGTGAATTATGCAGAAGACCATTTTTACCCATAAGATCTTCAGTTATTGTAGTTCTGTAACGGTTAATTTGAACCATGTTGATATAGACTTTTTTTTTGTTTAACTCAGAATTCACTCATGTGTCACTGACAATACTTACGAGTATGCCATCACTCCCAGGTCACCCTGTACATAAAGTGGTTCACACCGATAACAAACGACATCGTGAAAGTCATCAAACTGTGGCTATTACGTTTTATTCATGGAATTAAATGTTTCATTTGCTCCTTATTCGACCTTTAGGTATACATACTGAACAAAAATACAGTATACTTGAAGTAAGAAAATGTAGAGGGAAACTTATCTGTCTACCCATGTATTGCCAGAAGCCTTAAGCCCGTAAGAGATGGCCACAATCAAATCGTCCGCACGTCGCTGTGTCCTCTGCCACCAAAGATATAGTGAGTAATCCATTGAAGATTAAGTGACAAAGTGGCAAAACTCTTCACAAAATGCTTACCTGTCCATGCAGTGCCCTCACCATGGAAAAATACGTCATTCATTCTCCTTCATAGAATAGTCTGCGTTAACCTTATTTCGATTTTTAAAAAATTCTTTGTACCTTTATATTTTTATGCCCTTTACGGATGACAGCTTCCACTGAAGAAGGTAATGAAGGTTATGTCTGTCCCCTCCAGTTCGAAAATTCTTACTTTCCCTGAATATAGTATCGTCTGGAGATGGAGAGAAAACCAAAACGGAATGCTTCATCCGGCTGACTTAGTTAATGTGTATCAGACTAAAGATGTTAGACCAGTAGAACAAGTCTGATTCACTGCAGTGGGTATTGAGGCTGTGACCACATTCAACTTAATGACCAAATATCTGAGTACACTATAAATTAAATAAACAATGTTTTCGTTAATTACATAGTATATGAAAAAAATGACAACAGAATCTGATTAATGGTACTCATAGTATTAACAAAGTAGTTATTTATTAATAAATAACCTTTGTGGATATGGTTCACTGACTGAAAAATAGGTATTTTATTCTGATGAGACTTCCTGTGATAAAAACAGTTCCTAGACTATCCATCTCACTGTCCATAGCCAGACGCCTGAATCGTTGCAAGGATGACCACAAACAAGTCGCCAGTATGCTACCCAAGATTCCCAAGTCAGGCTGCTCTCTCTCCAACCTACACCATCCTCAGTCACATGCCTCCCCACCTCATCCACCCATCTCATTCCTAGACAAATGCCCATTTCCCCCTCAGTTAAACATGCACCCGAACATTTTCCTCCCTTCGACTTCACGTCTGGGCATGACAGGTTGAAGAGATTTTGGACGTCAATTGTATTAGAGTCTTGCTGCTGCCAGACGATTATCCTCGGCTTGGGACAGGCTTTATTGGAGGGATTGGATATATTAATTAACTCCTTCACTCATAGGTGGCTTTCAGTGGGTGTTGATATTGCTTTTGTTGTTGTTGTTGTTGCTATTGTGGCCCTGGGTTCATCTGTAACGTGAGCCTGGTGGGCTGCAGGATTGTCGTCTTTCCCCTTCATTCAACCATCCTCCTTACGGGTGATAGGGAGGTGGCTGAGGAACAGTTTTATGACCAGACATCCAATAGTGAAGGCGTAAGTCTAAACAGCCTCTCACAGTGTAATATAATCTGTTGATATTAAGAACAAGTAATTGATATAATTTGTAAATATTAGCAACAAAGTTCACGAATGTGTTATTGTAGTAAAGGAGGTACTATTTATTTTCCATATTCTATTTTTCTAATATCTACTGTGTCAATATTAATTTTCAAAAATCACCTTCCCAACTACAGAACTTCTCATTCACTTCAGACAAACGACAGGCGATGTAATTTTCGTATGAGTAACTCATACAAGTTTGAAGTATGGTTTAACTTTTACTGTAACTGGGCCTAAACTTGCCACCTCACCATCTTAAATGCTGAGGTACTACGACAAATAACCAATAGAATATCATGCTAGTCACGACGCAGTGTTAGTGTTATGTACAGGATGTAGAACCGTAACACTGTCTTTCACTGCCATTGTGCTATGTGAATTAAGTTGCAAAAGGATGAAAATCTGGGCCAAAATAAGGTGAATCAAGAATACTACCATTAACCTTCTCTTCGTCAGAACACCTCTAATATTATCATTTAATTAACTCCAGATATATAATATTCGCTTGAAACAGACATGGGAGACTGAAAATGTTACGGGATTGCAAGAGAACCTTTTACCTAACTTGACATAGACATAGTAATTGGCCCCCCCCCCCCAAAAAAAAAAAAAAGGTGCTATAGCCTTCCTAGCATCGATGTCTTACCAGTTTATTTCAGCATGTAACTCATTAGTAGTCAATTTCTTGTTACTTTCGTACCAGCCGTGTTCATAGCATAAATGTTCAAATACGTGGATATTATTCACTTGAAATATAGAAAATAAATATCTACGGAATGGGCGCTAAATGTCTTCCTATCTCCGTGAAAATTACGCCAAAGGTATGCAGGAAAATTATGTACCAATACAAAATAGAGGGAAATGAGATGGCATCACTGCCAAAGGCATACTATCAATTCCACCGCGGTTATAACTACCATCTCTACATCTTGAATGTTGAGCCGTAACAAGAGATGAACCCCAGAATATAATGCCAGTGCTGTGGAAAGGATGTTGAACCGTATCATTATCTCTCTTATGAATAATGGAAAACTTTACAGTTGTCTTCCGGAATAATGTAGAACCGCACCATTGTCTTATTCCGAATGATGTTGAACAGCACAATTGTTTTTTCTGTCGCTAAAGTCGTGAAATCAGCAGCTAAAGGACGAAAATATGGGCTATATTATGGCTGAAGAACTATACTAAAAGCTCGTCACCAAGATGGCGTATATTATATTCATTGCTCGAACTTGTGCGATTATACTATGCAAAAGAGATATTTTTTGATCCAGAAGAGCTAGATGCTACCCTCACCAATTTCATTAGCACGAGAGTCCTTGTCCTTTATATCAAAGTAATTTAATTCAGCTTAGGATGGGACTTTTACTTTGGTGCTGGAGAGGAGAGCCTTCATGTGGTGGCACCGATATAATCGACCAACTCCACTACGTGGCTATACATATCTCTACCACCTCCTTCCCTATCCCTCAAAAGGTGGATGGTGGACTGCAGAGGAAGGGTAACTCTACAGTCCAGCGAGTTCACGTTCAGATGAGCCTTGGCCGATAAAAACAACTCCTTCACAAAAACAGATATCCCCTGGGTTGAATAAAATGGTCAGAGGACTGATGGGTTAAAACGGACCTCCAGCGGAATTGTTAAGGGAAGTAATCTAACCCTTCAAGGCGTCTTTTCTCGTCGGTTAAGGAAGCTCCCTACCACCTCCTCCTATGCTATTAATTTTCCTTACAACTCTTTATTATCCTTCTCTGTGTCATTTAAATTATTCAAATACCAACCTTTTTAGGGTTACTAACATGCAGAGTGATGCTAACCAGTCGTATCCAAAAATAAACCGCTCAGGAAGAGATGATATGGAATTTCAGTAACCAGCAAGAATAAGACGAAAGTTGTAAATGGTCGACCTTACAGAATAAAAAATCTGAAGATATCAATAATATTAGGAAAAAGACGTTCTTGGGCTGAGCGGGTCCATGTACCAAACGAATAACATTAGCTGCACTGCGATGACGTATTAGTTTATTCTTCCTCGTACCAGATGATTTTTTTTTTTTTCAGCTTAGAAACAACAATTTCTACGAAAGTATAAGCCTTTCTTTAAGACGAACGGCCGAATTTCAGGAGGCGTTGGAGATATTGTAACACCTTTTCCTTAGCGATTTATCTTGCACATTAGGCTATAACTCAGTTTATTTTATAGTTTATCGACGCAAACTATATCGATGTTAAAATTATTCAAATAACGTAGAAGGGAGTGGTAAGGCAAAATGTACGTTGGAAATATCGGTACACCTCTTCCATAGCGATTTATTTTGCACATTATGACTCAATTTATTTTAAATAGTACGTTACTAACGCAACGTGTCTCGATAATAAAGTGGCTTAAAAAATGTACCAGGGAATATTTTGACGTACTCTGAAAAATAGGCTATCTTTCTGTATATGAGATCCTACGAAGCCTTCTCAGTATTCTAAAGTGGCATTGTAGGCACCGGAGCACATTTTAATCAGCAATTTGGTCTGTAACTGGACTTCAGTATCCTATTATATGTCACTGATGCAAATTATGTAGATATAATAACGATGTAAACAGCAGGGAGAAAATTGTTCAGGTGTAATATGCAAAATAAATCACTTAGGAAGACGTGCCAGGAAGCGTCCAGTGCATCTTAGAATATGACCCTAACACAGCCATTATTGGTACTGTTTTTACTAACCTCCACCCGACAACGTACAGTTAACAAAAGAGTATCGCACACCTGAAGTGAGATGGAGGTGGAAATGACCCAGTTTTGTAGGACTCACCTGAATCTATTAACCTAGTGTCTTGACCCCTATGTGGCTGCCGGCATCAAATGATGCTTGGCAGTAGCATGCCCACAGGCGTCATTTGAGTGCTGCTTGTAGAAAACGGCGAAAATTGAAGAGAAGTGAACGAATGTTCTGAACATCTTGAGACTGACCTTGGTTACACTCCCAGACACCATATCCATCAGTTTAGCGCGCACCGCCATGAGGAGTGAACATCAAGGTATCGCACCTGGCCCTACCTCCACCCCCTCCCACTGCTACACACCGCGCAGGCATAAGGGACTAACCAGTCCTGAAATCAGGTCTGAACTGTTCCCCAAGGGTGGGGTGAGTGAAACTAACCAGATTGGTCAGAAGGTAGCCACAATAGCAGGAAGGAAATAAGCAGGGATGATAGTGGCGACGAGTACGAAACACCACTTGACGAGGAGGACAGTGACAATACCTCTGAGGGTGACATTGTGGGAGAGCTGCACCTCCAACCAAATGGTGGAAAATGGTGTCAAAACAGCTCTTTCCTGGAGGAAAGGAAGCTGAGGAGAGGAGTGGCATGGAGGACGATGAACCGAGAGTGCAGGTGCACTCAACCCACACAGCCTCACCTGTGCCACCACTTCCTGCCACTTCACGTCCTGTCTCACCACTTCCCTCAACCTCACGTGCCATCTCACCTCTTCCCTCAACCTCATGTGCTATTTCACCACTTCCCTCAACCTCAAGTGCCCCCTCACCACCATATCATGCACCTGGGACATCATCTTCAGAGCCCAGAGTGAAGTCAGTGCCTCAGCATGCACGTAAGATGCAGAGGACTGAATCACAATGTGGGAGGCAGGCCAGGCAGCAGCCGGGAGTGCAGGCATCCCCTTCCTGGACAGCCTACGGATGGAAGGCAACACAAGAGTTCAGACCAAGGACTTTTGCCTTTGACAACATGAACTCTGGTGTTGGGGACACTTCAGGACTGACAGCAATGAGCTCTTTCATGAGTTTTTTCCTCCTATTCTTTGACGAACAACTCATGACAACAATTGCCACAAAGATGGCGGCAGACATGGAGAAACGTATAGGACACGACATTGGACTGACATGACAGTGCCAACCTTGGATGTGTTCATGTCACTGACGATGTTGATGCCCTTGGTAATGAAACATGCGCTTGTTGACTACTGGACCACCGATGTCTTGACACGGGTCGATGCATTCAGCGAGTACATGGCACGAAACACTTACCAGAACATCCTACGGTTCCTTCATTTCTCCAACAACACAACCTCGGACCAAACAGACAGTTTGCGAAAGATCAGAAGTGTTTTGGAAAACACCAAAGGCAAATTCAAATGCTATTTAGGGGCTTTTCAAAAATTCTGATTGATCAGTTGCTGATGTTGTTGCGGGGCCGTGTATCTTTCAGGCAGTACATTCCATCTAAACGTCATTGTTCTAACATCAGGAGTTTTGTGCTGTGTGATTGTTATACGGGTGTTGTCCTACACATGATAATATACACCAGGGCAACGACCAATATTCCCCAACACGATTGTCGTGGCATTTCTGGTGCAGTTGTGAAACAAATGATGGAAGATTATGTGGGTAGAGGAGACATCCTCTACACAGATAATTATACCACTGGTCAGCAAAAAAAAAAAAAAATACTTCATGGTTCTAAATTGAAAGGGTCTGATTCTAGGGTAATCGAAGGTGCTGAACTCGAATATGGTATCATTAAGGACGTATCATGTCCGGTTCTTGAAAACCATTATATCGGTGTATCTTGCTCACAGGATGTGACTCATACATTTGTTTGGTTAGTTCCATCGATTAAATTTGTATTATTCTTGCAGGTTACATGTATTGTTTCCACTTCTGTACTTGCAGAATTTCTCAGTGACTTTGATGGTGGTGAAATATGGAACGCCGCAAATTTGTAAACGATCCTAACCGTTTTTGTTACAATTGTGGAGCGTTCACCCCTGAAGGCTTCAAGAAACCCACCACAATGGCTGTTTGAGTGAGTTACAAAAGCTACTTCAAATGTCTGTTGGACGAGCAAGACAAGAAATGAGCACCTCATATAGCGTGTAGGTCCTGTGTCAATCACTTGAGTGAATGGATGCATGGAAAACGAAGTTTGGGTTTGCCATTCGCAATACTAGTGATGTGGTGAGAGCCCAAAGATCACAACAACTTCTGCTACTTCTGTCTCATGAACATCATAGGAATAACTGTCAAGACACAAGCCACAGTACAGTACCCTAACATCACTTCTGCAATCCGACCAGTGCTACACAGTACAGAACTACCGGTTCCAAACCCACCTGCTGAACACGAGCTAAGCAGTGACTCTGATTCCAGTCATGTCCTCATGGATGATGACTACGAGGACGACCCAGGAAACAGTAGGCCCAAACCATGCTCTCATAAGGGGCCTTGATTCGTCTAAAGAAAAGGCAGAGCTCCTGGGATCATGACTGAAGCAGCGTAACCCTCTGGACGATGGAGTGCACATCACTATGGCTCATAATTGGCATAGACAACTGTCTGCGTTTTTCAAAATGGCAAACAACCTTTGCTATTGCGATGAGACAGTGTCTATCATGCAACAACTCTGCAAGTCTGATCCACACAAGTTGGATGATTGGAGGCTGTTTATAGATACAGGAAAAGACACTCTGAAAGTAGTCCTCCTACCCAACAGGAATCAGCTTCCAACCGTGCCAATAGCACACGTAGAGAAGATGACCGAGAGCTATGAAACTATGAAGATTGTGCTTTCTGCTGTCGAGTATGAAATGCATCAGTGGAAAATATACGAGGACCTCAGAGTGATCAGTCTACATCTGGGCCTTCAGAGCAGTTACACAAAGCACATGTGCTTTCTCTGCTTGTGGAACAGTAGAGTAATGCCGACCACTATGTACGAAAAGAATGGCCGGCAAGACCTACAGATGCACCCGGAAGATTTAGCTGTCTTCACACACCCTTGTGAATCCAGAACACATATTCTTGCCTCCACTGCATCTCAAGCTGGGCTTGGCGAAAAATTTCATAAAAGCCAAGGATCAAACGGGTACTGGGTCTCAATACTTGTCTACGAAGCTCGGTGGCATGGTATACGAAGCCAAATAGAAAGCAGAGATCTTTAATGGTCCTCAGATCCGCAAGCTGGTTAATGATGGTGACGTCATCAAGGCATTAAACCCACTGGAGAGGGACGCATGGGAATCATTCGTGAATGTCTCACAGAAATACCTTGGAAACAATCGTGCAGACAACTACGAAGAAATTGTGTCAGGCATGTTATGGAGTTATCGAGGTCCGGGCTTACGAACGTTCTTGAAGATTCATTACTTTCACTCCCACCTCGATTTCTTCCCAGATAACCTCGAAGACATCAATGACGAGCACAGTGAAAGGTTTCACCCAGACATTGCTATATGAAGAGCAGGTATCAAGGCCGATTCAGTTCCAACATGATGGGCGACGACTGCTGAATGCTACAACGTGAAGAGAGTCAGCTGAACAGGCGGAAATGCAATAGTGCAGAAGTATTTTTAGATGTTCATCGCTTGCTAACAAAATGTGCATTTGATTTCCATATTTTTTTTACTATAAATCATCACAATAAAATCTGTGTGTGCCTCAACATGTTACAAGATTGAGACGAGTTATGCCACACTGAATATGTTTTCAGTGTGATATTCAAGAAACGTGGTCCGATACCACAAAATGAATATCAGATTCGAAATCAGTGCTATCAAATTAGCCAGGGACACGTACTCACATATGAGAACCATTTTGGCTGTTGATCAGTGATTGGTACACCTCTTCCGATTAGCAATGTACCTGCTATCACGAGGCATCGGTTTCTGTGGCACAGTGCGGCCAAATAGACGTAGCATGCCACGCTTCCTTGAGGAGCAAGAGAGAGGCGCAGTACTGTTGCAATGTAGCACTGATCTCCTTGCCTTGCGATGGTGAGACAAACGTGATGTGAACATGCTATCAACTGTGCACACAGGTGCTCTCGTCAACACAGGGAAAGTAGATCGTGTGACAGGCGAGCGTATTCGAAAGCCAAATGCAATCACAGACTACAATCGTAACATGCGCTTGGTTGAAAAAAGTGACATGCAGATTGGTGGTGTGGAGTGCATTTGTCATTGTATCAAGTGGTGCAAGAAACTCCTTTTCCACTTGGTAGACGTGTATGTGTTGAATGCACATCGCCACTACTGTCAGAAAACTAAAAAGACGATCTCGATGAGGAAGATTGTGCATTATTGTGTGTTCAAGGTATTGCAGGAGTACGGTCACCAGTCGGCAGTGCCATGGAGGCATACAAGTGCAGTAAAAGACACACCAGACAGACTTGCTGCAAAGGACTGGGCGGCACAGCACTATATGGTGAAGTTGTTGCCACCCACTGAAGCACAAGGTATGGCGAGAGGGTCAAGAAGTGCAAAGTTGTGCTGCCATGTCTGTGCAACAACAGAGACGTGGCAACGAGAGCGAAAGCTCACCACCTGGCAGTGCACCACATGCAAGGTGCCTCTCTGTCTTCCCTGCTTCCCTGAGTATCATTCCTTGGCGAGGCACTAACAGTGATTGTGTGAATAGTGCAGTGTAATTATAAGTTTGACTGTAAATAACTTTGTTCACTGCATTGTGTTTATTTCTAAAAGTAAGGAATTGCAACAGTTTAAGATAGTAAGTGTTTGGAGAAGTAAGGGAAAGTAAGTAAGCCTCGAAGACAAAGTGAGATTCAAAGACGGTGACTTCTCAATGTTTACTTATAACCTGCGAAGGGAGGGCAGAGAGGGGTAAATATTGGCCTAGCCTGACTCCATAGCTCGAACTATGCACAAGAGGTTAGTATTTATTTTTCGTTTCATCCTGTCATTGTATTATGTTTTCCTCCATATATTTTCCATTACTGTTTTCCGTTTTTGTTGCTCTTGTAATTGTTTGTGAAATACTTATATTCGATGTTGAATGCTGCTGGAAGATATTTTTACAAGCGTAGGATACCAAAATGCTTTCACTAAAGTGCCCATGCCAGTCTCAAACAATATCGTCTTTTGACCGTGTGATACTTCCCTAGAAAGACAAAGGGAGACCCATTATCTTGACCCAGGTGGGAAATATCTTTCTCCACCCTTGCGACAAACAGACGGCAACTAACTTTACAATAATAACAACATACAAGATAAACAAGAAATACGTGAATATAAGAGAAAAATACTTGTTTGGGGGCTATTTTTACGTACTGTTACGTCCTCGTCCCACACTGCCACAAGCTCCAACAGCAATAGCTCAGTACAGGAAGGACGTTGCCCAGTGAGTTGTTCTTCCTATGGTCAGCCTTAGGTGTACAGTAAACTAGATCAGCTGAGGCGAAAGTAATCACTGGCCTCTGAAAGTTCACTGTATTTTCCAAATAATTCTACTTAATGCTTTCCAACTTCACTTCACTGTTCTCACAAGCACTAGTGCTATACAGAATTTACTAACTGCTATTACACTTAATGCTTGACAACAACACTTCGCAAACTTCACTAGCAGCACCACACTCAAACTGAACCATAACTGATTGAACTTATTCTATTCTCTTATCCATACTTATATAAGCTTGCATTTTACTAGAATGATCTATTTCTCCAACATTCTAAAACCTCCTGGTCTTGCATATCAGCCCCTAGCAACAACAGTTACAAACAAAGAGATATCAAATCATGCCTGAGTTTTCCTACATTATATAACACTGTAATTTATTTTGCATACAAACTTGAATGATATAATTTAAATAAAACATTATAATGAAAAAAAGCACAAAAATTAATGTTCAACTTACGAAATTCTAGCTCACAAACAGCAGGCAAACTGATAACTGACTCGTTCCGGAACTAGCTACTGTAAACATCAGAAAAATTCGAGAAAAATCTCTGCTACCTAACTGGCAAATCTCGCTTCTTAACACTTTTCCCCTCCCTAGATCTTTGTCGTCCCAACATAACTACACAGTATATACAGACACAAACCTTAATCTTAATGGAACATCTAACTATACACAAAATAATCCTTCAACTTATCGGGTCTTCTTCTATACCACTTCTGATGATGTCCTTGCTCCTCCACACAGTCCACTCCTCCAGGACGGTCTTGGTCCTGTTCTTGATTCGCGTCTCCTCTTGGGGAACTGTCACCATCCTCTTGCACTTCAGCTCCTTGGTCCTCCACAACATCCTCGGCTGCGGGTGAGCACAGTTCCTTGGAGACGTCTCAGCTGTATTGTTCTGCCCCATGGTACTGCCACAGACGATTCACATGTACCACCTTTGGGTGAGACTTCCTGCCTCCCCGAAACTGATATGTTACGTGTGACAGGCGGTCCAGCACAGTGTAATGCCCGTCCCATGGGCTCTGCAGCTTCGGTGACTGTCCCTTCTTACACTGAGGATTGGATAACCAAACTTAGTCACCATCCAAGCTCACTTCACTTGCCTCGGCATCATACTTGCACTCTTCTGGAAACTTGAGGGCTTCTTGCACTTGATGATGTACCTCAGCCAGCTTTTCCTGAAGGTGCTTCGCATAGCTGGTGCTGTCTGTAGGCAGCTTTTCACCAGGTGGTCTTCCCATTGACAAGTCAATGGGTAAACGTAACTCGTGGCCCAACATCAGTTTTGCAGGAGTGTAACCAGTAGATTCATGGGATGCCGACCGATATGCCATCAGCAATGCAGGTAATTTCTGGTCCCATTGTGTTTGTCCATCAACAGTACTTGGCCAGTTCTTGTCCCAGGGTCCAGTTGAATTTCTCCACCATTCCATCTGACTGTGGCCTTGGGGAGGTCGTCCTGGTCTTCTTGATCCCCAATAACTGCAGCACTCACGGAACACAGCAGACTCGATGTTTCTACCCTGGTCTGAATGTAGCTCTTGTGGCATCCCAAAACAACAGAAAAATTGATCAAGAATAAGTAGTCCATGGTGACACATGTGTACTGGTTTCCTCTCTCGGTGAGTGGCAAAGGTCCAGCAATGTCCACCGTGACACTTTCCATCGTTGCACCCACTTGGTACAGCTGGAGAGGGGCGCAACCACGTTTCTTGGGTCCCTTCTTGGCACAACACACATCACAGGTCCGACACAACTCTTCAACATCCTGACGCATGCTAATCCAGTAGAACTTGTGTCGCAGCTGGCTTAGAGATGTCTTCACTCCCAGGTGCCCACTAGTGATCTGGTTATGGGACTAATCCAAGATCGTGGACCTCCTCTTGTTCAGAACCACCAGGTGCCAATACTTGCTGAGGCCATCGGCTGTCTCCCACTGACGCTCCAGTTGTCTGTTGTAGGGAAGGTCCCACTGACTCCAGAAGCCCTTGCTTGCAGGGCTTGACCTGGAAACTTCTTCCCAAGATGGTCGCACTGTACTCTGCTGCAGCCACTTTAGCACTGGTTGTAAATCTGCATCCTCCATCTGCATCTCCTTCAGGTCTTCTGCATCTAATGCTGGCCCTGTCACAACCACATGGCAGCATTTCTTGCCAAGATTTCCATTCACACTACACTCCTTGCCATGTGTTCTTCCGTCTTCTTGCACACTATCCATCAAGGTTCTCCTGCATTTCATCAGCATTCCATCACTAATTGTCTTCAACTGG
Organism: Coenobita brevimanus; assembly: GCF_032717465.1. Classification (NCBI taxonomy): domain Eukaryota; kingdom Metazoa; phylum Arthropoda; class Malacostraca; order Decapoda; family Coenobitidae; genus Coenobita; species Coenobita brevimanus. Next base: position 10,255,568 of record NC_137009.1, read on the forward strand.
TCACCCACATGCTGTCTGCACTCCATCACTATTCCCTCATTAATCTTCAGCTGGTTGTCCCCATACTGTTTGCACTTTGTCACTATTTCCCCACTAATTGACTTCAGCTGGTCGTCTACATGCCGTTTGGACTCAGTCACATCATTGCTTACCTCATACCTCTGCTGCCGTAGCTCAGCGTATACCTCCTCCTTCAATTGTCCCTGTTCTTCCATCATTTCCCCCATGAAAGCATCCAGCTGTCATTCCATCCTCAGTTGTAATTCCCTCTATTGCTCCTGTAATGCCTCTTGAAGTTGTTCAAAACATTCTTTTTGTTCTTCACGTTGTGCCTGTAGTTGTTCACTCTGTGCTTGCAGTTGTTCTTTCAGACCTTCATTCTGTGCCTGTAGTTGGGCACTTTGTGCTTGTAATTGTTCTTTGAATTAGTTTCTGAGCTCTTTCTGTTCTTCACTCTCTGCCTATAATTGTTCTTTGAGTTTTTTCTTCTGTTCGTCATTCAGTGCCTGTAGTTGTTCTTTAAATTCTTTCGTTTGTACCTGTATTAGCTTCACGATTGTCGCCAAGGAAATTTCCTCCTCCTGCCCAGCTCGAGACCTTGTCTTCACACCTGCTTCCATGTCAAAGGTTAGACTCACTGCAGCACTGAAATTATTCCACACTTCTGATACCAGTGTTACGTCCTCGTCCCACACTGCCACAGGCTCCAACAACAGCAGTTCAGTACAGGAAGGAAATTGCCCAGTGAGTTGTTCTTCCTATGGTCAGCCTTTAGGTGTACAGTACACAAGATCAGCTGAGGCAAAAATTAACACTGGCTTCTTAAAATTCACTGTATTTTCCAAATACAGTAATTCCACTTAATGTTTTCCAGCATCACTTCACTGTTCTCACAAGCACTAGTGCTATACAGAATATACTAACTGCTATTACGCTTAATGCTTGATAACAACACTTCATAAACATCACTAGCAGCACCACACTCAAACTGAACCAAAACCGACTGAACTTATTCTAGTCTCTTATCCATACTTATATAAGCTTGCATTTTACTAGAATGATCTACTTCTCCAACATTCTAGAACCTGCTGGTCTTACATATCAGCCCCTAGCAACAACAGTTACTAACAGAGACGTCAAATCATGCCAGAGTTTTCCTACATTACGTAATACTAAATTTTTTGCGTACAAACTTGAATTACATAATTTAACAAGCAGTCACGTAAATAAAACATTATAAAGAAAAAGAGCACAAAAATTAATGTACAACGTACGAAATAACTACGCTCACAAACAGCTGTCAAACTGGCAACTGACTTGTACCGGAACTAGCTACTGTAAACATCAGGAAACGTCGAGAAAAATCTCGGCTACCTAACTGGCTTTTTTTTTTTTTTTTTTTTTTTAGATTTTTCACTGTTTTGGAGCATTTTACATATTTTTTGCCTTGCACTAGCATTCCACCATTGTTTTAGTCATACACTTGATGTCTGCGTGGCTGGAAAGGCCTCCATTCCCCTACCGCTACTTAGCTTCGGCCTGGTGCTAATCGTGGCTCGCCTCGAGTTTCAACGCCCAGGGTAGAGCCTGTACACTTTGTGAATGACATTTTTCTCTTTTATGTCTAATAATACAATCTCTCACCTTTCTTTTCCCACAATCTCCACCACCAGACGAAAAAATAACTCGATATTACCATAGACATAATAAACACCAAAAAAGTGAAATTCTGTCTATCTATTGCCAGATGCCACAAACAAATCGCCTCCATGTCACCCTGTCCCTCGCCATTTCATTGCCCTGCTCGCAGCTCACACCCCCCTCTCTCATATACCTCTCCACTCCATCCCCCCATCTCATCCTTAGCCTCCCCCTCCCACTCCCCCCCTCCACCTCACTCACATACACTCTCCTCGTCAGTCTCTCATTCTCCATCCTCCTCACATGGCCAAAACGCCTCAGTGTGTTTCTCCTAATGCTTCCTATCACATCCACATCCACACCATAACACTCCTTCACTTCCTCATTTGTCAGTCTGTCTCTTCATGTGACTCCACAGGGATATGACTTACAGTGAAAGTTGCTGTTGTTGTGGCCCCAGGATTGTCTGAGACGTGAACCCGGTTGAGTGAAGGCTGAAGTTGCCCTTTTCGTGCAGACTACTATTCTTTGTCTGGGTCATGAAAGGGGCCCAAGGGACACATGTATAACCGGGCAGTGTGCCTTATTAGGACCGAAGGTGGAAGAATTACCTATAATTACAATTTAAAGCATCTTGATTCCTTCAGTAAGAGAACATTCTAAATGTTATATTTTTTATGCTATCAGATTATTTTTACCCGTTTAGGAGTGCACCCTAGTAGTACAAATGTTGATAAAGAAAATATCTCTTTCCTCTAGTTGGAAAAGTCTGGCGATGGTAGGAGTATGACACAATTATCGTACTGAAAGGGCCGTGTTTTCATGGGTTCAGGTGGCTTTCCATAATCTTCTTAAATTTTTTACATTACAGACAGCATTATCTTGTAAGTTGCCGTTTCTCTCGTAGCGACAGCATTTGCATAAGTTATGACAAAATCATAACAGTTTGCATATGCATATACAAACTGATAGGATAAAGGCGTTGATGCTCGGGACGCCTTCATGTGGTGGCATCAGTATAATCGGGTGACTAACTACGTGGTTAAATAAACGTTCCTCAAATATTTCCCCATCCCCTGAGCATATGATGGTGGCCTGCAAGAGAAGGGCACCTTGTACAGCTTAACATTGCAGTCTACTGGGTTAGTGTTCAGATGATCCTGATCCCCAAAAAACAGCAACAAAGAAGTGCTAGAGAACCTGCTCCTCCAGTGAGAATACGGCCATCTTTCAATAATAGTTTGAAATTGGATGCTTTCTAACAATATGAATTTCCATAGAATTATCCCATTCATTAGACATCATTTACCTTGCATTCGTTCTACCGGCATACTCATGATTTTATTCATCATAGCAATGACCTCTCAGTGATGAGATCAGAAAAATATTGGTCAATCTTGTCAGCACCGTAATGATTCATTGTTTCGTATCATTCCCCGTAAGAGCAGGTTGCCCTTGTTCAATTTAATCCTTCATGGTTGGCAAAATAGTTTTTTTTTTTTTTTTTTACTGCATTAAACCTCATTGAAACTGAACAAAGACTGTGCAAAGTAATTAATAAATAATCTATTTCAGCCATGTGCCATACAAAGCCCCTGCGCTAAGTGGCCATGGCTGCCTAGTTGACTGGAAGGGTTGTCATGATGCCGCCTTCTTAATTCCTTGTCATGATTTTGTGTTCTATCGATATCCTTTGGTAAGTCTGTGGCTTACCTATACAGTGGTATTATTACAGATCCCGCCTGGTACTCATTAAATGAGTAATGATTACCCTCCTACAGCTACAGTTGTACGTCTTGATTAACACAGACAGACAGGAGATGGAAAGATGTGCGAGCAGGGCGGAAACAGTAACGGCGAATCGCAAACTGATCATCTAGCTTTGGCTGGCGGGTCAGTCAACGAGGGATATTGCCCTTGAGACAGGGTTAAGCCTCTCTACCGTGTACCGCTGGATCCGACGCTGGCAGAAGAAAGGAACATTGGCCCTGAATCCTTACCACAGTCATCGAGTCTCCCCAGTCGTGTCATGGGATAAGACCACATCTACAGCATTCGATGTCGTTCAGCCTCATTATAAAGCAGTAGCTGCACGTCCGTTTTATAGTTCAGAAAGTCACCACTTTAGATCCAGGTTCCAGTTTTGATCAAGCCTCTCCATTTGTGGTTTTACTGTTGGTCTGTTGCTTCCAGACTGAATGAAAACTGGCCCAAATTAACTTCTCTAAGTACAGCCTGCGCTGGTACAACACCAATGGCTTCCAATCCCTACAGCAGCTGTCAAATTTCTTCATGTGTTGCCCGGAGCAGCAGCACATCAGCAGCTACTGGTATCCTTCGGACCAAACTTTGACGTGGAGTGTGACAGACATTTCATATATCACAAAGTCTCCAGTGTTGATCCAACTTCTCTATTTACCACTTGATCAGTCAATGGTATGGCTGGAACACTAGCTTTTAACCTTTACCTCAATAAAATTTCTCAAGTCGTGTCCCGTGTAAGCAATATATCAATGGCTTTCAGTCTGCACTACGGCCACGAGTCTTTCTAGTGGTAAATTGCAGCAGCAACGCAGGAAGGACCTTCAATGTCATTCACGCTAAACCAGGAGGTATACAGGCTTTTTATACTGCTGGAACTCCCCATTAATGCCTCAGCACATATCCAACCAGCTACAATACAAATGGTTATCATGTTAACAAGTGTTTCCCTTCAATTCAGATGTGTTCATGCTGTGTTAAACCTAAAAGTGTTTCAGCCATTGTGCGCTTCATTGTACATGGTTGTAGATTACACATATACGAATATAAGATTTTTTATACTGCCACCCACCCAAACAAAACTTTAAAAAGCAGCGTGCAGTCTAATAAGTAATGAGCATTTATAATAGTTCATTAAAGGCTCTGATACTGTTTTTTTAATGACAGTGGAACATTTTGTTAGATATAGCTCCGTCAGTGTGAGAAAAAGAATATTGAATACACGTCCCTAAATATGCGATATTGTTTTTATGAAACCGTACATAAAATAACATTGACGAGTTAAATGCATGGAAAATCAACTAGCACAATATAAATTTTTTCATTATCTCCGCCAAGGTTATGCGTTTGCCGGCGATGGCTTGACTGTTTGTTTGTCTGTTAGCAACTTTACTCAAAAAGTTACGATCATATTTTGATGAAATTTTTTGGAAGGGATGGCCATGGACAAAAGAAAAAACGATTAAATTTTGGGCGGCGGATTCAGATCCGGAACTGGAGTATCCGGCACAATATCTCCAAAAGTTTTCAATTATTTCAATTAAATGTTGTGGAAAGGTGGGCCATGGACCAAGGAAGAACTGAATTAAGTTTTGGGGCGGATACAGACCCGGACTCTATATCCGAATCTATCTATCTTCTATCTATCGCCAAACGCCTTAATCTCGTAAGGGGTGGCCACAAACAAATCGCCTCCGCGTCATCCAGTCCCCCGCCATTTCACTGCCTTGCTCCCAGCTCACACCCCCCTCTCTCATATACCTCTCCACTCCATCCCTCCATCTCATCCTTGGACTCCCATTCCCTCCCCCCCCCCTCCACCTCACTCACATAAAATCTCCTCATCAGTCTCTCACTCTCCATCCACTCCATATGGCCAAACCACCTCAGTGTGTTTCTCCTAACGCTTCCTATCACATCCACATCCACACCACAACGCTCCTTCACTTCCTCATCTGTCAGTCTGTCTCTCCATGTGACTCCACATGTTCCTTTCAAATAACTCATTTCCACTGCTCTCACTCTTGATTTCTGTACCTCCAACAAGGTTCATGCTTCACTTCCATACGTTAGAGTTGGTATTACAATACTGCCATGAAGTAGGTATCACAGTACTGCCATGAAGTAACTTTTTCACTTCCATGTTCGCTTCCCCGTTCTGTATCACTGCTTTCGAGGAACCAGCAACCTTTCTTCCTTCTTGTATCCTTTCAAGCACTTCATCCTCTAAACTTCGATCCTTACTCATCACACTACCCAAGTACTTAAACGCACTCACATTTTCCATTTCCTCCTCATCCAACCTCACTGTACATTCACTGACTTTACTTCTCTCGAAGACCATAACTTTACTCCTTCACGCCTTTAGATTGCGTTTCTTACACGCTCTTCCAAACTCACCCACCAAGCCTTGCAGCTTCCCTTCGTCTTCACTTAACAACACGGTATCATCTACTATACAGTACAAACAACAGTACAGGGAGTTTCTAAAGACTGCCCTCTCTCACTAGGGCCATTCCAAGATCCACTGCCCTACCTTGTATCTCTTTTATAACCCATCCATATACAGACTGAACAACCATGGAGACATGACACATCCCTGTTAAATCCAACCTTCAATTAGAAAAATTCACTCAGTTCACTATCCACACGCATTGCAGCCTTAGCACCCACACCAGTGCTCCTGGGCCCTTCGGGCCCCTCGCATTTGCTCCTGCGGAGGACTGTCTCGTTTATGTGCTGCTCTAGTGTAACGTTGTCACTTGGATTTTTTGCAGGTAATCAATTGATCGTGTTATTTGCAGCTTCGGGAATGGAACCCAGTTTATCTTAGTTCTATCTCTGGGCAAAAAATTCTACGGAGATCCTATGCCGGGCTTCGGGAGCAGCGTTTTTGGGTCAAAATGTGATCCCTCATTGAATATAGTAAAAGTTTTTCAATCGTGATGGGACCAAGTTTTTTCACATCAGCAAATTTTTGGCGATTCTTGTGCCAATTTTGGTGAGATTTGAATGTGTAATTTCGGCTCCCCAAAATGCAAACACACACACACACACACACACACACACACACACACACACACACACACACACACACCTACTGCTATAATATATTAGATACATACTCTTCACGGCACTGAACAACTTCCATCTACTCCATAAATATATTCTTAATACTTTCCACAATCCTTGTCTATCCAGCCTGTCATATACTTTCTCCAAATCCATGATGATGATGATGATGATGATGATCATACAACTTCTTTCCCTTCTCGAGAAACTTTTCCACTAAAGATCAAAGAATGAATATCTGATCTACACAACCCCTTCCCTTCCTAAAACCTCCCTGTTCTTCTCCAACTAATTCCTCTGTTATTTTCCTAACTCCGTTAGTAAGTATCCTAACATATTCTTTTCCTATTACAATAAGAAGACAAATGCCCCTATGATTACCACATACTTCTTTTCTCCTTTTCCTTTGTACAGGGGAATAATCATACCTGAGATCCAATCCTCCAGAACTCTACCTTCCTCCCAGGCCAATCTGCACGTCTTCCACATCCATTCTACTACTATCTCTCCCCCATGCTTCAATATTTCACCACACACTCCATCAGTTCCTGGGGCTTTCCCCATTTTAACTATTTTCATTGCTTCCACAACTTCCATCCTACTGATTCTTCCTCTCTTCTCACATCCATCCGTCTCCCAGCCATTCCCCAGCCACTTACACTCGCATTACGTTCATTCTCTATGTTCAACAACTCCTTAAAGTGTTCTTTCATTCTGCTCACTTTTTTCTTCCTTCTCTACTAGTAATCTACCATTTTTATCTTTCACTCCTCAACTAACTTCTTTGGCACGCTGTCTAACTCTCCTTACCTCTTTCCAGAACATTTTCTTACATTCCCTCTACTTTACACTCATATTCCTTCCAAATTCCTCATCCACTCTCTTCATGCTTTTACAAATCTTTTCACCTCTCTCTTCCTCTCTGCATATAACTTTCTCTTCCGTCTCTCAACTTCTTCCACGCCCCTGTTTCTCATCCACTCACTATATGCTTTCTTCTTTTGTGCCACAGCCTCTCTCACCTCTTCATTCCACCATGCTGTTCCCTGCAACCTCTTCCGGATCCTTATCCTTTTTAATGGCAGTGGCGTGGGCGGAGGAATGCGCTCTCTCAGTGCTTTCTAATTTTTGTGATTTCTTTCTTTCTTCATGTTTCAGGTTCTCAGTGGCGTGACCAGAGCTCCTAAAATATCGTTGGCCACCTCAGTGGTCACCACAGATATTTGGGAGAAAACCTTTGATACGCCCTGAAGGGTTCTGCTTAGTCCACCCCATAATTAGCCTTGGTCACCTCTGAGCAACCATATTTTAAAAAACACAAACTAAGCTTGTTTAAATACTTAATTAAGAACTTTTGTATAATTTGTCGTTAAATACCAGTAGTTTTTCTCTCTGAACCTTTGTGGGTTTCTTTACAACTAATTTGATGTGTTAGGATTTTTGTAAGGTGTCTGTGAGCAACTGGAAGCAGCCCTATGAATAGTATACTGCCTTAAATGTCTTCAGTAGTGTTTTTTTGAAGCAGTAGTATACTCGTAAACGCTGTTATCTATGATCTTGGTTCTGCTCTGACTTCTGACATTTTCTTGAACAGTTTGACTTTCTTTTTTTTCTTTTTTTTCTTTTTTTCAGATACATAACCAATTTCATCATCTCCATGTTGGCAAACCCTTATAAAAGTTAATGTAAGTGCAATAAGTAAGTATGTATATAATATATATGTTCTAGCTGTGGTATGACTTCTCAGCACCTAATTTATGTGAAACGTGTGATAGATATGAATTAGAAACCTAACTCTTATCTCCATAAATCTATAATTGTTACTTGATTATGATCACCAATACGCATATCTAGATATCTGTCTCTCAATATTTAGATAGACAAATAGATAGATAGACAAACAGGCAGACGAACAAAGAGATATGTTTATGGCTGTAATTTGATTAGATTTATGTTTTTTCGTTGAAATGATATTTTGTATATATATATATTATTACTGTGAATTAATCACGTTACAGCACAGGAATGCTTAGAAAAACCACTTGTCCCTCTTCAATTTCATAGTATTTGTTGGACGTTGATGATGACAGCCTCTTCATTAATTAACAGTAACTCTTCATTTTTAATCCAGTACAGACTGGCCTCAAATCCCGTTACCCTTCTGGCATTTTTGGTGAAGTGAATAAAAGAGCTCATAGCTGCTCAGTCGGTGATTAGCTGAGATACTTGTCATCTTAAGGTAACGGGATAGTGTGGCAAGCCTGAAATTCTTTTAGAATTAATAACCATCATGGCCATTAGAGGTCGTGGGAGAGCTTAGGAAACGTCGGCCGGGACTTGACGTGTGGGGGAACTCTAATGAGTTACCTTGGAGGACTTCAAGATAAAGTGTTCAACTATGGTTGCTGGGTGGACGCCGCATTTGCGTCTCCAAGCGGTTCTGCTTTCTCCTCTCTCCTTAGGCTCCTCTAACTGCCTCAGTTAATTTTGTAATGTCTTTTTCTACTACTGGCTGTCCCTTTTCATTTCTCCTATGCTATCTATCCTGTCTTTGGGGCATGAAATACTTGAATTTTTCTCATTCATCAAAAGTCTAGTCAGTGGCTCTTATATTGTTGCAACAAGGACTGGAGTGTGTCTGTGGGCTGTTGATCTTACCAACCGTAAGGTCCACTGTGGTTCGACACCACCCCAGTGTGAGGACCTCTACTGGCCTGCAGCTGCGAATCCGATGATGATGTGGCTTTGATGTAGGACTCTTGGCCATCAGCCGCTGGCCCAGCATGGCGATGTGGGACTCTGCTTTCTCACAGTGTACTACTATCACTTTGGTTAGCGATGAAAGTACATGCTCAGAGACTGATACCGGTTGTGTCACTGACCAGCCCCTTTGACTCCATGTTCCAACCACACGATCCTTTCTGTTCATTGGTAGTCACAATGAGCATTTTCTTTTCCATGAATGATAATAGAAATTGTCTCAAGTTCCCCTCCCTCAGTCCTGCTAATATGTTGACCTCATTGACAACCGTGGGTACTATTCATGCTACTTCTCCAATTCTTATTACTTATTATAAACCTCTACTTACATCTACTGTTTCCTCACATTTAACTACACCAGCTCCCATCTCACGAGCCCTTAAGTCTACGATTCCGTCCGCCTGTTCGTCATCGTCTTCTTCTTTTTCTATAACATCTTTCGAATCGTATTAGCTTCCACTCCCACCTACGTCTACCCTTCCTTTCTTCAAAATCCTTGTCCCATCATCATCCTTCTTCCCCTCTCACTAACCCTTCCTTAGCAACCCATCTCACTGGGCCCTAGACGTGATCTCAATATTTTAACATTACCACACATACAGATAACCTCTCCCTTCATCTCTATCTGGTTCGCCAAGTACGTACTAACATCAGGTCCTCTGTGTGACCCAATGGCTGTCATCTCCTTAGAGTGCTAAATGCAGCCCAAACTGAAAATATTAAATCTTTGCACGATCCTTCTGGTAATTCCCTTTCAGTCTCTCCAGATGCCCAGTTAAATTCCCCTACAAGCACTGTATGTCTTCCAGATATTTTGTCCTTTGGTATCCTAGGTTTTGCTGACTATTGATGATATTCGCCTAATTCTTTCTGAACAATAACACCCATTTGTCTCTGTCCATTGTTTTATTATCCTTTCAGGTGGACGCCATTAACAGCCAGCCAACGTTTCCTAAATAATAATTACTTTTAGTAATCATCCCCTTCTGTCATCATCGAGGACACGGTCCTCTATGTTTAAGGATGCATTCCTCCCCATCGCCAGCGCTCTTCCTGCTGTCGTTTTGGCCACACAACCATGTACAGCAACCACAGGCCGTCGGCCCAAGCAGTGCTCAGACTTGACTCTTGCCCTGCCTGTACTTCTGTACTTCCAGCATCCGATCTCGCCTTTTACAGAAAATAACCAGTCTACATTTTTTTTAGACAGGGGTGTCATGTATTCACTGAAAAACTGTCCTTTCCTTTCGAGAAATCCATCGCAAGCACGGAGCTTACGTCACTCTTCTGGCATCTATGTGCACCTGGCCCATACTACTCCTGTTGTGTCACATGTGTCCTGCTCTTCCACTGACACCTTCTGCACCTGTCTCCAGTTCTTTTGTTGCTTTTCTCTCCCTTCCTGATTCCTTTTCCTATTTTCCTTCTCTTTTTACCTGTGTTCCCTACACCTGACCTCTTTTCCATTCAGTATGTTCCAGGTCATCTCCTCCCTCACCTTCTCTGCGTGAAGGCAAACGTAAACATACCCTCGCGTCCTCCCTGTTTTATATTCCTAGTCTATCCCTCTCTTCATCTACTGCCTTTCCTACCCAACACTCCCCCTCATAGAAAAATATATGCTATGGAGATTTTTCACCGATTTCCACTCAGCCTTTGTTTTTTTCTCTGGAAGTTGAAATCTTTCAGAGTAACCTAAATTACCTTCGCTGTACCTCTTCCTTGCCTACCCTTTTAACAGAAATACATTCCCCTCCCTCCTTTGTCCCACCTACTTAACTTCCTCCAACCCCTCCTGAGCCTTGCCCTCTCTCGTCTTCGGATTCCTTCTCTTCCTCTGTCCAGCTATCCTCCTCCACCATGACCACCATATCCTCCCTCTCTTCCTCTGTCCAGCTATCCTCCTCCACCATGACCACCATATCCTACCTCTCTTCCCCAGTCACTACCATTCTTGATCCATCTATGGCTACTGGTTACTCTCGCTCTTAGTGCTCTAAACAACCACCACATTCCACTCGGATTTGATTTTGTTTTATTTGTCATGGTGTTTCGTCAGTGGAATGTCAGTGGAAACCATGCCCATCACACAGACTCCCCCCCCCCTTTTTTTTTTTATTCCTCTCACATCCTCGTCCTCCCAGTTCATATTCCTGATTATACTTTAGTGGATCCCCTTCTTCATATGACATCACCCTTCTCATCCGTAATTAGGTTCCCTTTCATCATCTCTTCACTTTCTTTCCTATTCCTCCAACTTCAGCTCATGTCTTTGTCAACTGGTCACTGTTACCTCTATTTCCTTTCCATTTTGATTTTCAAGACTTCATCCTCCTTCATTCCCTTCTCATTCCGATTTTTCTCCTTGGTGACGTAAATTGCCAGCATTCCCTGTGAGATGACTCAGTGATTAGCACTAAGACAGACTTATTAAAATATTTTCTTTCTTATCAAAAGATCTTCATCTTTAACAATGGCACCCCTCCTCATTTCGATCCCTGTGCTTGTTTCCTTTCTTGCCTAGATTTGTCTCGTTGTTCACCTTGGATTTCTCTGATTTTCCTTTGGTTGGTGTTAGATCATAATTTTTTTAACGATCACTTTCCCTAAAACGCATCCTTACCTCTTTCTGTCCCGTTCCTTATCGATCCTGTTGGCAGTTTCCTGTTGCTGACTGAGAGTTCTTTTCTTCTCACATGTGCGCCCTCTTCCTCCTTCATCTTTTCCTCTCCACGTGATATATTGTCCAACTTCTTTGTTCTAGTTATAAGTGCTGCCCTCGTTGTCATTTCCCGTGATACTTGATAATCCACAGCCAAACGTGTTCGTTGGTTTACTTCTGCTTGTACAAGGGCCTTCCATGCAAATCGTGCCGCCTGGAAAAACTTTTGTCACAAACGGACAGACGGTTTCCTTTCTCCGGACGTGCATGTAGTGATCCTCCATGCATTTCAACCTGATATAACTGGTCATCTTCCTGAAAATTGCCGTCCCATGGCCCTGACCTGTTGTATGTAAATTTTTTGAATGGATGATCAACAATCAACTCATCTAGCATCTTCAGTCCAATCGTCTTCTTCCCCCCTTACTGTATAGGTTTTACCAAGCATGCAACACCTTAGATCCTCTCCTTTTCAGCCGGAATGTTTTATCCTTTCTTTCACTCAACCATCAATTCATTTCTAACTTTGTTTTTAATTAGATAATGCCCACGATACTACTTAGAGGTATCTCATTCTTCGATATCATCATTCCCTTGGTCTTCATGGTAACCACTTTTTTTTCCAAGATTTTCTTTCCCTTTGGACTTTTTACATCCCCCTATAAGTCCAGTTTTTTCTGTGGATTTCCCATCATGAAGGTGTCCCCTGAGGCTGAGTCCTTAGTACGTTATGAATGGCATCGCTTCCTGTTTTCACCTCCTTAGTGTCGGCCTCCGTATGTTGGTAATTTTGGATTTACGTTGCAAATTCTGTTCTACCTCATCTCCTATCCACCATTCCGCCATTGATGCTGCCTCAGCTTGGCCATTGCTCAAGGCTTTCGTTATTCTAAGTCCTGTGCACTGACATTTACCTGTTCACAAACCATACTGTAATGGTAGGTGCTTAAGTCTTGACTTCCTGTTCCTAAAACACCTAACATATAGCTGGGTTTTCTTTCGAGTCCGGGGCTTAGGACAAATAAAAGAGAGGCAGGACACAAAAACTCCAGGCAATAACCTTACACGTATATTACTCAGTCAGACAAGGGACAATAGCAGATGTTACAAACACAATATTTGGTTAATCACAAACACTTATACCTAGATAATTAGTATCTCACAGGATACTATGGGAGAATACACTAAAATAACACTCGAGGCAGAGCATGCAGAGTAAGTACAGTCCAAGGTCTCTGAGCACGTGGAGGAGTTAGAGATGAGGCTCACTAAGGGAGGGTGTAAGGCACTGGGGTCCAATTGTGATTATGGTAGTATGAGGCGGAGTTTACTGGTAGTGTGTTCACTTTACTATTTTCTGGGAGCAAGGGACTTTTAGTCCCTGCATGACCTCCCCCCCCCCCGCACGCCACTGTCTCGCCAATTCACCTGTTACCAGTGACCTGGCCAGTAAAGACATGTCGTGCCACGACACGAAATTCAGGGCCAGAGTGATTCCCCAATTGATGATAATTTGGAGGACAAAGTTTATGTAGCATTAGAGGAAGAAAGAGAAATGATGATCATGTAAAGTTGCCAAAAAAGGTCAATATGGTGAGTGGAACAATGCTTATATTGCCTATATTACTGTATGAAAACCAATATACTCTCATACTGCATATAAATTCGTACCAAATAAATAAATAAATCCCATTTATGAGTGGTGTGGAATAGTTACCCTCCCATAGAACTCGTTTTCTTTGGAGCCAGCCTGATAGAAAACACAGTAAGGTAAGGGGTACTCCTACCTGTATCGAGTATTCTAAACCTCAGGAGAGCGATTTCTCTATGAATTTTTGATGTTTCTCACCAAAAGTGGAGGTTTGAGCCAAAAATATTTTTTTCCAAAATTGGTCAGAATTGGGGGAAGTCAGTGGTGGATAATCGGTCGAGAAGGGGCAGTTTAACCCACGGCGTCCCGTCGACGTTCTTTAACGTCCACACGTTTTGTCACTTCCAATCCCGTCGACGTACATAAATGCGAAAAAATTGCAAGGTCCCTAATTTGCACAATTTTCAATTTTCGTGAGTCATTTTTGGTACGTATACACGTGACACCTTCCTCAACAAGATGCCAGGCAGGAACAATGCCTTACCCAGCATGACCTCCTCCTCCCCCCCCTGCATGCCATTGTCTCAGCAATTCACCTGTTATCAGTGACCTGGCCAGTATAGCCATATCAAGCCACGGTACGAAATTCAGGGCCAGAGTGATTCCCCAATCAATGACAATCTGGAGGACAAACTTTACCTAGCATTAGAGGAAGAAACAGTTAAAAATGATGATCAGGTAATGTGGCAAAAAAAGGTCAGGTATTAGTGAGTGAAACAATGCTTATAATGCCTATATTACTGCTTGAAAACTAATATATTCTTGTACTACATATAAATTCGTACCAAGTAAATAAATAAATACCGTTTATGAGTGGTGTGAAATAGTTATCCTCCCATAGAACTCGTTTTCTTTGGTGCCAGCCTGATAGAAAACCCAGTAAGGTAAGGAGGTACTCCTACCTGTAATGAGTATTTAAAACCTCAGGTGAGCGATTTCTCTATGAATTTTCGATGCTTCTCACTAAAAGCGAAAGTTTGAGCCAAAAAAAATATTTTCCTAAAATGGTCGGGATTGGGGGGAATCAGTGGTGGAAAAGTGGTCGGGATGGGGCGGGTTAAATATTCTACTCTTCATCATCTTTGTTTGTTGCAAATGCAAACTTATCATTCATAGAGTACTGATCTGGCCACATATTTTCGTCTTTGCTCTGTCCTTATTCTTTCTAAACTTCATTACTGGTGCCAAGTCGACTCTTCTGCCTCCACTCACACCCATTCAAAACTTGATTCCATTCAGCATGTTGGTCTTCAATTAGCTATTGGTGCATATCGATCAAATCTCATTGCAATTCTTTACATTGAATCAAGCACCACCTTCCCCTCTTACCATTTGTTGCTTTCTCACATTAGGCATAATACACATCTTCTTAAATTTCTTACTAATAATTTCCTCTGCTCTTCCAGTCTTCTTCAATGCTCGTTTTGCTCAATCTCTCATTTCTTTGTTTTGTTCCTCTTCAGATTCTGTACAAGGTCTAATAAAAGGCGCCATGACTTATCTTGAGTTTAATGAGGGATATCCTTAAAGGAAGTATAGCTTGCCCATCCCTGCTTGTCTCAAGCCTAAGGAATAGTTCACAATTCTTTAGTGCGCAGGCCACTCCAAGCTGCCGGCCATATGCCCAATTCTTGTACGGCACACTTACAAGCCCCATAGATTCCCACCCTTTTCAGTTTATTGATTTTTACCTTACTTCTACTCTTATTCTTCATCTAGTTACCTTACCGCTTTGGTTTCTGCCTCATCCTATACTCTGTCCTCCTTTCACTGTTTGTTCTAAGTCTTATCTCCCCTCAGATACTGTTTGCTTCCATTTTCTTAAAAAAGATTCTTTTCACTATTCTGACACCTAACTGACAGCTCTATGTTTTGCCAAGCTGTCAGTATTCCTGTTGTGTTCTGTGACTCATTCCAAAAGTACTCTTTCTCTCATTACAGGTATTCTCACTGCAGAACATTATTCTCTTCACTTGGAGTCTCATCCAAGATTCTCTTTCTTTTACTTCGTGATCTTCTCTGATTCTCTCAGACCGCTAACTTCCCTGCAAACCTCATCTCACTTTCATCCCCTGATAACCCAATATCAGTAGTGGCTGTTCCACCTTTATCTTTAGGAAAAATCAGTTCACTTCTGTGATTCCCTAGTCATATAGCTATTACTGATAAAGAACGAGATGACTCACTTGCACGTTCAGATACTTTCATCAACGTCCTCTCTCCAACCACTCCTGCTTCTGACTGTTTTCATTCCCTATCTAATCTCCCATGAACATTGGCAATCCTCATGGGACCTTCAGGTCAAACAAGTTTCTTCTACTGCTAACACGTAATCCAGTGATTTATGTCCCATGGTAGTTTCATCGGTGACTAATTCGGGAACCCACTGGCCTAAGCTAATAAGGAGGGTGGTTAAACACCCCACAGAACTAAAATCAAGACCTGTCAAAGGGCAGATGAGCTGTGTAAGCCAACGACCATCAATCACGGTGGGACTGATTGGCAGACCACCTGGGAATATGGAAACTCTGAATTAAACCTGGATAACCCTTACAAGGGATTCTACGGCCTTGCCCAAAGGTTAAAGTCAGTCCTTCCCTGACTTGGGAGATTTGGTTGGCGTTTGCATCCCCTCCCAGGAAAACCTTATATCCTGCATGACTTAATTAGAAGAGGTATCAAGGTCAGCATTGACTGTCTGAACATGGCTCCGTTTTGCTGGGTGGTCCCTTCTCACTTCCCAGCCTGATGGAACTTCGGGGGTCCTTTCATGTTGGCACCAGTTATGATGGCTGCTGAGTAAAGCTTAACTGATCCCAGTAGCTGGATGACGGGGGGAACCCCCTAGCCCAAGTCCTATTTTTGAGTCGTGTGGTGGTGCAGAATACACACAGATCTGTAGAATGATGTGCAGGTTTTGCCTTTGGAAGGCATTCCCAGTGGGGGCTTTAAACCTTCTAGGCATTTTGAAGGATGATTGACTGCCTTTGTTGTCATGAGAGTTTGGGCGGTTGAGGGTTGACATAGCTGCACTCTCTGAAGTGAGGCGCCCCAGGCATGGTGAGCTCAGTAGCGATGGGTATACACAGTACTGGTCTGACTATGATGATGTTGGCCAGCTTAGAAGTGTAATTGTAGCAATTGTTGCACTCTTTGTCAGTTGTGTTAACAGGGTTAAGCCAGTTGATGAGTGTATAATGCTGATGAGGTTGATGCACTCCATGGGCTTCACCTCACTTATTGCCATGTATGTTCCAACTGCAGTGAGTTCTATTGATGAGAAGAAACTGTTCTATGCTAAACTTCATTCAATTGTCGAACAGTATACCTTGTGGGATACACATTTGTTCCTGGATTATTTTAATGCAGTTACAGGTACTGACAGGGAAGGATTCGAGGAAGCTAGGCACATAGATCCCCATGGCTTTGGAACCAGGAATTTGAATAGTTCATTTTTTTTTTTGGATTTCGCAGCCCTGTAAATTGAGAATTGTTGCATCCTGGTCCAACAAACAGATCTTCACCACTGGACTTGGTATTCCAGTACATATGGGGTTGCAATGGAGACTGGCCACATCCTTGTTAGTACTCATTGGAGGATGCTTCAGAACTGCAGTTTTTTTCAGCGTGCAGAGTCCTTTGCTAATGATTGCAGACTTGTTGTTGTGACTCTAATGCCACAAATTAAAACTGAGAGAAGCTCTATACGCTACCCAAAAGTGTTTCATCATAAGAATCTCAGGGATGAGGAGTCTGCTTTTGAGTATACAGTGTCAGTCTCAAATCAATTGCGAGTCAAAGTCACTATGGAGTATCAAGTGGCAATTTCAGAGTTACTGACCTTGACATTGCTGATGATGCAGTTGCCTTTGCAGAGTCACAGGAGATCCTTCTGAGTGCCCCTAAGGAATTTCACGACAATGCAAAACCAATGAGGTTAAAGGTCTCTTAGGCCAAGACCAAGGTCCAGGCATGTAGTAGTTTGTTGGATGAGCCAGTTCAGTCTGTCCTACCATGTGGTTAGAATGTGGAGGTCGTGGAAAGGTTTGCTTATCTAAGTATGGTAAATAACAAATAACAACAGTAGGTCAGACAATGAAAGTTCTTGTTGCATCAGTCTGGACAATTAGGTTATGAATTCACACAACTCAGATATTTGATGGTGCCACTATTTGTGTAGAGAGACGAAAATTCGCATCTTCAAGATGTTGGTGCTCCTTGACTTACTCCGTGGCTAAGAGACATGGACATCACACAGTGACTTGAACTGGCTAACTGACTCCTTAAATGTTAAGTACCTTCGCTGTGTCATGGGATATCTGTGGTACAATCGGGTTCATAATGAGTGACTACTCCGTGACACTGAGTCGAGGTCCGTTACCAACATAATACTGTATGTCAATGCCAAATGCAGTTATATTGGCACGTGGCCCGTGTTCCTAAGGCTAACCCTGCCCGCAGGATGGTCTCTAAGTGAGTTTACCCTGGGTGAAGGAAATCAAGGGGAATGCCACTGAACTCATGGCTGGAGCATGTTGACCATTCATGTCAAGAGGTACGAAAGAGGGGGAAGAGTTTCTGCCTGGAGCATTGCACGAATGAACACTTGTGGATAGAGTCAGAGGTTGAGTGAGGCTATGCTCCCCATGATATTTGTGTCCACCCCAACCATGATGAACAAACATCATAGTACTAAATCCTCAGTTTTTCCTTGGCACAAATCGACCTACCTCAGTCGTTGCAGGGAGACTGTCCTTGCTCCTCTTCGCTTGATATATACCCCTTCACTCAGGGTCACCTAATGAGCTGTGAACTTCAGGCGCACCGTTCACATTGTAACTACCCCATTCTATCTGTCACTTTTTCTCCTTTGCTCGACTGCACTCCAACACCTCGTCTCAACTTTTCCCTTCATCTTCTCACTACTTCGGCCCCCACTGGTTGCTGATTTCCTAGATGATTTTCTCATTGTTTCTCTTTCCAGAGTTATTACTTTTCTTGCTGCTCTCCCCATCTTGCATTTAATCTATTTTCCCCCGATACCTTCTATCTTAGGGTCATATAGATATGTTATTGCTGGGTGATACCTCTCCATTGTTCCTTCCTTTCTTCCTCTGTAGACATTATATAGGCATTATATAGGCATTAGGATATATCTCATAAACACAACGTACAGGATGTAATGTCTGCTGGGGACATACATAGTTTTTCACTAGGAATGTTGATTCACATAATGTATATCCACAACCTTGTTGTCCCAGACCATCAATAATCCTTAACCATATGATGTATCTCAAACTTCCTTGTAGTCCAGATAACCAAGAATTTCATGACGTATTCAAACATGTAGAGTAACCAGCCCTAGTCAGTTAGTAGACGTGGATGGATATCTACCAGACATTACAACACACATACACATCCTCTCCGAGCTGTATATAATGTTGGAGAGATTTCCTTCAGAGAGAAAAAGGGGAGAGAGAAGGGATAGAGAGAAGGTCTGACACTAGGGTCATGCTCCGCTACACTGTAACTCACTATTATAACTGTGTGCAATAAACTTCGTAACCCAAGAGTGCTGTAACCCGCCTCGTTGACACAACGTCTCACTGCTTTATTCTGGCTGAGCTTACGATCCATAATCGATTTTCCTATCTCCCTACAAGTACCTAAGACCACGCTATCGAGACTGGTGGCAAGCGTTAATAACGAACCAACTACGATAAACTACGCCACTTGAGATTGGTGAACAGCGGAAAACTACAACAAACTACGCCTTACGAGTTTATACTATGATATCTACCTCACTACATTCACCGAGAGTGGTGGCAAGCTGTAAACGAAGCCAATTAACATCTCAGTCAAAGCAATCTGCGACTCCTCTACAAGCAACAATCAGCAATTAAACAAATAAGACTCGCTTCTAACCACCTCAACCGCAACTCCATGATCTATGAGAATCAGTAGCAGTGATAATCTACGTCAGTTAACAACTCTACAAGCCTGCAAGTTTATTTCAACAAGTAAGGAAAATCAAACACTAGAAGTTTAGAAGACGACCAAACAACAACAAGGAAAGTGAGAAAGGACGAAGTGCATCTGTGTGTTGACCCAACATGGTTATGTAACATCAGCACATTTTCTCCCTCCTTGAACCTCTACCACCCTCCACCACGACCCCCACCGCCTTCTTCCTCACCACTGTTACCACAGTGAGGCAGCAGGTCAGCAGCGTCATCATTTGCTAAGATCGTCATAACCCGTCAATCAGTCCGAGTGCCTGACAACACCATCCTACAGCTGCTCGCCTGCCAGCCTGTCTGCCTACTTCAGCAACGACAGCGAGTGCTGATGCTGTCATACCAGGACCTGACCTACCTCAACCAGACCCTACCAAGTGACATCTGACCTCCACCACCAGGAAGAGGAGAGCGAGTGTCTTGACCCCAGATGTAATCAACAACCAACAAACACCATGACTGTATCTCCTTGCTGTTCTAGTGAGTTGATTTATTCTAACCAAAGGTGTATTAGTTAAACACTTCACCACTTACATAACTATCCATAAACTATCACTTAGTTAACGAACCAAGCAATTATACATATATATTCATCATCATAAATATTACAAACTACACAGTGGGAGACAATTACATAATTACACACTTACAAATGTGTCTTATAATTTTAATTTTATTAGCAATCAAGAGAAAAGTAAAATATGATTCAGTGTGTAATCCCATTATGCTAAGTAAAGTTCCACAGTTAGTGCCTGAAGGATCAACATTAACAGTGACAAATACCCTGACACAAACACCAGAAAACGATCAACAAAATATAAATTCCGAAACACCATCAGCAACACAAGAACAAGCAGAAAACCAAACTCAGGAAACAAAACATACACTAGATAAAGAACAACAAACAGATGCAATTTATGTTGAAGTAAATGACGATGACAGTTGGTCAGAAATTTCAGATGTAGATAGTGAACTTCATGAAAATTTACTTCCAGTTTACTATAACTTAGACCATAGAGTATTAAGGTCAGGGAAAACATATATTTCCTGTAAATGGCGATTGCAAGAAAAACACGGTAAAGATGCTTAATGTAGTTGACGCAAGTACTAGTGCAGTACCATCTCCACAAAATCCCAGTAATACTCCATTTTCAGTGTATATTTGTCATGAAGACAATGAACTACCTAAATTCTCTGGTACGGAAAAAGACAAGATCGACATAAACACACTTATTGAACAATGTCAGCAGTATTTCATTAGGAGACACATTACAGATGAGAAAGGAAAAATAGTTTTTTTTTTTTTTTTCAGCTAGAATATACCAAGAACGACGCCCAGCTGGCAAATTGCTCAGGTCAGACAAGCTGTTGAAAGCTTCAACATTTGAGCAATGTAAGACAGAATTCCTCAGGAAATTCTCTGAAGGCAAGAATTTTCTTTGTGGTATAATCTCAGAATTACACAAAATTGTAGACCTACTTAGGCAACACACTCAGGCTCAGATCTGGGGGAAATTACAGCAGATATTTCCACCATTAATCTAGCCTAGAAAACTCAGACTGGGTCACAGAGGATGGTAATATGTCACCAGTGCATGTCGTTGACATCATTGGCTACATATCAGTCCTATGCCAATTTCCTGACAGGATATTAAAGATTTCGAAAACCATCCCATATAATCCAGGGATGAGTTTACTTGATTTCATTTATGAGGTGGAATTAAACTGCAGTAAAGCTGACATGACTGACACATCACAGGCAAACAGGACAGGGATCAAAGTGTCAGAAATCGTAGCAGAGATAAATAAGTCAAGTCCTGGCTAGGACCAGACACAATCTCGACCACTTCAGAAACAAGCACACAGTCAGGTTAGCTCAAGGACTCGTTCCCGCACACCAAGTAACAGGGCGGTACAAAAGTCTGGCCGAAGTCCCAGTAGACATCGATCGGCACAAAGACAGGCAAATGGAAGATCACCTCATAGGTCGAACTCAAGTAACACTCTCTGTTACTACAGTATAGCGCAAAGCCTGGTCACACAAAATCGGAGTGTTACATTGAAACGAAAGAAGATAGGCAAAAGGTTCCGAAGCCTATTGTAGACATCATAGGTCCTCTGGTCATTGGACCTCAGATTGTAAAACGATAGAAAAATTGGTATTCATCAATAGGTCGGGGGAAGGTCGTACCGGCACAAAAGACAATGACACATAAAACACCCAAATAAACAAATAGTCAACATAGGAAGTTTCGTTGGAAATGAATGCATTTTGGTCTCTGCTTTATGTGAGGAGGAAGATTTTTCATTATTTTTGGATTCGTCTTACCAGTGAATTTAGTAACACAAGATGAGTTAGAAAGAATTTTTAGAAATAGAAGAAAAGTGACGTTTTTGGACAACTCAGACTTAAAAATTTACACAGTGGATGGTAAAGAAATACAAGTAATTGGTATGACTGAGTTAAACATGAAATTCACAGAGACAACAAAATCAATCACTACCACCTTTTACGTGGTAAAAAAATTATCAATAAGAGGAGATATGTTGCTTGGACTTAACACAATGAGAACACAAAATATAATCTTGATGCCACATTTCAATGGAATTCATTATGAGAGCGAATTCATAGAGGAAATTTCATCTCCTGATAATAAAACCAGCAATTATAGGAAAACTAGCATCACAAGAACGATTACACACAAAACCAAAATTGGGGAGCCTGAAGTACAACTTCTCAAAGAAAATGGGAGCGTAGACCAGCTGTCACAGCCCAACCCCCACTCCTCACTCACTCACAATGCAACAGTGACTCACCCACTCACCCAGCCAGCATTAATTATGATATAAATTTACCACCAAAATCATTCATGCAAGTTATGATTAAGAGTAAATTGAGAAACTGTAATGTCATTGCATTAGAAGAGAAGATTAGAATAAATGGCCTTTTCACAGAAAGCACCCTATGCTGGATGAAGGACAAGGGTGAGACTAATGTGATTTTAGCTAACACCATGAATGGAGACATGAAGATTAAGAAGGGAACCTGTATTTGTAGGTTAGAAATTTGCCCAGTTCCTATATGCAAAGTGACAGTAGGGGAGCATCAGAGTAAGCTCGTCAGACAGAGAGTGCATAAAGGAGAATTTGATTCACTCTGGTCAATTCAACGAAGAAAATGATCTCTTAGATCTAATAGTGAAACATCGACAAATGGTAGCATTACCTGGAGAACAGTTAGGGTGTACTAACCTGATTACACACAAGATTAATCTACACCTGGACACACAACTAATGCGAGTATATATACTGGCTTATAGAGTCAAGCATTCACGACGCACCCTGGCAAATCAATATGTTAAGGAAATGCCAAAACTAGGTATTATTGAACCATCTGTCTCCCCATGGAATGCCCCATTATTTTTCGTGCCCAAATGAAACGGAGAAATGCATGCAATAGTAGATTACCATAAATTAAATCAACGCACAGTCCCTGACCGGTTTCCTATGCTATTGTTAAGTGACGTCTTACAAAATATTGGACCAGAAAATAATGTATTTTCCACAATCGATTTCCTCAATGGCTATTACCAAATTAGCCTTCAACAAGAATCATGCAAATACACTGCTTTCTCCACGAATACAGAACATTACCAATATAACCGAATGCCAATGGGGTTGAGGACAGCATCAGGCACTTTCCGAAGATTAATGGATTATGTATTGTCTGGAATGCTGGGAAAAGGAATATTTGTGAATCTAGATGACATAATTATAGCTACTCCAACTATAGACTAACATCTTCAGATATTAGACCAGCTCCTACAAAAGCTTGCTGATGCTGGCTTAAAAATTAAGCTATCTAAATGCAAATTTTGCGTTAACCCCTTAACCACGAGGCGTCACTTTCGTGATGCTTGGGAGCAAGGGATCATACCGCGGGGCGTCACTTTTGTGATTCTGTGTTATTTTGAATTCACCCGGGCTTTCAAGTGGTGGCTTGTATCATCTATCAGTACTGCCTATGTCCAACACTAGTCAGCACTCCTAATCTCATCTGTACTCCCATCCATTGTTGACAATTTAGCCATTTCTCCCCGTTCTTGACTCCCCTCCCTACCTCCCCTCTATTACCCTATCCTCTCGCCTGCCCGGCCGTGCTACACCAAGTAAATCTTCCCTGGAATTTTTCACTGATTTCATCCATTTAAATAAGCTCTATACCCTATTCTTATACCAAATAATATATACAAGAAAGAAATTAGGTAAGTGAGAGTGCCATACACCTGGAATTGGCTAATTCTCACCTGACAACACCTCACGTCCACTCGTTCACTAATTTTCATTGTTTATTTCCCCTTGAAATACGCTGTATAATCTATTTTCTTAATAAAAATATATATAAAAAAGGAAGGGAGAAGCCTAAGTGATATTTACATTCACTTGGAACTACCTAATTATTGCAGGCCACCACACTGTATTCTACGCTAAGTAAATCTTCCCTGGAATTTTCCACTGATTTCATCCATTGAAATAAGCCCTATACCCTATTCTTAAACCAAATAATATATACAAAAAAGAAATAAGGTAAGTGATAGTGCCATACACCTGGAATTGGCTAATTATCACCTGACAACACCTCACGTACACTCGTTCGCTAATTTTCGCTGTTTATTTCCCCTTGAAATATGCCGTATAATCTATTTTCGTAATAAATATACATATAAGGAGGGAAGGGAGAAGCCTAAGTGATATTTACATTCACCTGGAACTACCTAATTATTATGTATTGTCTTGGTTTCCTGCCAATCATTTCATTGCCACATACTAGCAGGTCTCACAAGGCTAAAGTTGGTAGTATTGCACTCACCCAAGCCTTGAAGCCAGGCGGCAGGAGGCCATCACTATCAGTTCACTCGTCTTTCAAGGTGAAGGTATGCCTAATTTGCTCCTGCTAACTTCTGCCGTTTTTCAGCCCCATGCAAAGGGCCCTGTGACCTTTACCCCCTACTAAACCTCGTGTGGAAAGAGGTAAAGGGCTGACAATTGATAAAAGAGTGACTACGATCTTTCTATTGAGTAAAACAGTGCAAGTGGAATTGTAAATAATGTGTAAATAATGTGTAAACAGCAAGTGAAAGCAATGAATGTACATATACGTGAACAGTGGAAAATAGTTTTATACGTTACTTCAAGTGACAGTGCCTAACACAGTGTAAATAAAATAGAAATGTAAATAACGTAAACAAAATAGAGAACGTAAATAGAAATGTAAATGAGTAGTATTATAAGAATACGAGTATATACCATAGGAGTAATGAAAGTGAAAGTTTCACTCTAGCATGTATGAATACTATGAGTTATGAGAGTGAAGGTGAAAGTGAAATTCACTCTCAATGCTAGTATACAGTACGAGAAAGTGAATGCTACGTATTTTACTGAAAGAAATTGAATGCCTACAGTGACAATAAACTTCTATTACTGAAGGAAACTTTTGGATAAAGATTGTAGATATATATAAGTGTTATCTAGTAATAGAAATATAAACTGTGAGTGTTTTTATGAATAATAAATGACAGAACACCAGCGGCGAACTAGCACAAGTGGGAAGGTCATACGCCCTCGTAATTTTCATTGCTTACACAATGTTTTTTTTTGGAGTATGGATTCCAAACTTTTTGAGAATCATAGAATAGTGTTTCTATTGATAATATCAGACTGTGGTAACCATATTACGGGTTGTCGGGAAGTGTAAAGTGAAGACTTTGTTACCCAACTTCAGAGGTCTCCACAAGTCCTATGGTACTCGACGAAGGCTCAACAAACACCCCAGGAGAAAGCTGAAGGTATGTGCCATAAGCATATATGATTTTAATATTCTAGGACTAATAACTGATTTTTGGCAAATATTTTTAGAGAGTCTATCGAAGCGCGAATATGCCTACGGGAGCCGCAAGAAAAAGCAAAACAAGCCCGTGGTTAAAGGGTTAAGGAAATAAAATTCTTAGGCCACAGACTAGATGCCTGAGGTATTCACATATCTGAGGACAAAATACAGGTGGTAAGGGATTTCCCAGAACCAACAAATACAGGCAAACTAAGACAATATGGGGGGCTAGCAGGTTATTACAACCCCTTTATTAACCAATTCTCTCATATAGCACAATTGCTATTCATTCTACTAAAAAAGGATGATGTATTCCAGTGGGAAGAGGAAAAAATCTAGCATTTAACCCCTTCATGCACGGATAAGTTAATAAGTTTCCTATGCTATAACAAGTTTTCTGTGCCATAATAAGTTTTCTGTGCCGCACCCTCCAAAAATGTGTATTCTCGGCTTATTTTCACCACCCAAACATATTTGTTTTGCCACAAAACCCACATAGTCCTATTCATCGATGTTTGTTCTACACGATAAGCAAAAAAAAAAAAAACACCAAAATAACACTAAACGTATGTTAGGGCCCTCAGAATAAATACTCGGGATCATAGATTTCACTTTCCCAACAACATAAGTCGAATGTTTACAATCAAACTCTACCCGTTATACAACCATTCGAAAGAGAATTTTATTAGCTTTCGAATGCCAGAGGTCCCAGTTTGATACAAGTTATATTGTCTGAATAATAAGTGAAAAAGTACAATCCATTTCCGACAGAAAACAGATTTTTTATTCGGGGAGCTCTACTGAAAAACTTTCCTGTGTTATGTTTTTATTTTATCATCCTATGCAGAATATCATTTCCTTTAATTTGAGCCAAAAACGGTGATTCTAGGCCTCATAATTTTCAAGAAAAATGCAAAAAACTATAATGTATTTTCCCATGCACTGAACTGCCATCAGCTGTGCCCGCTTAGGTTATTTTCCCGTAGCGCGCTAACACTTTCATACTTGCTAGCTACGCTTTCTTTGGTTTTATACCAAGAACTATTTTATATAATTACTTCTGTTTTGTTTTTACTCCTCTCAGAAGCCACAAATGAACACTAAATCTGTTGCTAGCAGCTGAAACTGAAGCTGCACTTATTTCCCTGTCTTGTGTAGAGGTAAATAACAATGTATATGTATGTGTAAATATACTGACTTAAATAGAGGTAACTAGATTAAAAAAAAAAAAGAATATCACGTACTTCTCGAGTGGAGATGATCTTCCTGCAGGACCAGATCGATTGGGAGGTGAGGAATTTTGTACTGTGTGTGTGTGTGTGTGTGTGTGTGTGTGTGTGTGTGTGTGCTCCACTAGTGAAGGTATCGCTCAGTACGGTACCGCTCAAAACAATCACCCATGCAAAGCGGCACATCACATACAGGACGCATATTCCTTCTGTCCTTCCTCATCCCCAACTTGAAGCACAAGGTACACCTGAGCCTCTTCTTCTTGGGGATCCTAGCCCGGTGGTGGCCCAGAGTACGCTCCAACCTCACATCGTCGTCAATCACCCAGCGACGCTTGCTTGGATACCCTTGTTCTCTGTGGTCCTGTCATGCGGAACCTGCAGTCCCTGGCATGGGTTCTCCCAACGGACAAGCAACTGGAGGTGGTGGAGGTACTGGCATCGCTGATGGGCCTCCTACATGCAGTGCTGGTGGCAACGGTAGCAACTGTGATGGGTCTGCTGCAGGTGGTGCTGGTGTTGGTTGTCCTGCAGGTAGTGCTGGTGCTGGTGGTGGCTGGGCCCATCCTGACACTGGTGCCTGTGTCTGCTGGGTGCCAGGTGTTGCTGGTGCTGGCCACCTGGTAGGTAGGTCTGGCGCGTGGTACAGACTCGTGCCAGTCCTCTTCATGGAATGCAGAAGATTGTAGATGATCTGCTTCACAAATTCAAGAAGAGTTACTGTCATGCATCTGTACTTTTTGTACAAGGCAAACGCGTTTAAGAGTGCCATTTGGATGAAGTAGAAGGTGATCTTCATCCACTTGACAGTTCACCATTGGATGGGATAGTACTGGACCATGTGAACGAAATGATCAACCCCACCCATGTACCTGTTGTAGTCCTCCACAACGACAGGCTTGTTGATGACCTTCTCCATGTAGGTTGTCTGCCCATCATGACCCCGCACCTTTCCTCGAACTCTCTTCGGAATGGTGTCCGCAGTGTGGAAGGTGGACACCATGTTCACATTGTGCTTGTCCTTCCACAGTAGGACTAGCACATTGTCCTTGTGCCTGTATGACATGGCTCCCTCGGGCAGGTTCTTAGCCCTGGCAATGGCCTGCAGCTGCCATAGCGCTCTTCTAGGCAGCCGTAGGGTCCCACACACATAAAAGCCTGCAGTGAAGAGTCATTTGCACAGGGCTACAGAAATGTAGTAGTTGTCCATGATCAACTTATAGCCCTGGGCCTTCAATGGTTCCACAAGGCCCCACACGGTGTTCTTGAGGGTCTGCTGCACCCCGGTGTAGATCTCGGGGTTCCAGATGTAGCCCGGGGATGAGTCAGCCAACATATACATCTTCATGGAATACTTGATGGGCTTCTGGGGGTTGTACACGCAGAAGGACAGCCGGCCCTTCCACTCCAGAGAGCCCTCATCCAGGCTAAGCTGCTCCTCAGGTTGGTACGCTGAATGGAACAGCTGAAGGAGGTACTCCATGACCGTGTGAACGCAAATGAGCCAATCTTGGTTGTCCCGGGGTATGGTGAGCAAATTGAAGGTGTGGAAGTGCTTGAGGATGGTGGTGAAACGCCTTCCACTTATCGCCCGCCAGACCCTAGGGTAGTCGTGCAGCTCATAGCTCCTCCGATAGTGCCTGATGGTTAGCATGTGCATGACCCTTATGAAAAGGTATAACCCAGGAACTTGGTAATCTCCTCTTCATTGCAGGAGAACCAGGCATCCAGGAATATGGCATACCAGTTGCTTTCCACAGTGAGGTATGACAACAACTCCTGCATGAAAAGGAGCCGGTAGAACTGCAGGGGTTATTGGAAAATCCACCTGGATCCCTGGGGAGCCAGTGAACGGCCAGTGGTTCGGTATGAACGGGCCACTGCTCCACCCAGGATCCTCTTCAGCGGCAGTGGCAGCGGGTTGGCCTGTCAACACCCTTCGGCCTGCCCTCCGACCCCTTGGACGTCCCCCGTGTCCAGGCAGCGGACCACGGCACCTCGTCTGGGAGGGGAGGCCTTGGACGAGGATGAGGACAAGGCAGAGGGCTCTGGGGACACAAGTCTCCTCGGTCTGGCCGGCAAGGATGTCACCATAGCATCCTGCATGGCAGAAGCTAGTGGAAGGGCCATCATAATGAACGATGGCTCAGCTTCCGATGACACTGGTTTGCCAAGGGGGGCAGAGGGGCCTGGAGGTTGGGAGCCGATGAAGAGAGCTGTGGGACTGGCAGGTCCTGGAGGTGGGGAGGGTTCTTTGGTGAAGCCGGCTGATGATGGTGGTGTGCTCTACCGTGATGGAAGGTGGTGGGGCAGCTCCACTTCCTGACCAGATGGCGTCAGCTCAACCTCCACCCCAGAAAGGTCACTCTCAATGTTGCTCTCTCACTCTAACTCGTCGACGATCTTGTGCCACTCGTATGGTGCCAACCCGCGCTTCATCCCTGCAAGACTGATGTCGTTGCAAGCCAACTGGAGAATAAATTGCTGTCAAAGGGATGGACCCTGTGGTAGTCCAGTGCTATGGTAGGGATGTGAGCTGAAATATAAGAGTCAAGATATTTTATTCACAGCCACCAAGAACTTTGCTCAACACTGGCACAACGCAAGGGTTCATGATAAACGTGTATGTCCATGAAAAACATCGTCTCCTACGCCTGACTTACCACACAGGTAGGGGCCACGAGCACGTGGTTACCTCTTCCAATTGCTTTGCACATTACACATAAGCAAATCTATCATTTTTATGAGATACACAGTACATTTTACAACTAAAATGTAAATGCACATGTTCCATAGGCCCTTACCTGTGTGCTAAGGTGTAGCAGACAGTGTTTCCCTTACGAGAACATGTTGCAGTGTTTACGCTTCTATTTCACATTACACATAACCAAGTCCATCATTGTATGAGAATTACAGTATATTTCACCAATAAAATGTAAATGCATGTGTTCCTAACCTCACGTTGCATTTTGCTACCTTTGTGCTAACTCAGGTGTACGACATACACTATTCCTTATGAGGACGAGGGTCAGTCTTTCACTGTCTGTTTACATAAAACATAACCAAATCTATCACTTTTTATGAGATACACAGTATATTTCACCAATGAAATGTAAATGCACGTGTTCCTAACCTCGCATTGCATTTTGCTACCTTTGTGCTAACTCAGGTGCATGACACACACTCTTCCTTATGAGCACGTGGGTCAGTCTTTCATTGTTTTTTCACATAAAACATAACCAAAACTATCACTTTATGAGATACACAGTATATTTCACCAATAAAAATGTAAATGCACGTATTCCTAACCTCGTGTTCCATTTTGCTACTTTTGTGCTACCTCAGGTGTACAAGACGTTCTCTTTCTCACGAACAAGTGGGTCAGTCTTTCACATTATTTTCATATAAAACATAGCGAAATCTATCACTTTTTGAGGTACACAGTATATTTCACCAATAAAATGTAAATGCACGTCTTCCATAGGTCAATTACGTGGCCTCTACCTGGGCTGTAAGGTGTAGCAGATAATGATTTCCAGATGATCACGTGGTTCACTTTCACTTTCTTATCACATGACACATAACCAAATCTATCACTGTATGAAGATACACAGTATATTACACCATCTACAATTAAGTATCTCACATTGCATATCGCTACCTCATGTGTACGAGACATTCTCTTTCTTACGAGAATGTGCTTCAGTCTTTCACGTTATTTTCACACCATATATAACCAAATGTATCAATATATGATATACACAGTATATTTCACCAATAAAATGTAAATGTATGTGTTCCTAACCTCACTTTGCATGATACGCACTCTTTCTTTTACTGTCTCACATAAAACATAACCAAATCTATCAATATATGAGATACGCAGCATATTATACCACTACAAGTACAGGTACGTGGCCCTTACCTGTGCGCTATGGTGTAGCAGATGATGTTTCCCTTACGTAAAGACACTGCAGTGTTTACGATTTTATTTTACAGTGCACTTAAACAAATCCATCATTTTATGAGAACTACAGTATATTTCACCAGAAAAGTACATGAACGTGCTCTGTATGTCACATCTGCGATACCTAAGGTATCGCAGACAATATCTTCTGATGAGCATGTGGTGCAGTGTTTACGTTCATCCACACAAGCATACGATAAACATTTCACTATAACACTCATGCTTTATTTCACACAAAAAGCATACAGAATAAATATAACAATATGATAAAATAAAATATCCATATAAACCTCCTCTATTTTATCCCCTCTTGACAAAGGCGTGCCATGACTGTAAGGCAAATGTAACTCCTGCCCTAGCCAATATTTCATCACATACACTCGTTGCACTATACTCCTATCTATTGCACAATAACACTATCCACCATATATCTGCATAAAACAAGGACTTCATCAACACCTTGGCAAATATTCTGTTCAAGACAACACCGTGTCGTAAGGCAGTTTCCCGCCTTCCCCTGCTAAACGTTTCACCATGTCCTTCCTCACTAGTTGTTGCACAATATATTCACCTAATTCACTGTCACTATTGTTCATTGGTTGAATACTCACATTGGGTGCAGGGTTTAGGGAGTGTAGTTGTTGGGACACGGCAAAAAACTGGGTAGGCCTAGCACAGTCTTCATTGGGCCAATGGCTAATAATGGCCAGGAATGATTCACAAAAACCTAATTCCCTATTGCAAACACCAAATCTAATCACAATAGTGCCCAAACAGTAAACACAAGCACTATTGGTATAGTGGAATATGACATGCCCCCGGGATGGAGGTATATAGAGTATGATTTAAACGGCTTGCCATGCACTACCTTTCCCCTCGACAGCTGATGTGGTACTAATCAACCTGTCTGGACTGCCACGCATCTCAGGCCCCAAGGTTGCCAAGTCACTGATTTTGACAAGAAGCGCGGAAACTATGACGCCTCCAAAAATGATGTCAATCGGCCGAAAACTTTTTCTCTGATGAACGTTTTTATACTTAAATGATGACAAATGCATTATCGAGTAAAGTCGCAGCCATATGACGACAAGCATATCACTGTGGATAGAGAGGTTAATGAATTAAAAGATAAACTTACATGTGTACATTGCTTGGCCTATCCTAACTTCTCAAAACCATTCATATTTTGCACAGATGCCTCCCTCAAAGGTTTAGGTGCTGCATTGAAACAAGAGGATAAACGAGGAAAATACCAACCCACCGCTTCTGCCAGTAGGCAAATAAAAGGAGCAGGGAAAAATTACTGTACAACAGACTTAGAGGCCCTAGCAGTAATATTTGCTGTACAGAAATTCCGTGACCTCGTGTACGGATACGAAATTCACTTATACACAGACCACAAGCCTCTCGTGGGTATGTTTCAAGAAAAACTCCTCTCCGGGAGGAGAGCACAATGAAATGTAAAATCCAGAATTACAATGTAAACATTCACTGCATAACATGTAAAGTAAATGTGGCTGCGGATGCCTTATCACGAAATCCATTACCCAGTGTTGCTACAATAAGTCCACGGGAATCACTCTCCAACAATGATGAAACAATCCCCACAAATCAAAAAATTTCATGGACACAAAGACAGGACCCAGTATGGTCTAAAGTAATATATCATCTGAAGTCAGGTGATAATGTACCATTACCCAGGTTACAGGTACCACTTGAACAATTCACAATGGTAAACAATGCCTTATATGGGTAAATCCAGGACAAACAAATCATAAAAAAAATATTAGGCAGTTAGTTATTCCTAGTACAATGATACCTTACATTTTAAGGGTAATACACGATAGTCCACATGCAGGGCATCCTGGCAAGGACAGGACAATCAGGCAGGCCCGGATGTCATATTGGCCAACGTTATGCAAAGACATACATTATCACATAGACAGATGCGAGTCATGTGCGAAACATAAAGGTTACACGTTATCACCTGCACCTATGGGTAATTATCCTGTACCTAAACAATCGTGGGACATTGTCACAGTTGATATACTTAAATTACCTTTAACTACCAACCATAATCAGTATCTTGTTGTTGCAACTAATCATTTCTCACGATATGTGATCTTGGTTCTAATTAAGGATAAAACAGCAGAAACAGTCGCACAGATATTCATTGATAGTATGAGCTGTAGGTTCACCACACCAAAAGTGCTAATAAGCGACAATGGTGGTGAATTTAACTTTGAAATTTTGCAAGAAATATGTAAACAATACAGTATAAAGAAAGTCAATTGGCCTACTACCCAGCTTCCAATGGATTGGTGGAAAGGCAGAAATATATATATATATATATATATATATATATATATATATATATATATATATATATATATATATATATATATATATATATATTAGAGGTACTACGGCACATTCTTAATGAAAATTACACGCACTGGGATGACTGGATCGCCAGAGTTGAAGCATCACTCATTTGTGCAATTAATAAATCAATAGGAGATACACCTCATTTCATCATTTACGGGTCAGACAAACATCCCCCCAACGAGAGGTTAGAAGGCGAGCAAATTCCCGTTATAATTATGACGATTATCCTAAACTTCGCTTACGTGAATTTTAAGATAGACACACAGAGGTAAAGAAACAGTTAACGATATCCAAGGAAGAAATGACATAATCATATAATAAGAAGGCAAAAGAATCAAATATCAGCATAATAGCCTCAGTCACACTAGAAACAACAAACTATCACCGAAATTTGAAGGTCCATACAGGGTAATTAAGAGAAGAGACAATAAGGTAGTAATTAAGTCACTATCGAGTGACGAAGAAAAAGAAACACATATTGATCACTTAAAAAAGGTCTCAAGAAATTTAGCATGCAACTATAAAAAATCAGACACAGTGAAAATAAGCCTGAAGCAATTAACACATATCGGAATAAACTGTGGTCGCATACCCAACAAACATAGGTGCAAGCAATGTAGCTCTCACCATAGCAAGGCATTTACATGACTTAAGAATCGATGTAGACCCCTTTTATAGGTAATAGGATTAATCAGGTCAAGATATCTGTATTCATCATCATCACTATCATCACCCTTAACATAACTTGCTAACAACAGTGGATTAGATATCGAATACAATTGTTCTTTCGGTAGGTAAAAATGAGGCAAATAATTCCATGGATCATGTTCCTGTTGATATCAAGAGCATCACCGACAAGAGT
Source organism: Coenobita brevimanus (assembly GCF_032717465.1). Taxonomy (NCBI): domain Eukaryota; kingdom Metazoa; phylum Arthropoda; class Malacostraca; order Decapoda; family Coenobitidae; genus Coenobita; species Coenobita brevimanus. Next base: position 10,289,465 of record NC_137009.1, read on the forward strand.
GCCTGATCGCCCTAATAGCCTCAACAGCAATAGTACAGGACATAATAAGTACCGAAGTTAGTTTGGACGTACTGCAAGCCAAACCAGTAATGTTACAGAAAATATCAGGACCACTTAGAATTCTGGAAGCATTATTAAAACACCCTTCTTCACATGATCACCCCACACAGGAAGTAGCTGAATAAATTAAATTAAATGAATGGCAGCTAGAACAGGCTAAGCACGTAATGATCACCATGATCCAGGACATCCCATCACCTGGAAGTAACACACTTTAGACAGGAAACATCACAAATACACGTAACATACTCGGTTTGTTCGACCTAGATGGAGCAATTTCAGGCAACATTCTTGGAATAACCACAGAAAATGATCTACAAGAAATAAATAACAATTTTAACAAAATAGCACAAATTCTTTCATACCAACATACGTTAGCTGATACTTAGAACACCTCAATGCTGACGATTGTAAAGAACCTAAGGAAGGCAGAAGCATCAACTGTAGGAACTGTGGAGAAAGTAAATGCAGTAGAAGGTAACAATACACTATTCCAGCATCTCTCTGTGATTATAGAACATACTGACGTAATAATACTACAGTTAGACAATACGAGAGCTCAGTATCAGGCCTTCATGAAAGGAATTGGTAATGCTGGTAACAGAAGGATCACCATTAATTTACTACCCTTTCACAACCTCCAGCAAATAATTAGTCAAGGCATACATAATCATGGTTTGAAACCTTTGTTTGAGGAAAGAAATCTGATGTTATATTATCCATATTTGAAAGCAACACTCACAACAACATCAATAGTAGTTTATGTACCATTCGTAACAGACGATTTTTTCACAGTCTATCAAATATACCCTTTTTTCTAAGAAAGATGACTCATTAGTCACCATCAACATCAAAACAGAAGTCATCATGGTCTCCAAGAAACAGGACGCCGTAGCTTTCACTAGTGAAACAATAACTGAAAACAAATGTCGCACATCATTACATGCATTTCACCTTTGTCCTGCGTACATCTTCACGTTTCAGCCAGCTGAGACAGTCCCTTGTGAAATGACCATCATAAAAGATCATGACGGCCCTGATCCTTGCAACTTCATATTTGCTTCAGGTAAACCCATCCATCATCAACGCATTGGACATTTACAGTTCTTCTACTTCACTCAAAATACATCAGTTTTTGTGACTTGCCCAGACACACCTCCAGCCCATACATCAGCATCCGGTTTATACATCTTACCAGATTACCGTGCAGTCCTGACACCTACACTATCCACCTTGCCCATTAAAAACCATTATGCCATTTTCAACCACAGACACAAATACTTCCAGCCATTACCTAGGATGAAATTAAATGTAAGTGCACACATGAAGTTGATTTCTCCCAAGTATGAAACCATGCAACTAATAAATCAGACAGTACAACCTTAGGAAGAATATAGTAGGATTATGTTCAACCCATATTATGTATACAGCCCAGCGCCAGTCATCTTTGTAAGTTTCTCCATCATATTGGTGGGTGGAGGTGCCCATTATCCACCCATTTAGTATAGTGGCACCCTGTTTTTAGGGTAGCTGTACATCGAATGGCAAGTCAAATGATTTCCTGTAAACCAGGAAATCATTTACAGTGATGAGTGGTAACCTTATAACCAACCGACACGCGTTCCCTACGTGACAGCAGGTGGGTTGGAGGAGGGTTAGTGCCCCTCACCGGAAAACAACTAACTAAAAATATGAACAAGAAGCCTTGGACCAGAACTGACCAAAAGATGACGACTAAGGACCGAATACAGGACATGATACGGATGGCGACGTGGAATGTAAGGGGTACATATGACGAGGTGAAAGAGAGAGAGATTGTCCAGGTGCTTGAGGGTGCGAAAGTGGATGTATGTGGATTAACTGAAACTAAAGGAGAGTTGAGAATGTGAGAGAATGGAAGTATGGATGGAGTATATGTGCAGGAGTAGATGAGAATGAAAGGGCAAAAGAAAGAGTGTGTATTGTTGTGAGTAACAGATGGAAGGAGAATATAAGAGAGTATGGATCAGTTGGCTCAAGGATTGTGTGGGTAAGACTGAAAGTTGGACTACAAATGTGGGCCATTCTGTGTGTGTATGCGCCAACGCAAAATCGTGCAAGCAGAGTGAGAGAAGAGTTCTGGACATATGTGGAAGTGTGCATGGAAAAGTTTGAAAGGAATGAGTGTTTTCGATTGGTGATATGAATGGTAAAGTAGGGAATGTGAAGGTGGATGGAGTAGTTGGTGAGTGGAGTGTGCCTGCTGAGCTGTATGAGAATGGCAGTGCTTTAGTGGACATTTGTGCCGGAAGGGGGTTGGTGAAAGCCAATACTCTCTTCTGACACAAAATGATCCACAGGTATAAATGGCAAGTGATGAGAAGGGTGGATGGTGAACTGAATGAAAAGAAGGCAATGATTGATTATGTGTGTGGATGAAAGGATGCAAAGATGTGAAATGGACGCTAGAGCATATAGAGGCTAGGGGAGTGGCTTTCCCACCACCAATTCGTGGTTCAGAATCAAGAGCCAAGTAAAATGGAGAAGTAGAAGAAGAGAAGGACGGGAGGAAGGAGTAGATGTAAGGAGAGTGGAAAGGTCACAAGAGGATGGGAAAAAGGCAGAATATAAGAGAGGCGTGGAGGAACGTTTGGGTAAATATGAACTAGAGCAGATAGGGGATGTGGAAGGTGTGTGCAAGATATTCACAGAAGAAATATGTGCAGCATGTGAGGTGGTGTGTGGGGTGAAAAGAAGACGAAAGGGGGTGCAAGGAACAGCATGGTGGAATGAAGAGGTGAGACAACTAGTGGCACAAAAGAAAAAAAAACATATAATGAATGTATGAGAAAGAGGGGCGTGGAAAAAGTTGAGAGACGGAAGAGAGAGTTGTATGTAGAAAGCAAGAGAGAGAGGTGAAAATATTAGTAAGATAGAGTAAGAAGAGAGCGGATGAGGAATTTGGAAGGAATTTGAGTGTCAAGTGGAAGGAATGTAAGAAAATGTTTTGGAAAGAGGTAAAGAGAGTCAGACAGGGTGGCAATGAAATTAGTAGTAGAATGAAAAATAAAAATGGTAGATTACTAGTTGAGAAGGAAGAAAAAGTGAGCATATGGAGAGAACATTTTAAGGAATTGCTGAACGTAGAGAATGAAAGTAATGAGAGTAGAAGTGGCTGCAGAATGGCTGGGAGAAGGAGAGAGGTGAGAAGACAGAAGAAATCAGTAGGATGGAAGTTGTGGAAACAATGAAGAAAGGCAACATGGGGAAAGCCCCAGGAATTAATGAGGTAGGTGGTGAAATGCTGAATCATGGGGGAGAGATAGTAGTAGAATGGATGTGGAAGATGTGCAGATTGGCCTCGGAGGAACGTAGAGTCCCAGAGGATTGGAAGTCAGGTATAATGATTCCCTTCTGCAAAGGGAAAGGGGAAAAAGAAGTGTGTGGTAATCATACGGACATTTGTCTGCTTAGTGTAATCGGAAAAGTATACGGTAGGATACTTATCGACAGAGTTAAGGAAATAAAAGAGGAATTAGTTGGAGGAGAACAGGGAGACTTTAGGAAGGGAAGAGACTGTGTAGATCAGATATTCATTCTTAGATCTTTAGTGGAAAAGTTTCTAGAGAAGGGAAAGAAGTTGTAAGCGGCCTTCATGGATTTGGAGAAAGCATATGACAGGGTGGATAGACAATGATTCTGGGAAGTATTAAGAATATATGGAATAGACAGGAAGTTGTTGAATGCTGTGAAGAGATGTATGAGGTGCTAAGGCTGCAGAGCATGTGGATAGTGAACTGAGTGAATTTTTCTCTTTAAAGGTTTGGTTGAAACAGGGATGTGTCATGTCTCCATGGTTCTTCAATCTGTATAGGGATGGGGTTATAAAAGAGACACAAGGTAGGGCAGTGGATGTTGAAGTAGCCCTAATGAGAGAGGGCAGTGTTTGGAAACTCTCTGTACTGTTGTTTGCAGATGATACTATGTTGTTAAGTGAAGACGAAGGTGAGCTGCAAGGCTTGGTGAATGAGTCTGGGAAAGTGTGTAAGAAACAGAATTTAAAGGTGAATGTAGGGAAGGGTAAAGTTATGGTCTTCGAGAGAGGTGAAGTCAGTGAATGTACAATGAGGTTGGATGAGGAGGAAATGGAAAATGTGAGTGCGTTTAAGTACTTGGGTAGTGTGAGGAGTAAGGATGGAAGTTTGGAGGGTGAAGTGCTTGAACGGGTACAACAAGGAAGGAAGGTTGCTGGTTCCTTAAAGGTAGTCATACGGAACAGGGAAGTGAGCATGGAAGTGAAAAAGTTATTACATGACAATATTGTGATACCAACTCTAAAGTATGGAAGTGAAGCTTGGACGTTGTTGAAGGGACACAAGTCAAGAGTGAGAGCTGTGGAAACGAGTTATTTGAGAGGAGCATGTGGAGTTACATGGAGAGACAGACTGACAAATGAGGATGTGAAGGGCGTTGTGGTGTGGATGTGGATGTGATAGGAAACGTTAGGAGGAACACACTGAGGTGGTTTGGCCATGTGGAGAAGATGGAGGGTGAAAGACTGACGAAGAGAGTGTATGTGAGGAGGTGGACGGGGAGAGAGGGAGGGGAAGGCCAAGGATGAGATGGAGGGATGGAGTGGAGAGGTATATGAGAGAAGAGGGTGTAAATTGGGAGCAGGGCAGTGAAATGGCGGGGGACAGGGTGATGTGGAGGTGATTTGTTTGTGGCCACCCCATATGGGATTAAGGCGTCTGGCAATAGATAGAAAGATAGATATTTACTGAATTAATTTTGGCCGTGCACAAAATGCAAGCAAGGATTGCTAACCTGGAATCAGTGTTTACGAACTGTTCTGTACAAGTGAGACAAAATTGATTAAATATTGTAAATATTGTGTGTGTGTGTGTATATATATATATATATATATATATATATATATATATATATATATATATATATATATATATATATATATGCTGCCAATGTCAGCATGGTGACAGCTGCTAATACATAAGCTATGAAATGATTGGCAAGAAATCTAGACAATACATAATAAATAAGGTAATTCCATGTGAATGTAAATATCACTTAGGCTTCTCCCTTCCTTTCTTATATATATTTTTATGACGAGAATAGATTATACGGCATATTTCAAGGGGAAATAAACAGCGAAAATTAGCGAACGAGTGCACGTGAGGTGTTGTCAGGTGAAAATTAGCCAATTCCAGGTGTATGGCACTATCACTTACCATATTTCTTTTTTGTATATATTATTTGGTATAAGAATAGGGCATAGGGCCTATTTCAATGGATGAGATCAGTGGAAAATTCCAGGGAAGATTTACTTAACGTAGCACGGCTGGGCAGGCGAGAGGAGAGGGTAATGGACAGGAGGTAGGGAGGGGAGTCAAGAACGGGGAGAAATGGCTAAATTGTCAACAATGGATGGGAGTACATGTGAGATTAGGAGTGCTGACTAGTGTTGGACATTGGCATACCGATAGATGATACAAACCACCACTTGAAAGCCCGGGCGAATTCAAAATAACAGAATCACGAAAGTGGCACCCCGTGGTATGATCCCTTGCTCCCAAGCATCACGAAAGTGACGCCCTGTGGTTAAGGGGTTAAGCTAAACACGGCTTTTAGTCAATTCTTGTCAGCTTGAAACAGTTTTTATCTTTTATTCCTTGCATGCTCAGTGACAATTTTAAAATGATACAAAACCGCCCACTGGCAGACCAAATAGATGTGCTTCCAAACAGTTTCAGCGGCAGCTGTTGCCCTCTTCAATGGATCTACAGCCCACTCTTGGTCTGTAGATCCACTGAAGAGGGAGACAGCTGTCGCCGAAAATGTCTGGAAATACATCTTTTTCGTCTTGCAGTGTGCATTTTCATACCCTATTTCATTGTCACGATAGTGGAACTCTTCAGCTGAGAACTTTTATATTTTGCTCCTGCTATTTCAAAATAAGTTTATTCAGCCTAAGAGAGACAACTGGAGGGATAATGTATACCCTTCATCAACTCTTTGGTGCTGCAGAGGAATGCCTTCACGTGGTGGCACTGATTTAACCATTCAACTTCGCTGCCTGGCTATCAAGACCTGTTTTTCCTTCCTTATTACCTGTAAGGTGAAAATATGGATTCCAGGAGAAGGGTATCTTCAGACACAAGTCCACTGGGTTCACGTTCAGATGAGCCTTGGCTGACAAGAACATCAGCTCCTTCACAAAAAGAGATATCCCCTGGATTGAATAAAATGGTCAGAGGACTGATGGGTTAAAATGGACCTCTAGCGGATTATTAAGGGAAGTAAATTAACCTTTCAAGGCCCGTATTCTCGTCGGTTAAGGAAGCTCCCTAATACCCCTTCCTAAGCGATTCATTGTGCATAAGACTCCTTGGTAAACTCATCAGTGTCATTTATGTCATTTAAATACAACCATTTTCGGCATTAGAAACATACACAGTGATGCTGACCAGCCATATCCAAAAACAAACCTCTAAGGAAGAGGTCCCAGGGAGCTTCTATAACCGACGAGGATACGGACCAAAGTTCTAAATGGTCCTCCTAACTGAATAAAATCATCTGTAGGCAGCAATAACATTAGGAAAAAGACGTCCTTGGGCTGAGCGGGTCCATGTACCAAACATTACCTATACTGAATTGAAGTACAGTGGGCTCGCACAGTGCGCGTCACCGCAGTGCGCGATTCGCCTTGTGCACGAGTGACCAAAATTCATAACCAAAAACCCTTTAATGCGTGAGTTTACCGCACAGAACGCGAGGCAGAGGCAAGGAGTGGTTCAAAAATGCCATTTTCTACTAGTGCACGACCACCCCTCACAGAGCGCATCACGTGTCGTCATGTTGATGTGCCAGACAGAGTCAAGTTGAGCAGCCTAGCATGATGGAAGGCAGGACTAAGCTGTGTATGTCAAACATTAGCAAGATCCTTGCTGCTGTGGATAAGCTCAAGGAAGAGGTGTAGGAACAGGAAGTGAGCAACCTAAGAACGGAGGAACTTCTGGTTGGTATCGACAAACTCTTCCATTTCTACACAGACAGGCACAGGGAAGAAATAAACAGGAGAAGACAGACACTCATAACAAGCTACACACAGCGGGCTCAAGTTGGTGAAATAGCAGAACCATCGACATCGTCTGCTCCTGTTCCTGTTGAGGATGAAGAGGATGCAATGTCAGAAGTGCCAGCATTGGACTTCGAAGGGTTTATGGCCGAAGTGAGTGACTTTGATGCTCCTGGGGAAGGTGATCAAGAGGAGTCTGTGGAGGGAAGTGTTGGTGCGGTGGGAGGTGCAGTGGGGAGTCCGGCGCTGTAAGTGTTGCCGCACCTCGGAACCCCTGTTATTTAAGGTCATCAGGCCTGTTGTCTACTGTTGTTAAGGTGACTACCAATATTTTTGTTATTGTAGCTATAGCTTTAGTACAATGTCTCAAACATATGACCTTTATTATGTCTCTAAAGGCCAAAAAATGTCTAGGTATGAGGGGGTACCACCCATATGTAATTATTCCCATACGATTATGTATTCCTAGTACACAAATTCCCAGTGCGCGAGCTCGTGCACCGCCCAATCTCTCGCGCACTGTGCGAGCCCACTGTATTAGTTAAGTCTTGCTCTTACAAGACGATTTTTTTCAGCTTAGAAACTACAATACGAACTTCAGCTTTCCTTATCTCCTGTACTACACTGGAAGCTCTCCTAAAGCTGAAATAGTCCGAAAACTGCAAGGAAATGAACGAAAAGCATTCGGGACGCCAGTGCTAATGCCCGCCAGAATATGCTGTTGGTTATGTCCAAAATTTAGGCCATCTCTTGATACCCTGAAGGTTTCATGTTGACAGCTCAAGCCGTTCATGAGATTTTAATGGTGCTAAAGGCGGGCAATAAAACCTAGTTGACCTTTGGCAACCATTTTGGTGACCTTGACCTCGACCCCGAATACCCATTTTCGATCTCTTCTAAGATTTTGGCCATATCATGATACCCTGAAATTTTCATGCTGATAAGCCAAGCCTTTCATTAGATATAATGGTGCTAAAGGTGGGCGATAAAAACTAGTTGACCTTTGGCAGCCACTTTGGTGACCTTGACCTTGACCCCGAGTGCCCATTTTCGAACTCGGTCAAGATTTTGGGCATCTGTCGATATCCAGGAGGTTTCATGTTGATAGCTCAAGCCGTTCATAAGATATATTGGGAACCGATTCACACACACACACACACACACACACACACACACACACACTCACACACAGAGGCAGGCAAAACACTATCGCTCCTCCTTCTAAAGGAGGGCGATAATAAAACTTGAGTAAATCAAGGATTCTGGCAGCATCTTGGCCATGGCTAATTGAGTGTGTGAATACTTCAGTCATATTCACGTACAGTTCAGATTTTTGAAAGTATTCATTTCGCGCTGTTTTCACAGGTATAGTATTTTTCTGGGAATTAAAACACACCTTTTGAAGCATGTATTTATGACTGAGAGAGACTACTGTCCATCTCAAAGAGTATTTTGAATGTTTGTGAACTCATTATCGTACCAGAGTTTGCTGATTCGCTGCTACTCTCTCTCTCTCTCTCTCTCTGTTCCAATGCAGTCTTGAAGAAGGTTCAGCATTTGCAAAATTTGATGTTAATATCATTAAATTTTGCAGAAAGTGTAATAATAACATACCTCTCTCTCTCTCTCTCTCTCTCTCTCTCTCTCTCTCTGTTCCAATGCAGTCCTGGGGAAGGTTCAACACGTGCAAAATATGCAGTAAATACCATTAAATGTAACAGAAAGTGTAAAAAATAACATACCCATTTAAATATTCTTTTGTAAACGATTCTGAAGGAAAACTGTTTCAGCTCACTTCTATGGAGCGAAATTTAGACTAACCAAAAAAAAAAAAAAAAAAAAAAAACACGCTTTCAGTAACGTACTTCAAATTAATATATGTATGTAACCCCAACATGAAACAGAACCGTTAATTATCTTGATGATGGAACTTTAATATTAGCCCATCGCATGGCAAAGAGGCAGTGATGCTGTTCCTAGACTGGAGTGAACCGAGGCAATAGAAGAGCATCAAGTGGGTGCCACAGTAAGTCAGAAGAAGAGTAGGAGGGGGAAAGGAAGAATACCTGGTAACTGGTAACTCACCATAATCCATTCAGGCAAGGGAAATCTTAATTCTATTCTTGCCATCTCCTGGCGATTTTATTCAGCTCTAGAGAGACATTTCAAATTGGAGGAGTCAGGTACAGCCTTCTTAACCCCTTCACAGCTAGGAGGTATTTTCTAAGGTGAATAAAATCGTTTGACAAAAATTAGAAAATGCGATATCAGACCGATACAGTAAAATGTCTGCTCTGAGTACCCTACCTCCTACCTCAGAGACCCATATGCTTCTGGTGGAGCATTGAAGGATTCCTCGATGTAAAGCTGAAAAATCGCATTCTAGCACGTATTTTTTTATCTTCATATCTCTTTTCAACCAGACATAAACACATTTACCTTTTAGCTCATTAATCATTTCTTGTTGCCCCCTACCAAAAAAAAAAAAAAAATGAAAAGAATAAGTCACATGTAGATGAAGAAAAAGTTTAATCCTTCACCGATCATTAAAATAATAAATTATTACCATATCCTAAACTGTGATTTTGTCTGAAGTCAATGAAATTACTTGGAGATCAACCAAGAACATAAAAAGAGACATCATTGTATTAAAAGAGCTGATTATAGCAACACCTGGTACTGCAGTTGGAACAACCTTTACAGTGAAATATTTACCTTACTGCAGCTACAATTGTACATGTTTATTAACACAGACAGACAAGAGATGGAAAGACGAGCGAGCTGGGCTAAAACAGTGACAGCGAATCCCAAGCTGATCATTTGGCTGTGGCTGGCAGGTCAATCGGCGAGAGATATTACCCTTGAGACAGGGTCCAGCCTCTCTACCGTCTACCGCTGGATCCGACGCTGGCAGAGGGAAGGAACTTTGTTGCTGAATCCTTACTACAATCGTCGAACATCTCCTGTCGTGTCCTTGAACAGGAGCACATCTACAGCATTCAGTGTCGTTCAGCCCCATTATAAACCAGGAGCTGCAAAGGTGTTTTGTAGTTCGAGAAATCTCCACTTTAGATCCAGCCTCCAGTTTTAATCGAGCCTCACCGTTTGTGATTTTACTGTTGGTTCAGTTGCCGGCAGACTGAATGAAAACTGCCCAAATGAACTTTTCTGAATGCGTCCTAGGGCCATAAAACACAGGCGGCTTCCAATCGCTATAGCAACTATTAAATTTCTCCAATTGTTGTCCGGAGCAGCAGCACATCAGCAGCATAAGGTATATTTAAGCCCAAACTTTCACCAGGAGTGTGGGAGACATTTCATACTGGTACTTCATGAAGTGTGCACTGTTAATCCAGCTTTTATATTTACCGTGAAGTCAGTCGATAATATGCTTCGAACACAGGCTCTGTATCCCTACCCCAATCAAGCTTTTCCAGTCGTGTTCAACGAGAGCAATTTGTCAATGGCTTTCAGTCTTCACTACAACCACAAGTCTTTCCAATTGTGAACTGGAACAGCAACACATGGGGGACCTTCATTGTCATGCACTCTTAACCATGAGGTATACAGGCGTTTTATACTGCTGGTAGTCCCCATTTATGCCACAGCACATATCCAACCAACTACAATAGAAATGGCAATCTCATCAAAAAGTGTCTCCCTTCAGTTCAGATATTTTCGTGCAGTGTTTAACTAAAAGTGTTTCAGCCATCGTGGGTTTAATGTTACATAGTTGCACATTCGTCATATACAAGTATAAGATTTTGTATAATGCCATCAGCCCATACAAAACGTAAGAAAACAAACGTACAGTCTAAAAATTAGTAATGAGCATATTCAATAGTCCGTTAAAGCCCATGTTACGTCTTCTTGTGACAGTAATACATTGTGTTAGGTAAGCTCCGTCACACTAATAAAAAAAAAATGATGACCCCATAAGTATGCGACATTCTTCTTAATATACAGTTTATAGAATGACATGGACAAGTTAAATGCATGGAAAAGCAACTAGCACAACAGAGGAATTTGATTTTCTTGTGAATGATTTCCTTGTTCAGTTTCATGTACTCAGTTGCGTGACCAGATCTCCTGAAATAACTTTGGTCACCCCGGTGGTTGCCCCAGATTTCTGGGGCCCTGATGAGCTGTACTTGGTCCGCCCCATATTTAGCCTTGACCACCTCTGAGCGACCATATTTAAAAAATACAAGGTTCTCCCTTTCACATACTTGATTACAAACTTTAGTATAATTTGTCGCTAAATACCAGTATTGTTTCTCTTGTTACCTTTGCGTTTAATGTACAATTTGGTTGATGTGTTATGATTTTTATGAGGTGCCTGTACACAACAGGAAGCAGACCGATGAACAATAGTCTTAAAAAGTCTTCAAAACTGTCTTCTTGAAGAAGCAGTATACTCGTAAACGCATTTATCTATGATCTTGGTTCTGCTCTGACTTCTGACATTTTCATAAAAAGTTTGTTTATTATTTTTTTCTTCAAATACAAAACCATTCTCATCATCTCCATATTGAGAAATACTGCCTTATAAAAGGTTACCTATGTGCAATAAGTAAATATGTATATAATACTTATGTACTAGCTGTATATAATATGTCTTCTCAGCACCTAAATTATGTGAAACGCCTGATACATATGAACTTGAAACCTAACTCTTATCTCCTTAAAACTGCAATTATTGTTACTCAATACGATACCGCTTATGTATATCTATATATTTTTATCTAGAGAGATAGATAAATATATGGATAGAAAAGACAAGAAGACTGATAGATACATAAGTTTATAGCTGCACTATGATTAAATTTAAAGAGTTTTTGGCTGAAATGATGTTTTGTATACGCATTATGACTGTGTAATACATATATGTTACAAGAATATTTAGAAAATCCTTTTCCCTCTCCTTCTTTCATGATCTGTTTCAGACATTGGTGATAACAGCCTATTGACAACTTAACCGTAACTCTTTTCTATCCCCAGTACAAATTGGCCTCAATATCCCGCTACCCTTCTGGCACTTCATTCTGAAAATGAATAAAGGAGCTCATTGCTGTTCATTCAGTGACTGGCTGAGATACCTGTCATCTCCTTAAGGTAACGGGAGAGTGTGGCAGGCATGAAATTCCGTTAGAATGCATTAGCCATCATGGTCATCAGAACGAATGTATGGTCTTACAACTGCGGTATCTTTTACTGATGATGTAAAGGCGTTCATACTTTTGTGACTTCATTTTTAAAAGAAAAATATAATGAAAATAATATAGCCGATGAAAAAGAAAAAATGGTAATGTCTACTTATACACGATGCAGAAACAGGCAGAGAATATTGAGTGTTTGAAGCTTGCACTGTTACGGGAAGAGAATAGTCAAAGGTCAAAGCTTTATTATTACAATGCAATTATCATGCCAAATAAATGTTTTTAATATGTTATTACTGAGTCTGATCTACCACTCTGCATCTCTTATATTTATTATTACTGATTATGAAGAATGATTAATATTGAAACTTGGCATGGCGCTTTCCATTAACTCCGAGGTAAAACAAGGAAGTTGCGTAAGCGTTTTCTTATGAATGATTCCTCCGTTTCCTTGCTCGTTGTTGATGAAGGGCAACTTAGGAGACGTTGACCGGGACTTGACGTATGGGGAGCTCTCGTAGGGTACCTTGGTGGACTCCGCGGTAGAGTGTGGAGGTTTGGTTGCTGGTTGGACGCAGCATTTACGTCTTTCCACCTGGTTCTGCCTTCTCCCTTTCCCTTATGGCCCTGTCGCTGCCTCATTTAAATTTGCAAGGTCTTTTTCTTTTCTGTTCCCTCTTCCTTCCCAATTCTCCTTTGCTATGTAGACTATCCTGTCTTTGGCATAAAATGGTGTAGAATTATTCACATTCATCAAAATTCTAGTCAGTGGCTCTTACACTGTTGCAACAAGGAGGACTGATGTGTACCCATGGACTGTTGATCTTGCCAATTTTAGGGGCCATGGTGATTTGGCATCACTCCGGCGTGTGGACCTCTACAGAGCCGAGACTTACTATGTGGCAGCAGCTGCGAGTCCGGGGGTGCTGTGGCTTTGATATAGAACTCTCGGTCATTTGCCACTGGTCCACCATGGTGATGTGGTGCTCTGATCTCCCACAGTGTGTTGCTGTTCCCTTGACTAGGGATGGGATTACATGTTTGGAGCGTGACACCTGGTTGAGTAATTGGCCTGTCCTTTTGACTCCAGGTTCCACCCACACGGTCCTTTCTGTTTTTGGCAGTCATGATGAGCCTTTTCTTTTTAATGTGATTATGGAAATTGTCTCAAGTTCCCCCTTCCCCGTTCCTGCTGATATTTCGACTTCGATGTCGACCCCAGCTCCTCTTCGCGCTACTTCTCCAATTCTCAATACTAATTTTAAAACTCTATGCATCTCTATTGTTTCCTCACATTGACCCACACCAACTCCCACCTCACGACGCCTTACATCCACGAGTTGACTATCGAACCAAAATTTATTCCACTCATTCCCAAGTCTACCCTTCCTGTCTTCGGTTTCCTTGTCCCGTCTTCATCCTTCTTCCTTACCCACTACCCCTTCCTTTGCCATCTCACTCATTGGACCCTAGATGTGATTCCAATATTTTAACATCACCACACATACAGATAACCTCTCCTTTCGTCTCTCTCTGGTTCTCCGAGTAGGCACTGACGCCACATCCTCTGTGCGACCCAATGGCTATCATCTTCTCAGAGTGCTAAATGCAGCCAGAGCTTATAATACTTAATCTTTTGATAATCCTTCTGGTAATTCCCGTTAAGTCTCTCCAGATACCCACTTAAAATTCACTAAAGGCACTTTATGTCTTCCACTTTTTTTGTCTTTTGGTAACCAAAGTTTTGTTGACTGTTAATGATACGCGTTTCATTGTTTCCGAACAACAACACTCAGTATTCTCTATTTTTTTAGTATCCCTCTCCGTGGACGCCGCTAACATCCAGCCAACATTGCCAATATGATAACATATTTTCGTAATCTTCCCCGTCTGTCATCGTCTGGGGCACTGTCGTCCCTGTCGAAGAATATATTCTTCCCCATCGCCAGTGTTCTTCTTACTGCCGCTTTGGCCGCCTTGCCAAGTACTGCCGATCACAGGCTTTCTACACCAACTGAGCTCAGGTTTGACTCTTCCTCTGCCTGACCTTGCAGCAGCCTATCTTGGAGATCTGTCAAGGTCGATATACAGCCTCTTGCGGAAAATACCCAGTTTACATTCTTGAAACAGGAGTGTTTTGTTTTCGAGAAAAAAAAAAAAATGGCATTTCCTTTCATGACGTCCATCATCAAACTTGTAGCTAGCATCATTCTCCTGGCATCTCCTATGTGCGCGTGGCCTGTACTACTCGTGTTGTGCCACTTGTCTCCTCTTCCACTGCCTCGGCTTCCCTACCTGTCTCCAATTCTTTCACTGTTCTTGTCTCCCTTTCTGACTCCTCTTCATCTTTTTCCTCTTTTTTTTTATCAGTGTTCCTTCTACCCGACCTCCTTTCCATTCAGTATGTTCTCGGTCTTACCTTACCTCACCTTCACCCCGTTAAGGCAGACATAAATGTACCCTTGTGTCGTCCCTGGCTCGTATTCCTGGTCTCTCCCCCTCTCCATCTACTGCCTTACCTACGCAGCATTCCCCCTCGTCCAAACAGCAATGCCATGGAGATTTTATCACCTGTTTCCACTCAGACTTGGTCTTGTCATATGGCAGTCGAATTCTTACAGAGCATCCTTAATTACCTTCAACGTACCTCATTCTTTCATGCCGTTTTAACTTCAGAAATACATTCTCATCCCGCTTAATTACTTTTACCCCTCCTGAACCTTCCCCTTTCCTTCTCCTGTTTTCCTCTCTTCCACTGTCCGGCCACCCTCCTCTCCATGACCACCGCATTCCCCCTGTCTTCCCCAATCCCTTCCGTTCTTGATCTACTGTACCTATGCCTCCTGGTTACTCTCGCACTAAATGCTGTAAACAACCACTGCATTCCACCTGGACTTAATTTTCTATTTCATTTGTTTTAGCGTTTCATTAGTGGAACGTCAGGGGAATCCGTGCCCATCATACAGAACTCCACTTTCTTATTTCCTCACGCATAATTCTCTTCTCTCTTTCTCTCCAAGAAACCTTTCTTCGGTCTTCCCAGTTCATATTCTGGTTTTATTTTCGTGGATCCCTTTCTTTATTTTACATCACTCCCCCTTGTCTGTTATTATGATCTCTTTTAATCTCTCTACTTGTTTTCCTATGCCTCTTCTACTCGTGTCTTTCTCCGTCAGTGGATCACTGTTAGCTCTGTAACTCTCCTATCTATTTTAATTTTAGACTTCACGTTACTTCATTTTCTCCCCCTTTCGATTCTTCTCCGTCGTGACTAAACTGCTGACATTCCCTGTGAGATGACTCAGCAGTTGGCACTATGAGCGTCTTATTAAAGCAGTTTCCTTTTTACTGAGATCCTCAGCTTTAACTCTGGATCACCTCCTCACTTCGAACTACACTCTTTTTCCCTCTCTTGCTTGGATCTGTCTTTTTGTTCATCTTGGATTTCTTTGATTTTCCGTTGGCCAGTGCTGGAAGAAAATTTTTAGTGATCACTTCCCTCTCAAACTCATTCTTGCCTTTTTCTGTCCCGCCCCTTGTCCACCCTGTTGGTAGTTACATTTTGATGACTGGGGGTTGTTTTCTTCTGTGCGGCCTTTCCCTCTTTCTTCTTTTTCCTCGCCACATGATATATTGTCCAACTTCCTCAATTGTTTTAGGTGCTGCCCTCGCTGCCATTCCCCGTGATACGCGACCATCCACTGCCAAGTGTGTTCCTTGGTGCACTTCTGCTTGTACAAGGACCCTCCATGTATATCGTTCCGCTTGGAAAAACTTTCGTCGGAAACGGACAGACTGTTTCCGTTCTCCTGACTGGCATGCAGCGATCCTGCACACATTTCTTAAACCTATTATATCTGGTCACCTTCCTCAAAATTACCATTGCAATGCCCTGACTAACTGTGTATGTAAACTTCTTGAATGGATGATCAATAATCGACCTGTATGGTACATTGAATCTCGTTGTCTTCTTCCCCTCCCCCCCCCAGTTCAGGTAGCACCAAGCACGTAACACCCTTGGTCGTCCCATCCAACTAGGATATTTTATCCATCCTGTTTTTTGACTCCTGCTAATCAGTCATTGCTGTCTTTTTCTTTTTCTTTTTTCTTTTTTCTTTTTACAAAATGCCTACGATACTGCTTGGAGAAATCATATTCTTCACTGTCATCATTGCCTTTGTCTTCATGGTAACATAGTTTTTTGTTCTAAAATTTCTTTCCCTTTGAACTTGTTACAGACCACTGGAAGCACACTTTTCATGTGTATTTCCCCATCATCAAAGTGTCCCCCAGGGCTGAGTCCTTAGTAAGTTATAAATTGCATCATCTCCTGTCTACCCTCCGTCAGTTTCGGCCTCCATATATCGACACTTTAGCATTTATGCTGCTAATTCAGGCATACCTCATCTCCAATCCACCATTATGTCATTGATGCTGTCTCAACATGGTCAATACTCATGGTTTTCTTTATTCTGTCCTGTGTAGGGACGTTTACTCACTCACGAACCATACCTCAACCTTCACTTTACTTGTATAACACCCCTCTTCCCTACTGCTCATCTACCACTTTTCTTTGCCTCATCTTTGAATCCCGACTAAATTGGAATGAAAATGTTTCGTCCGTTAAATTTTCTATTCTTAAACATCTTCACCAGTTGCAAACGCAGTCTCATCATTCATGGAGTGCTGATCGGGCAACACTTTTTCCTGGTCTCTCTACCCTTATTCTTTCTAAGCTCCACTATTGTTACAAAGAGTTTTCCTCTGCCTCCATTCGCACCCTTTCAAAACTTGATTACTCTAAACATATTGGCCTTTAGTTACCTATTGATGTTTTTCAGTCAAATCCCACTGCAAGCCTTTACGTCGACCCATGCACCCCACCCCACCTTATCGTCATTGCCTTCTCACCGTTAGGTTAAATACGCTATTGGTAACGTGTAATCCAGTACTACCTGTCCCATGGTCGTTTCGTCGGCGACTATTCTGGTAACCCACTGGACTAGGCTAGTGAGGAAGGTGGTTAGACACCAGCAACAGTATATCAGGGTTGGTGGAGCTCGTTAGCCTTGATTGGCAGTTCCCCTAGGAGAAGAAAAACTCTGAATCAAACCAGGATAGACCTTGTAAAGGATTCCACCTTGTCCAAAGGCTAGTGGTCAGTCTTCCCTTGACTTGGGACGTTTCGAGGGGATTGCATGCCCTCCCTGGAAAAACTTACATCTCACGTGTCTTACTTAGAAAAAGAGGGATCAGGGTCAGCGTGGACTTACTGAAACTGACCCAGTTATGTTATGGGGTCCCTCTTCAGTGCCACCCTGACGGAACTTTGGGGGCCCTGATATGCTGGCACCAATCATGATGGTTGCTAAGTAAAGCCTACAGGACCCCAAAGCTGGATGATGAAGGGAGGACCCCCTAGCCTTAGTCCTGTTATTGACGCGTGTCAGTTGTGTTGCCAGGGTTACTCCAACTGATGAGTGTACATTGCAGATGAGATTGAAACACTCCTTGAGCTTCATCTCACGTCTTGCCATATGTGTTCCAACTGCGATGAATGCTCTTGAAGAGAAGAAGCTATTCTACACTACACTTTGACTAATTTGTGGAACAATGCCCATTGCTAGATACACTATTGATCCTGGTTGACATCAGTGCAAGTACATGGCACTGACAGGGAAGGCTTCGAGGAATCTATGCACCTAGGTGCCTATGGCTCTGGAACCAGGAACCAAGACAGTTCTTACATTTCGATTTTGCAAAGTCCTGTTAATTGACCTTTTGGATTTTGCGAAGTCACGTTAATTGAGAACTGTTGAATCCTGGTCCCAGCGGCCAGATCTTTATTACTGGACTGTATTCCAGTACATGAAACGTTGCCATAGAGACTGACAATATCCTTGCACGATTTTTAGGAGCACTGAGTTCTTTACAACCGATCACAGACTTGTTGCTGTTCTAAAGCCACAACTCAAAACTTGAGATACTCAGGGATGATGTTTTTGAGTATGCAGTGGTAGTCTCAAACCATTTTGAAGTTCCTAGTATTGTCGAGGACCCTGTTGAAGAATGGGATACCTGTAAATTTGCAACCCTGGCGAGAGCTGATGAGTTCATTTGGCAGCATTTGAGATCAAGGAAAGGTTTTATCTTAGCAGGGACACTGGCCACAACTGAGATGAGTCATGGTCCCGACTGGCTGCTGATTGGACAGGCAGAAGTTTTGCTGAGAAGGGACAAGAAGTATGTCAGGGAAATCGCTGAGGAGGTGGAATGCTGTTTTTATGGAAATGACCTTCAACCTGCTTACTAAGCCCTTAAGAAGCTCCACACCAGACCCGCCTCTCAGGTTAACTCTGTATGGCCAGATGATGAATGACACGTGTCTGGGGGAAGCAAGAGTAGGGCTCGTTCGGCTGAGTACCTTGTTCAGCTTTGGGTGAACCTTCCAGTGATGAGCTTATATAGACTGGTGGACAATCAATGGCTGCTCTCCTACCAGTTGATGATACTGTGCCTTCTCTCGAGAGAGTCAAGAAGGCAGTGGATAGGTTGAAAAGTTGTGTAGCAAATGGTGTTTGTGGCATCCTGGCAAAACTGATGAAAGTTGTGGGTTAGGCCATAATCAGGGCATTATTTTATGTTACAGAACCCATTTGGCGGACTAGTATCATTCTTTCTGACTGAGCAAGGGATTTGGTTACTCCTGCCTAGAAAGGGAAAGGAAACCATTGCAACTGTAGTAACTACCATGATATTACAGTCCTCAGTGTACTGGGCAAGGTTCTTGCCCCCATTCCCCTGATGTGTATCCAGGACCATTTACTAAAGTTTAGTTGACTGCATTTTAGCTTCTCAAGTTGTCATGGAACACCACCTTGAGTATTGACAAGGTCTGCTTGTACTCTATGTAGATCTCAAGAAGGTGTCTTATGCCGTTTATTGGGAGGCATTACGCGATATCTTGTGACTCCGTGGGATCCCAGCAGAAATACTCTGAGTGACTGCTGGCCTGTATTCGAACATTACTGTAAAGTGCAGAGGAGGAACATTCGACTTCGCAGTAAATACTGGAGTAAGACAGTTATGTAACTTTGCTCCCACGCTTCTCAACACGCGAGTGGATTGGATACTTGGCCTAGCTGTGAATCAAAGTCATTGTGAAGTATCAATTGGCAATCTCAGAGTTACTGACATTGACTTTGCTGATGACTGAGTTATCCTATCAGAGTGGCTGGAGATACCTCTATGCTCCCAAGGAATTTCAAGAGAAGTCAAAGCAATTGAGATTAAAGGTCTCTTAGGCAAACATCAAGGTCCAGACATTTTATTGTTTGTTAGATGAAGCATTTAAGTCTGTCCAAGCTTGTGGTGAGAATATAGAGGTCTTGGAAAGTTTTGCATATCTTTGTAGTGTGGTAAATAACAATAGTAGGTCAGACGATGAGATTTCTTGTTGCATCAGTTTGGCATATGTAGTTATGAATTCATTCCACTCAGGTATTTGATAGAACTGTTATTTGCGTAGTGGGACGAAAATTTGCATCTTCAAGACATTGGTGTTCCCTGTCTTACTCTATGGATACGAGACGTGGGCACTAAACAGTGACTTGAACTGGTGAATTGGCTCCTTTAGTTTTAAGTGACTTTGCAGTTCGGTATGATCGGGTACGTATTGAGTGACTACTCCGTGAGACTGATGAATTGAGTCCCGTTACCCACATAATACGTCAGTGCCATCTTCAGTTATATGGGCTGGTGGCCCGTTTCCTGAGGCGGACGCTGCCTTCAAGGTGAACCTCTGAGAGAGTTTACCTTGGGTGGAGGAGATCAAGGGGAAGGCCACGGAGCAGGTTGACTACTGAAGTCAAGAGATATTTAAAAGGGGAAGACTTGCTGGTTGGAGGGTTGAACAAAAGGACCCTTGCGGGTGGAGTCAGTGATTGAGCGAGGGTCTGCACCCCACGGAGTTTTCCCCCTTCCCCATCCCCCCATGGTGAAAAAAAAAAAAAAAAATACAGTATTAAACCCTCAATTTTTCCTTGGCACACCTCGACCCACCTCAGTCATTGCTGGGAGACTATCCTTGTTCGTCATCGCTTGGTCATACCCACTTCACTCACGGTCATTTAATGAGCCCTGACCTTCAGCCTCTCCGTTCACATTGTAATTGTCCCATGTCTATTTGTTACTTTTTCTTGATTGCTCGACTGCACTCGGACACCGTATCACAGCTTTTCACTTCCTCTTCTCACTTTTTCGGCCCCCACTGATTACTGAATTTATCGATGACTCTCCCACCGTTTCTCGTTCCATTATTAGCACTTGCCTTTCTGCTCGTCACATTTTGCACTTGAATTATTTCCTCCTTCCCTTCATCCTTCTTCTTTGTTGCCATACAGCCATGTTATGGTAGGATGATACTTCTTCAGTGTTCCTTCCTTCCTTCTTTCCCTTTTTATGCAAGCGAGAGTAGTCTGTTATATTGAGTAGTCTACTATAATATCTTGTTTGCGCGTTTAGCTTTTTTTTTTTTTCAATGAGTGATTATGCTAAATTACCTTTTTTGCCACTTATTACTGTATATGTCTCAGAATGGTATTACTTTAAATCGAGAATAGCTGCATCGTGATAAAGAGACACAATTATTAGGAGAAAAATATAACTGTCAACCTATTCTGATAGGCAAAATTAAAATAGTACCCTTGAATATTTGCCAGACATACTATCCCAAATGACAATATCCAGAGAAAAAAAGACATCCTACATTGAATATATTTCTCTAACAAAGGTGTCCCCTACATCAAAGATATAATCAGGTGGTATGAGGAATTAAGCAAACAAATGCCGTATTACTAAAAGTGGATGATTTATTTGCTGTCTGTGTCTAGCATGATTGTTCAGGTGTTCAAAGTGTACTATTTTATAAGTGATTTTTTTTTTTTCATTACTTGCATACTGTGGGCATCCATTGATAATTTACTATTCTAAATTATTTCGGACACGAATTAAGCTCTACAAAGTGACACGGTTGCAGTGCATGCCAGCCGCCCTCTTGTGCAGAAAGGTCTTCTGTATATCATATACAGCAAAGCATTGAGTTGGTGAAAAAGTATTATCCAGTGCTTTTTATAGGGAACATAACCATTATGTCTTCTTATACAAAGCTAGCTGAAAAGGGACTGGAATTGCGTAGTTATCTGAAAAGGGACTGGAGTTGCGTGCTTATAACTGATGCAAAAACAAAACAAAATAGTTCGTTATTAAGTGCATGTTTAATTCTCTACCTACTCTTTCAATTTAAAATGTTAAATTGCAGGACCTGAGTGGTCAGATTTTCTTTTCTTTAGATATTCTGTGAAAATAATGTTAGTCTGAGTTACGGCTGTTGCAGAATAATATCATGTAGGCTACACATTCATTCATTCATTGCCAGACGCCATGTATCCCAAACGGGGTGGCCAAGGGCTTAGAGTTAATTGTTTTACAGGGAGGGGCACTAATCCTCCACCAACCCCACTTGTCACGTAGGGATGCCAACAGCATCTGGTGTTCCCAGGCGGTCACCCATCCAAGTACTAACCAGACACAACGTTGCTTAACTTCGCTGATCGGACGGGAAGCGGTGTACTCAACGTGGTATAGCCGTTGGCACTTTCATTTACTTGTTCAAGTTACTCAACTATTTGTTGGGTTAGGTCACTTTGACATAGACGGTCAACCTGAACAGTTTTTAATCATTTTGTTGTATACCGAACCTGGTGGATGTGTTGAGGATAAGGCAAGGATGAAGGAATTTGATTTTGAGAACAATGTCAAGATCACAGGGCAAGGTCAAAGTTCGAGACATTTGTCTGTGTGTTAACAAAATAACTAAAACAATTTTTATCTGAGATGGTACAAACTTGGTGGAAGGGGTCAGTAAAAACAAGATTTTTTTTTTTTTTAGAACAGAAGGTTAGGTCACGTACACAGGTCAACTAGTTGTTGTTAAAATGGTGATTTCACGTAAAATGGATATTTACAAATTATTTACATTATTCATGAGTGCAGTAGCAGTATTACTGGTGCATGTATAAACATTTAATTAATTATCAAATCTTGCCACATAAGATTTCGATTTGATGTAGTGAGCAGACAATATATAACCCTGTGGTTCACAAGCATAAAGGAAGTGTACGTAACTAACTCTTCCTGCTCAGGCTCATTACTTCCGTTAATTTTGTAAGACATGATGGCTTACAAACAGGTCGTTTATAAAATGAAATTATATTTTTCTACCGATTCTGATATAATCATGACATTAATACTTCATTAAGATGAGAGTTATATTTTCATTTACTGTAAGAACTAACAAGCAGATAAATTTTGGTTCATGGCATACCTAACTTTTACTTTTCTTTCATTATATAGCTATAATTTTCAGCACTTTTCAGCTTCCATTCTGTCATGGGATTACCGAGTCATCTGGCAGCTGCATTAATGATTGGTCTACTTATCGTCAAATCATCAGGGATGCGACGTCTCTCAGCTACTGTGGCTGCAGAGGTGGGTACATTTGGAAACATAGGAGCCATCCAGACATCAACTGTAATGAACCATCTTGCTGAACACTACACACAAAAGTGTCTCAGAGCTGTGATATTGCCTGAAGAAGGTAATAAATTAAACCCTTGGTCAAATAATGGAACAAGTACATATCCAGAAAATACACTACATTCCCGAAAAGTCAGCTCTTACACAAAAAATTCAATGGGAAATATAATTGTGGACCAAGCAAAAACAAATGTGAAAATTACCCTCAGTCAGAGTGTTTCTCACCAAAATCATAAAACACTGAAATACATCAAGAAATATACAGCCCAAGTGAATCTGTATTCCTGCATAACTTACATGATGCTAGAACCACCCAACTCCCAACTGCTGGCTTTATTAACAGATACTTCCTCCAACAAGCTAACACAATACTTCCTCGTCCACGCCAAAGACACCGTTGAGGCTGAACGCTTCCTCATGTATCAACGCCTGGGGAAAGAGCAAAACATGGCAGTCATCATCCCACAGACGAATCAAAACAGTACCTACTGGCGTGTATTAATCCGCCAGCTCTTGCACCCTTCAGGCTTCCCGAAGATTCTCAATGTAAACAAATGGTCCAGTGACACAGGCCTTGAAAATACCAACGACATATTCCCAGACCAGATGGGTAATTTCTACGGAACCAAACTGGTATGTTCCGCTTTGCAATACAGGCCATATGTGGACTATGAGGTTGTTGAAGGATCCAGGGTGGTGATACCTAAACCATCCATTGACATCAACATTCTGGATGCAATCGCTTACAAACTCAACTTCACCTACGACATCGTCATGCCCGCTGAAAGTGAATGGGGTGTTCTCAAAGATGATGTGAGTATTGGGAAGTCTCTCTCTCTCTCTCCCTCTCTGGATTTGTGTGTGTGTGTGTGTGTGTGTGTGTGTGTGTGTGTGTGTGTGTGTGTGTGTGTGTGTGTGTGTGTGTGTGTGTGTGTGTGTGTGTGTGTGTGTGTGTGTGTGTGTGTGTGCATGCATGTATGTGTGTGTGGGGGGAGAGGGGTGCAAGAATCTTCCTTTTCATTATTTTTTTCTGATTACTGTTTTGAAATGTAAACTTTATCATTAAGTTTTCCTGTTTAATATAATCCATTTCTTGAATTTTAACATTGTATCTTTTTTATCACATTTCGGTCTACATCGTTCAATTCTAGGATAAACTGTTGTCTGTACTTTTAATACTGACTTGCTGTAACTACGGTGGTCTAATGACAAGAAAAAAAAATCGATATGCTCATAAATTCATACATAATAATTTTATGGTTTGGGGTTTACTCTTCAGTACTTTTACAGTTCGTCTCCCACGTGAAGGGCCTTTTGTATACTCTGTACGTGTAGTTTTTGAAGAGGTAGTTACATCACACAGCATGTAGTCAAGTTCAGTGATTCATCATTAAAGAAAATATTCAAAACAAGAGCAACTAGTCTGGAGGAATTTCACTGACCCTCGTTCCGAGACATATACAAAGTTTTATTGCATTTTTGATACATTGAACCCTACTAATGAAATAAGAAAGTGCACCCAGTTGGCACACTTGAACATTTTGTTATATGGGCCGAAATCCAAAATGGCCACCCGAAAAAATGACATATTACAATATTTGATAACTATTGTCATTAGTTTGACTAATATTACATTATTTAGTTGCAGAATTATTTCAAGAAATTCTAGGAGTAACAAAGTATATTATAAATGTGTAAATTGTGAAAAGAAAAACTGCTCAATTAATTATAATTGTTTAAAAAAGGCACAAAATGTGATTACCGTACCCTGTTAGACTATCACCAGGTATAACCACACTATTTCATCTTCTTAACAAACCATACAGTGAAAGGATGGACAATTAGGTCTTTCTGTCAGTAAACATTTTTAAATTTTTAATAGGTCATTTTTAAACCATAATCTTTTTCACAACTAAAATGTTCATATCCCTTATATCAGAATGTTAGACCAATTATGCCCTTCAAAATTGATCAAAATGCTTTACATCAAGAATATATGTTGCTTATAAATATTAAGACACTGATAAACTAAACACATTTATAATTAATATATTTAGTGTCCGTCATTTCCATGTCTGTACTTTCCTCCATACTTTCCTCTTCTTCAACTGACATTCTTGATTTACACTGAGGATTGTGGCAGTCAGTTCCATTGCAAGCACAAAACAGTGAGCAAGAAAGTTGTGCTGCAGCACAACTGCAACGGGCAGATGAACATGGGGTGTGGGAATGACACCTACACTTGATTAGTTTTAGGATATCAAGTGGTGCAGGAGAAACATCAGGTGGCAAGCCAATTGGAACCAACATGTTTGAATCAGGATCCTTGGTCCACTCATAATGAAGGGGGTTCATTTCTGGTGGCTTTGGATCAAGGGAGTTTCTCCAAATTGCTGCCTGTAAATAGGCTCTGCAAACATGTTCTTCAAATGCTTCTGTTGTTGGTGGCAAAGCTTTTAGCTCTGGTGCTGTGGTGAGCCAAAGAGTGCCCATCTTTGATTGCCACACAGTATATCTTAAAGATGTCATGTTGTTTTCATTTGGAAATCCGTAACATGCTGCAATGAATTTTGTGACATCAGCAGTAACATCAGTCAGCCCTTCTTGTTGGCATCATAATCTAGTAAGTGTCTTCCCACTCTTTATTGCCTTTAACAATGCTCCTTTTACCAATACCCCATAAATATGAAACACTGTCACATCCTGTAAGAACACGGACAGGTAACAGACTGTTGAGAACATCTTGATTGTGCTCAACTGTTGCTTTGATGTCTGCACTTGATCGTGATGGGCTTGTTCCAATCATTACCATATTGCAGGCAAGATTATCTTGCTTACAGAAGTGGCATAGCAGGACAAATATGTCTGTGTCATCAGCAACAGTTCTAATGCTGTGTCTTCCTGACCTTGCCAAATGGACAGCTTGCCGCACCACAATAACATCAGCTTCCTCATGTGTAGTGCGCAAGTCAGGCCTGCTTTTTCTGAGTCCATTGGTTCCTTACCTGTAATCACAAGGTGTTTGCCATTGTGTGGCAGTAGATCAGTGTGCTCACACAGATACTCACAAATGAGATTAATCACCTGGGATTTATTGTGTGTAAAAGATAAACATACCTTCTATGGTAGCAGAGGTGTTGCCAATGGCAGTCTGTGGCATCTACTTGCTTCCTTCCTAGCTCTAGCTGCTCGTGTTGCCTCTTTTATGTTTCCACTGTGATATCTGTCAAAGACCAGATGTGTGTTTGCTACTAAAAGACAATGACATATGTACTGCACAAACTTTAGTATATAATCTTCTATGACACCTTTGCTTGGCCATTTGACAACCCAGAGACTTGCACACCCATCAAGTATTATAGCATCAGCTGGGACCATTCTGCGATCAGATACTTCCACTTGGATTTTGGCTTTCAGGGTGGCTTTAGAAGGTGGCAGTCTCATATCACCTGTCTTTTCCTGGAATATTGAAGGTGGAAATGCAGCCAACTCATAACAGAGAACATCTCTCATGTTGATGTTCCTAGAGGTTTGGAGACAAAGCACTCTTGAATAGATCAATGTGGTATCATACACAGATATATTGTCCACTTTAATTTTTTTTCTTGAAGCTGACATGAGCACAACTGGTTTTGTGAGTGGCTTGTGAAAACTCTGTGGCCATCCTTCCTCAAATGTTTTCATCATAGCTGCTCCCAATTCAACAGCCCTGTCAACATTGACATGCTCTGCACGTATCCTACCTGTAACCACATTAATAAGTCCAGGTGGATGGCACTCTCCTTTTAGTGGATCTATGCAGCTTCAAAGCTTCTCCAGAATTTTTTGCTCTGTCTCCTTCATCGGTTTGTATCCTTGAAGGACCTTCTTCCTTATGGGTCATGACTGTGGATTGCGCGTTTCCATCAAGCATGGAGACAACATTTTTTTTTCAGTTGAGCACAGATATGTAGTCCAAGAGCCCAACTTTTCAGTGCTGCTGGTTGATGGGTTATTCCAATAATTCCTCCTAGACTATGGCCATAACGTATGAAAGTTGTCTCAATGTACTAGTGGGACCAGATGCTATTCCAGATGCCTGGTTGATGTTGCAATGCATGACCTCCGTCCATGAAGTCTTGAAGCACTTCATCAGGCAGTTTGCTCATAGAATGAAAGTCATTCAAGGCATACCTTGCATAATTGGCATGACCACTAGCAAAGAAATAAGGAAGCATCTCTTTGATGACAAGCAAAAAATGACAAACTTAAAAATCGTTAAAATGAAATGTTATAATGTGTAGTTTACAGGTGATCATTTTGTTTAGTGCATGTTCTGATAGGAAAAGTTAACATTATTATTGTATGAAGAAAATTAAAAACTGAAAAAGATAGCTAAACATGTTTTATTAGCATCATCATTCATGCAGGCGGCCATATTGGATTTAGGCCTCCATTTTGAAACGCTCAAGTGTGCCACCTGGGTGCACTTTTTTATTTTGATGGTTACATCCCAAAGTATCAGAAAATGCAATAAAACTTTGTATATGTCTCAGAACGAGGTTCACCCGAAAATGACCATTCTGCCACCAGACTAAACTCGCATCGACAAGTTACTCGTATCTTTCATCCGACGTCTTGTGTTTGAAAAATTAATTACCGTATGAAAGAACATAAGTCAAGGGTGACAGGAATGGAAAGGAGTTATCTGAAAGGAGCATGTGAAGACATACGTAGAGAAAGAGAAGCAAATGACAAGGTGCAGGAGCACTGTGGTGTTGATGTGGATGTGCTGGAAAACATTAAACGTATCTTGAGATAGTTTTGCCATTTAGAGAGAATACAATGTTTGTCACTGATGGAGAGGGGAAGTGAAGACCGAGGATGAGGTAGTGGGATGGGATGGAAAGTAATAGGACTCAGGAGTTGGAGGTTGAAGAGAAGGCAGAATGATGACTTGGTTAAGGATGACATGAAGGTGAATCATTTCTGGCCATTCCTTACGGGATTAGACGTCTGGCTGTAGCTAGATAAATTGATGAAAGAATATTTAGTGCCACCTCATCATAATAATTATACAAACTGTGATGAAATGTAACAGCGTAAATGTGCAGTACCATCCATTGCACCATGCGAAGAGAGTGGTTGACACTTTAGAAAATATTCAAGTAACCGAGTTAGCATAAAGTATATCAGTATTCATGCTAAGTTTGAGAAAGAGGATAAAATTTCGAAATGCGTTCGGTATAGTACCACGTTTTTGTCAGGCAACCTTGTGTGTGTGTGTGTGTGTGTGTGTGTGTGTGTGTGTGTGTGTGTGTGTGTGTGTGCTTTCAATCAAAAACTAAACTAGAAATAATGGCAAGTCCTGTTTTTCCTTGTATTTCTTTTACATAATGTCAGTAAAGACAGGTGTGTTTCATGGCATTGTACAGGACATGCTGAAGCAATAATGTGGCTTACTTGTACGGTTTCTGGTTATTTATTAATTTGTCCTGCATAATTTACCTCCACGCATACAGTGATGAGCATTAACTCAAACGTGTACCTTTATATTCGGGTGAATGTTTACTAAATATCACAGCAGCTGCATCATACATAAGCTGCACCAAACAAACTTTAGCTCCAGCAAACATTAACGGCAACAAACGAGCATTAGTTGCATCAAACTCTACCTGCACCAAAAATTAGCTGCACCAAATTAATGCATATCAGCTGCAGCATATATTAAATGCATCAAACATTAGTTGCACCAAACAAACATTACCTGCACCAGACATTATCCTCAATAAACATTATGCCTGATGTTGAGTTCAGGTAAACCAACCCTTCCTTGTACTTTGGTCATGCAGCAAGAACAAGCAAAGTCAGTGAATCCCATTTTTTCTTCCTTCCGTTACTCGTCCAAAAGAGTAGCTGGTTTCGGAACATAGATGACACTGAGTCTGGATAAATCATATGTCTTGCTTAATCATCTAACGATAAAATCCTATCGTTCAGAACTGGTCTCCTTTCTTAATCTCAAGGGCAGTTGAACAGTCATAGGTGATGTCGATTTCGGACGAGCCACCTTCTCTTTGTGCCTGGTCATGGCACAGGAACGAGCAAATTCACTGGATCCTATCTGGGTTATTGGTGAAGTTCTGTCTTCGTCAACCACTCAAAAATTATTACAAGATGCTGAAGGTTTGTCTCTTTGATTAAAGTTACGGCCGTAAGTCCTGAACCAGGCTCTTCATTTTCGAGGCATATCGATCAACATTATGTGACCATGAATTTAAAACCATGAAGCAGGAGCAAACCATGTCGGTAAACCCTATTATTCTCAGTCTGTATGCTTTCTTCTCTCATTATACTGGTCTCCAAACTGTCTCTCATCAAAGTCACTTCCATTAGTCTGGCCATTATTCAGAGCGACCCAGTTCACCAGATCATGTCTTTCATCTCTCATTTTTGGAGCCTGCTTTCCATTTCATTGTTTAAGTTCTAAGTACGCGGCAATAAATTCCGGTTCAATCTTGCCTCCCATTAAGAATGGTCACTGGAGTCATGGGTAATGGTGAAACCCAAATTCTTGTGCTTGGCATGATACCAGCGAATTCACCATACTTCTTTCGCCTTACCATGACCCAGGTTTTCGTAATTTGTTGGCATACTGCACGTAGCTCAGTTGTCGAAGACAACAATACGCTTTTCCATTGCACTTCTTGGTGACCAGCAATATATTTCAGTATTAATCTGTTGTTACAAATCAGCACTCGAAAAAAAGAAAAAGCACTTTTTGAGCAAAAATAATATAAAAAATTGTAGATCCCATCGTGCTCTACCTGCCTTGTGCATTCCCAGGGCCACTGGACTGGGATAATGGGCGACGTTGAGTTTGGCCGAGCCAACTTCTCCTTAGGCCTAGTCATGACACAGGAGCGAGCCAATTCACTGGATTCAACCACAATGTATTTCATGGACGCCCTCACCTTCATCACAGCCAAAAGTCCCCCGAGTGCGCCCTGGAAAAAGCTCATCACTCCTTTCCAGCGTGAGTTAAAGTAGGATATTCCAACATAACCAATATGGCGGGTTATGCCCCGACTCGTATTCCTTCTGGAATTCATGACCTCTCCAGCTGTTTCATCCTCTGTCCTTTTCCATCCTTAAGACTCAACAGCAAGTTTCACAGTACTTTGGTGCTCTCCTCGTCAGTCACGTGAGTCAAAGAAAGCAGTTCAATCTCAACATGAGGCAAAATCAGTATTTCTAACATGAGTCTGACTAGGCCATTTCAACCCAATGACAGCATAAGTCAGAGAATTCCTGTGTAAGTCATAGTAGCACTTTTCATGCACGTCAGTGTAAGATTTTCCAACGTAAATAAATAAAGGAAATTCCAGTGTAATTCAGTGTCAGATTTAAGACTATCTATCTATCTATCTATCTATCTATTGCCAGACGCCTCAATCCCGTTTGGGGTGGCCACAAACAAATCGCCTCCAAGTCGCCTTGTCCCTCGCCATTTCACTGCCCTGCTCCCAACTCACACCCCCCTCTCTCATATACCTCACCACCCCATCCCTCCATCTCATCCTCGGCCTCCCCCTCCCTCTTCCCCCCTCCACCTCACTCACATACACTCTCTTCGTCAGTCTTTCACCCTCCATCCTCTTCACATGGCCAAACCACCTCAGTGTGTTCCTCATAACGCTTTCTATCACATCCACATCCACAACACAATGCTCCTTTATGTCCTCATTCGTCAGCCTGTCTCTCCATGTGACTCCACAGGCTCCTCTTAAATAACTCATTTCCACTGCTCTCACTCTTGACTTGTGTCCTTCCAAGAACGTCCATGCTTCACTTCCGTACGTTAGAGTTGGTATCACAATACTGTCATGTAGTAACTTTTTCACTTCCATGCTCACTTCCCTGTTTCTTATCACTGCTTTCAAAGAACCAGCAACCTTTCTTCCCCGCTGTACCCTTTCAAGCACTTCACCCTCCTAACCTCCATCCTTACTCATCACACTACCCAGGTACTTAAACGTACTCACATTTTCCAATTCCTCACCATCCAACCTCGCTGTACATTCACTGACTTCACCTCCCTCAAAGACCGTCACTTTACCCTTCCCTACATTCACCTTTAGATTTCGTTTCTTACACACTCTCCCAAACTCATCCACCAAGCCTTGCAGCTCCCCTTCGTCTTCACTCAACAACACAGTATCATCTGCAAACAACAGTACAGGGAGTTTCCAAACACTATCCTCTCTCACCAGGGCCACTCCAACATCCACTAGCCTACCTTGTACCTCTTTTATTACCCCATCCATGTACAGATTGAACAACCATAGAGACATGACACATCCCTGTTTCAACCCAACTTTCAAGGAGAAAAATTCACTTAGTTCACCATCCACACGTACTGCAGCCTTCGCACCATCATACATACTCTTCACAGCATTCAACAACTTCCCATCTACTCCATATATTCTTAACAGTTTTCCACAATCCTTGTCTATCCACTCTGTCATATGCTTTCTCCAAATCCATGAAAGCCGCATACAACTTCTTTCCCTTCTCTAAAAACTTTTCCACTAATGATCTAAGAATGAATATCTGATCTACACGGCCTCTTCCCTTCCTAAAGCCTCCCTGTTCTTCTCCAACTAATTTCTCTGTTCTTTCTCTAACTCTGTCAATAAGTATCCTACCATACACTTTTCCTATTATACTAAGAAGACAAATGCCCCTATGATTACCACACACTTCTTTTTCCCCTTTTCCTTTGTACAAGGGAATAATTATACCTGACTTCCAATCCTCCGGGACTCTACCTTCCTCCCAGGCCAATCTGCACATCTTCCACATCCATTCTACTACTATCTCTCCCCCATGCTTCAGCATTTCACCACACACTCCATCAGTTCCTGGGGCTTTCCCTGATTTAACTTTCTTCATTGCTTCCACAACTTCTATGCTACTAATTTCTTCCTGTCTTTTCACCTCCCTCCTTTTCCCAGCCATTCCCCAGACACTTATACTCTCATTACTTCCATCCTCTATGTTCAACAATTCCTTAAAGTGTTCTCTCCATCTGATCACTTTTTCTCCCTTCTCCACTAGTAATCTACCATTTTTATCTTTCCCTCCCCTGCTAACTTCACTTCCACCCTGTCTTACTCTTTTCACCTCTTTCCAGAACATTTTCTTACAGTCCCTCCACTTTACACTCAAATTCCTTCCAAA
Source organism: Coenobita brevimanus (assembly GCF_032717465.1). Lineage (NCBI taxonomy): Eukaryota > Metazoa > Arthropoda > Malacostraca > Decapoda > Coenobitidae > Coenobita > Coenobita brevimanus. The sequence continues at coordinate 10,321,577 of NC_137009.1, forward strand.
TTCCTCATCCACTCTCTTCTTACTCTCTCTTACTAATCTTTTCACCTCTCTCTTTCTCTCTACATATAACTCTCTCTTCCTCCTCTCAACTTCTTCCACGCCTCTATTTCTCATCCATTCATTGTATGCTTTCTTCTTTTGTGCCACAGCCTGTCTCAACTCTTCAGTCCACCACGCTGTTCCTTACACCCCCCTCCGTCTTCTCTTCCTTCCACACACCACATCACATGCTGCACATATTTCTTCTGTAAATATCCTACACACACCTTCCACGTCTCCCATCTGCTCCAATTCATATTTGCCCAATCGTTCCTTCACTTCTCTCTTACATTCTACCTTTTTCTCATCCTCTTGTAACCTTTCCACTCTCCTTGCAACTACTCCTTCCTCTCGTCTTTCCCTTCTTCTATTCCTCCATCTTACTTGCATTCTAATTCTGGCCACCACCAAGTAGTGGTCAGAAAGTCCACTTCCCCAACCTCTATAAACTCTTACATCCATTACACATCTTCGCATCCTTTCATCCACACACACATAATCAATCATTGCCTTCCTTTCATTCAGTTCACCACCCACCCTTCTCATCACACGCCATGTATACCTGTGGATCATTTTATGCCTGAAGAGGGTATTGGCTATCACCAACCCCCTCCCAGCACAAATGTCCACTAACGCACTCCCATTCTCATCTATCTCAGCAGGCACACCCCACTCACCAACTATTCCATCCACCTTCACATTCCCAACTTTACCATTCATATCACCGATCAAAAACACTCTCTCATTCCTTCCAAACTTTTCCATGCACACTTCTACATTTGTCCAGAACTCTTCTCTCACTCTTCTAGCACGAAGACAATGCAGGAAAATTTAACGTTAATATAAATAATTCCAGCGTACGACAGCGTATGATACCTAAGTTCATGTATGTAATTTCAATGCAGATCGGTGTAGGAAATGCTAGCGTAAGTCAGTGTAGACTCTGCATCGTTAATCCAGTGTAGGAAATACCCACTTGAGATCAATGACTGATATTCCATCGTAAGTCAAAGTGAAAAATTCTTTCATACTTCCAGAGTAAGTCTAAGTAGAAATTTCCATCATAATTTCAAAATGAATAGAAGCAGACGATCCCAAAATGAGTCAAGAGTATTCTAGCGTGAGTCAAGTCAAGCAGCTAGAGCTTTGACAAAATAAACAATTCAAACACAGTCGAAACGTGAGTCAGTTGTACACAGTTATTGGTCAAGGTATACTTTCTCAACATGAGTCAAAGTGCGCAATACAGGTGGTAATAGCCGAGCTCATAATATTATTACCCTTCTTCGAGGTGTAGGAGCCTGAGGGTAGGCCACTGTTTTCGTGTCCTAAAAAAATTAAGGGTGGTTCACCAGCCTTCTTCCAGTGGTGACAGTGCATGACCGCAAACCTTCAGCCACCCAGTGTCTGTAGGTCATTGACTCACATATCCTATCCAGCCATTTTTGTCTTGATCTATCACGGCTGAGTGCCATGAACTACCAAGACGAAGATGGGTGGATTCGATAAGAAGATGGCTGAAGAAAAATGGCCTTGTGATTGTGCACACAAAACTCGCAGATATTCCTCTTAGAGATAGAGTCAGCTCAACAAACTTCTGTAGTGGTCACTGAGTTGTATTTTGTTATTTCCTGTACAAACATTATATGTCCTAGAATCTTTTCCCGTGCCGCATTATATTATTACCTCTACGTGAGCTATTCTCGGTTCCTTCCTTTACTGCAGATTTAACTCGATGTACTTGAAGTGCAGTGGATGTTTGTATGTGTGGGGTGATGTATACGAAGGATGAAGAGATTTATACAGCTATTTTTCTATGTACATCATTTCTTGATTGCATATTAACTTCTTAAACTTCCACTGCAATGAACGTATAAGTGTGTGGAGTGATGCCTGTGTGCGATGGGGTTCTGCTCTATCACAACACCGCAGTCACACCACCATAGTCTTCTTCGTTTACACAGTATAGCCTATTAAGCATTCCTTACAGTGAAGGTATGAGTGTATGGGGTGATTTGAGTGTCATGGTGTTCAATTTTCAGTTTCCTTACCGTACTTTATCGTTACTTTTTTGTTCTGTTATATACACCTGATTCTCTTCAAACTTCCACTTCAGGGAAGGTGTGGGTGTGTGTGGTGGTGTCTGTGTGTGGTGGGGTCCTGCTTTACCATGTCTTCTACCACATTCAAGCCTCCGTCTCCTCCTCCCACCTCCTGGATTCCCACGCCTCCATGCGCATCCTGGCTTCCTTCCTCAGCCAGTCCCTCTATCAGTACCTCTGGCTGTCTACGGGCAGGGTGAACATGAGTCTCACTAGCTTTTCATCATCATATGCTTTTATTTTGCACTTGTCATTACTTAGGGCATAGTCACACACACTCACACACACACACGCACACACACACACACACACACACACACACTGTTACATAGCCTATGATTTCATCATCCCTTGTATAATTCTAACTTATGATACTGTTTTGTTCATGACTGCATGATCCTTAGTATGATCCTAATGTATAGTATGCTGCATGTTTGTTCACGATTCGCCACGTGGCTTCCATAGTGACCAGGCTTGCGTGTTCTACCTCACTCCCCCCTTCTCCCTCTTATAGTAGAGTAAGTCGTTCTTTCCGTTCTTCAGAACAGGATTGTCAACTTTTCGTCTCCTATCCCTTCATTTGCGCGTCCTCCTTACAAGTTGAATCAAGCTCTGCCGGCCCCCTATATAAAGAGCTCAGTCTCTGCATTAGTTGCCACTTAGATCTACTTCTCATTCTGTTCACATCTCTGTCCTCCCCTGTACAATATATTATTATTTTTGTGAGTGCTCAGGAAGTCTCCAGCCATCTAGCTGCTGTATAATTTGAGTATAAGTGTTATTACCATTTTTCTTGTACTGTATACCCTAAGACTTTAATTCGTAAGCCTGGTAAAGTTTTTATGATTCATATTGGTTCCATACTGTCAGCCAGTATCAGAAATATTTTGTATCTGTAATAATATATCTTGCTTTAACTCAGCATTATCCGGTTTTCTCATTTTATCAGGGCTGACTTAGATAAATTTACTCTTGCTAATTTCGTGTTAAGAGAGGCTATTGCAGTTAACCATATATGTAACCTGTTTTGCCATTACATTATCCTTATGAGTCCTGAATGTTTAGTTGTTAGTTTGAGCATTAAACTTTAACTTGTAATTTTACCTAAGTCATTTGTTTTGACCCTGGAACTTTGCGGAACAGTAGTGATTTTAGTATTCTCACTTGAAGTGTTCATTATCTCTCTCTGTTCCGTAACATTAATTTGGCGACCTCTTATGAGGATATTCAGGATATTATCATAAGGATATTGCTTGATTTATCCATGATGTCTACTATTACAACTCTTGATGAAGCCAAAGATTTTTTGTCAAATGTGCAAACAGTGTGTGATGTAGAAAACAGAACAAAGAATGAACTTAAGCTTGTTGCTCAACAATTGGGAATTGCTGTTCACTCTCCTCATTCTAAAGATCAAATTGTTGGCATGATTAATAAAAGCATGTTTAATGTAACTCCTCCAGATGAGCAAACGCAGATTGAAATAGCTAAGTTTCAGATAGCCCTGCAGGAGGCTCGTGCTAAGGAGACTGAGTTTCATGCACGTGCTAAGGAGGCTGAGTTTCATGCACGTGCTAAGGAGGCTGAGTCTCAGGCTCCTATTCAGGAGGAACAGGCACAGGCTCGGGCACAAATTGAACTTGCTAGGATTCAGGCAGACCATGAGTATCGCATGAAACAAGGTGGAACTGGATCATCTAGCTCTGATGATTTTGATGTGGCTAAAAATGTTAAACTTGTCCCTCCTTTTAATGAATCTGATTTAACAAAGTATTTTCAGTTGTTTGAAGGGTAGCTACAGGTTTTAATTGGCCCAAAAAGTATTGGCCAGTACTCCTTCAGAGTGTTCTCACTGGTAAAGCTCAAGTAACTTATGCATCCTTGCCTCAGGATCAATCTGATAATTATGATGTAGTTAAGAGCTTGATTCTTAACCCCTACATCGCGGGCATGTTTACCAATGTTTTGCGTGTGCCACGGGATTATTCGGGCTCCGACAGACTCTCAAAAAATATTTGCCAAAAATCAGTTATGAGTCCTAGAATATTAAAATTATATATGCTTATGCCACATATCTTCAGCTTTCTCCTGGAATGTTTGTTGAGCCTTCGTCTGTTACCGTAGGACTTGTGGAGACCTCTGAAGTTGGGTAAAGAAGTCTCCACTTTACACTTCCCGACAACCCGTAATATGATTACCACAGCCAGATATTAACACTACTTTATGATTTTCAAATAGTTTGGGATCCATACTCCAAAAAAAAAAAAACACTGTGAAAGCAATGAAAATTACGAGCGCGTCTGACCGTTGCACTTGCGCTAGTTAGCTCTTGGTACTCTGTCATTTATTATTCATAAAACCCCTCACACTTTATATTTCTATTACTATTTAACACTTATATATATCTACAGTCTTTATCCATAAGTTTCCTTCAGCAGTATTAGTTTATTGTCACTGTAGGGATTCAATTTATTTCAGTAAAATATGTAGCATTCACTTTCTCGTCCTGTATACTAGCATTGAGAGTGAATGTCACTTTCAATTTAACTCTCATAACTCATAGTATTCAGACATGCTAGAGTGAAACTTTCACTTTCATTACTCCTAGGGTATATACTCGTATTCTTATAATACTACTCATTTACATTTCTATTTACGTTCTCTATTTTATTTACGTTATTTGCATTTCTATTTTATTTACACTGTGTTATGCACTGTCACTTGAAGTAACTTATAAAACTATTTTCCACTGTTCACGTATATTTACATTCATTACTTTCACTTGCTGTTTACACATTATTTACAACTCCACTTGCACTGTTTTACTCAATAGAAAGATCGTAGTCACTCTTTTATCAATTGTCAGCCCTTTACCTCTTTCCACACGAGGTTTAGTAGGGGGTAAAGGTCACAGGGCCCTTTGCATGGGGGTGAAAAGGCCCTGAAGCTAGCAAGAGATAACAGACGTACCCCCACACTGGAAGATGAGAGTGAACTGATAAGGGTGGGCCGGGGTGGTGGCCTACCTAGGGAAATCAGTACTGCCAACGTTTAGCCTCTTGACACAGCTACTTTATAGCACTGAAATGATTGGCAGGAAATCTAGACAATACATTATAAATTAGGTAGTTCCAGGTGAATGTAAATATCACTTAGGCTTCTCCCTTCCCTCCTTATATGTATATTTATGACGAAAATAGATTATACGGCATATTTCAAGGGGAAATAAACAGTGAAAATTAGCGAACGAGTGCACGTGCGGTATTGTCAGGTGATAGTTAGCCAATTCCAGGTGTATGGCACTCTCACTTACCTTATTTTTTTCTAGTATATATTATTTGGTATAAGAATAGGGCATAGGGCTTATTTCAATGGATGAAATCATTGAAAAATTCCAGGGAAGATTTACTTAGCGTAGCACGGCCAGGCAGGCGAGAGGATAGGGTAATAGAGAGGGGGTAGGGAGGGGAGTCAAGAACGGGGAGAAATGGCTAAATTGTCAACAATGGATGGGAGTACAGATGAGATTAGGAGTGCTGACTAGTGTTGGACATTGGCAGTACTGATAGATGATACAAGCCCCCACTTGGAAGCCCGGGTGAATTCAAAATAACACAGAATCACAAAAGCGACGCCCCGCAGTATGATCCCTTGCTCACAAGCGTCACGAAAGTGACGCCCCACGGTTAAGGGGTTAAGGCCTATGAGCTTGTTCCTGAAGCCTATAGAGTAAAATTTAGGACAACTTATAAGCAAGATAAGCAATCCCATGTTGAGTATGCAAAAATCAAAGAAGATCTGTTAGAGCAGTGGTTAAATTCTAAGGATGTAAATTCTGATTTTGATAAATTTAAGCAGATGATTTTGCTGGAGGACTTCAAAAGGTGTATTAATAAAGATGTAAGCCTATATCTTGATGAGAAAAGAATAGATAATTTGTCGGATGCTGCAGTTTTAACTGATGAATATGTTCTCTCTCACGAGATATTCTAAAGAAAAAAGGAAAGCTGAGAGTAAGTAGGTTGCCTCTACTCAGAGTACAGGTAACAGGAAAGAGAATAAAGATGATGTTTCTCAGGAAGTAAATACCAGCTCCACCTCTAGATTTCAGAAAAGTAAATGTACTTATTGTAGTAAGCTTGGTCATACTACGGAGAAATGTTTCAGGAGACAGCGTGATGTGAACAAAAAGGAGTCTTTAAATATTCAGTCAATTGGTCTAGTGTCCACCCTTGAGAGTTCCCAGAATTCATTAACCGAGTTAACTGAACCTGCTTTAAGGGATAAATTAAATTCTCATGATGAATCTCCTCTTTTGAGCAGTAACGTGGGTGACACTTTCAAGAGTTCATGTGCTAATTTCCTGTCTGATGGTTTTGTCAGTCCTCTGGACAGTAATGACAGGAAATCAGTTATAATATATCGTGATACTGGTGCTTGCCAATCCCTTATGCTGACCATTGTTCTAGGCTCTAATGTTAATTCCTCTGATGAAACTGTAATCTTACAATGTGTAGGGAATAATTACTTCTCTGTCCCTCTGTGCAGAGTGAATTTAGAGTCTGGTTTTGTTAATGGTTCCGTCATGGTTGGGTTGGTTGAGACACTCCCAATGTCAGGTGTAACTTTCTTACTTGGAAATGATATTGGTGGAAGTCAAGTGTGTCCAGCTCCTCAGTTGTCTAGTGAACCAGTGCCTGCGATTGTGATGTCCCTGATGTGTTCTCTGCATATGCGGTCACTAGGGCTAAGTCTGAAGTTACTGGTGACTTAGAGGATAATGATGATGATGATGTTATCCTAGCTGACACTTTTCTTGCTAATTTGGACCACTCACCAGATGAGGCAGTACCCTGTGGTGTTGATAATTTGTCTCGCCAAGAGTTGGTTGAGTTGCAGGTTGCTGACCCTGAGTTGAAAGGTCTAGCTAACTCTGCCTGCAGTGAGGAAGAGTCAGCTGGTGCTTCTGCTTGTTATTATATAAAGTCAGGAGTACCTATCAGGAAGTGGAGACCCCCAACAGCATCAGCCGACTGTGAATGGGAGGTTGTACATCAAGTTGTCATCCCTCGTGTTTGTAGGCAGGATATCATTAGAGTGGCTCATGATTCCAGTTTGGCAGGACACCTTGGAGTGAGGAAGACTGTGGCACGCATTTTGAAACACTTCTACTGGCCAGGTAACTTCAGAGATGTTTCCTGGTATTGTAAGTCTTGTCACACCTGTCAAGTTGTGGGGAAGTGTAATCAGACCGAAAAGGTTGCACCTCTAGTTCCCATTCCTCCTTTTGAGGCGCCATTCACCTGTGTGTTGGTGGATATTGTGGGCCCTCTTCCTAAGACTTCTTCAGGATTTTCTTATGTGTTGACCCTGATTGATATGGCTACTCGTTATCCTGAAGCCATTCCACTTAGAAATATCTCAGCAAAGAACGTGGTTAAGGAAATGCTAGGGTTCTTCACCAAGTTTGGTCTGCCCAAGGAGGTACAGTCAGACCGGGGAAGATAATTTCATGTCAAATGTTTTCAAACAGTCTCTGAAAGAGTTGGGCATCACCCAGATCACGTCTTCAGCTTACCATCCCCAGACCCAAGGAGCGTTGGAGAGATATCATCAAACACTCATATCGATCCTCAGGAAATATTGTTTGGAACATCAGAAAGATTGGGATAAAGGTCTTTAATTCGTTGTATTTGCCGCAAGAGAATCTCCAAATGAATCACTGGGCTTCTCACCCTTTGAACTATTGTTTGGCCATGAAGTAAGAGGACCCCTTAAGCTACTCAAGCAATGCTGGCTGTCGGAGGAAGATGACGTCAACCTGCTGGAGTATGTGATGAAATTCAAAGAACAGCTGTCCACTGCTTTACAGCTGGCGAGAGAGAATTTAGGAGCTGCTCAGGAGAAGATGATGACTTGATATGATAAGAAGTCCAGGTTATGCCATTTTCAGCCAGGAGATCAGGTTTTGATTCTGCTACCAGTGCATGGGCAACCTCTTCAAGCCAAGTTTAGTGGTCCTTATTTCGTGGAGAAGAAACTCAGTGATGTCAACTATGTCATCACCACACCAAATTGTACAAAGAACAAGCAACTTTGTCAGATCAACATGCTAAAGTTATATCACAGGCGGGACGAAAATAACCCAGTCTGCACTGTAGCTGTTCCATCCGAGTCTGCAAGTGAAGCTCTTCCATGCAGTATGAGCCTGAGTGATAGTTTGGGGAAGAATCCTGATATCATGAATGATCTCCAGAGTAAGCTTTCTCATCTAGCTGCCGAGGAAAGGCAGGAGTTTTCAGCATTACTGCAGGAGTACCCGCAAGTGTTCCGTGACATTCCAGGAAGAACCACTGTGTTGATGCATGATGTCGATATTGGAGACGCAAAGCCAATTAAACTGCCTCCTTACCGTGTGAACCCAGTGAAAGTTCCTCTCATCCAGAAGGAGCTTGGCTACCTGTTGGACCACAAGATGATTGAGCCCTGTCAGAGCGAGAGGAGTTCTCCTATCACTCTAGTCCCAAAGCCAGGTGGGTCACAGTGGCTTTGCATTGTCTGCAGACGTGTTAATCAGATAACCAAAACAGACACTTACCCTCTCCCTCGCGTGGAAGACTGCATAGATAAGATCGGAAAGGCCAGGTACATAAGTAAGTTTGATTTGTTAAAGGGATACTGGCAAGTACCTATGACTAAACGTGCTAGGGAGATCTCATGTTTTATAACACTAGGAAAGACTTTTGCATGTTCTGTAATGCCATATGGTATGAAGAATGCACAAGCCACTTTTCAGAAGCTCATGAATGTTGTAACAGAGGGTTTGGCAGGGTGTGTTGTTTATATTGATGATGTAGTAATCTTCCGTGACAACTGGAAAGATCACCTATGCCATGTCAGTAAATTTCTTGAGCGTTTGATTCAGGCTAATCTTGTAGCTAAGTTATCAAAGTGTGAGTTTGGTCAAGCTAAAGTTCTGTACCTTGGGTACGTAATTGATGATGGACACGTTGCACCACCAGGAGCTAAGGTTCATGTTATAAGTGATCTTCCCAGACCTAAAAGTAGGAATGAGCTACAAAGATTTTTGGGAATGGTAGGTTATTACAGGAGATTTGTTCTTAACTTTTCAATTCTTGTATCACCACTTACAGACCTACTGAAAAAGGGAGTTAAATTTGTCTGGACCGATAACTGTGAATCCTCTTTCAGTAAACATAAAGCTATCCTATTAAGTCAGCCAGTGCTCGCTACTCCAAATTTTGTTAAGCCTTTTAAGATGGCTGTTGACGCAAGTGATACAGGAGCTGGGGATGTTTTGCTGCAAGAGGATGATCACGGTATTGAACACCCTGTATCTTATTACAGTAAGAAGTTCACTCCACCTCAAAAGAACTACTCAACTATTGAGAAAGAGCTTTTGGCCTTGATTTTGGGTTTACAGCATTTTTCATTTTATTTGTGTTCTGGTTTTGACACCATAGTAATTTATACCGATCATAACCCACTGAAATTCCTTAGTAAGTTTAAAGATAAAAATCAGAGATTGACAAGAGGGAGTCTACTTCTTCAGGAGTATTCATTAGACATACAACATGTCAAGGGGAAAGAAAATGTTATTGCAGATTGCTTATCTAGACTTTAGACAGATTGCTTTAGAGTAATAAGAAATTTCCTTTGTAAATTTCTTTTTCTTTGTGGGGAGGTGTTACATAGCCTATGATTTCATCATCCCTTGTATAATTATAACTTATGATACAGTTTTGTTCATGATTGCATCATCCTTTGTATGATCCTAATGTACAGTATGCTGCATGTTTGTTCACGATTCGTCACGTGGCTTCCATAATGACCAGGCTTGCGTGTTCTACCTCACTCCCCCCTTCTCCCCCTTAGAATAGAGTAAGTCGTTCTTTCTGTTGTTCAGAGCAGGATTGTCAACTCTTTGTCCCCTATCCCTTCATTTGCGCGTCCTTCTTACAAGTTGAATCAAGCTCTGCCAGCCCCCTATATAATGAGCTCAGTCTCTGCATTAGTTGCCACTTAGATCTACTCCTCATTCTGTTCACATCTCTGTCCTCCCCTGTACAGTATATTATTATTTTTGTGAGTGCTCAGGAAGTCTCCAGCCATCTAGCTGCTGTATATTTTGAGTATAAGTGTTATTGCCATTTTTCTTGTACTGTATAGCCTAAGGCGTTAATTCGTAAGCCTGATAAAGTTTTTATGATTCATATTGGTTCCATACTGTTAGCCAGTACTAGTATTATTTTGTATCTTTAATAATATTATATCTTGCTTTAACTCAGCATTATCCGGTTTTCTCATTTTATCAGGGCTGACTTAGATAAATTTGCTCTTGCTAATATCATGTTAATAGAGGCTATTGCAGTTAACCATATATGTAACCTGTTTTGCCATTACATTATCCTTATGAGTCCTGAATGTTTAGTTGTTAGTTTGAGCATTAAACTTTAACTTGTAATTTTACCTAAGTCATTTGTTTTGAACCTGGAACTTTGCGGGACAGTAGTGATTTTAGTATTCTCCCTTGAAGTGTTCATTATCTCTCTCTGTTCCGTAACAACACACACACCAAAGGTGTACTCTCAAGTTACTTAAGAAACGGGGTCACACCTGGGTGCTAAGGTACTTATTAATGTAATCCGTTTTGGAATTATATAGTGGAACACACACTTTACTTTGTTAATGCTTCATTTCTGTGGCATTTTTAAAATATTACGCTGATAGTCGGTAACCCCTGAATCACATCATCTTTACGTTTCTGCCCGGAATCGTGCTAAGCCTGTTCTTCGCTCTACTAAAAATAATTTCATCCATACTAAATGCTCTCAACTCTCCAACTCGAATTCTTCCTGCTCCTTCTGGCACCTTGCCAAAAATCTTTCTAACAACTTTGCCTCATCATCAATCCCTCCTGTTTTCTACTCTGATGCTTCTGTAGCTATTTCTTCTACTAATAAAGCAGATCTCTTCGCACAGACTTTCTCCTCCAATTCCACCTTAGATGATTCCGATGCTGTTCCTCCATCACTTCCCCCCTCTGACTTCCTCATGGCTGACATTAAAATTTCTTCAGTTGATGTATTTGCTGCCATCACTGGCCTCAGTACTAACAAGGCATATGGGCCTGATGGGGTCCCTCCTGTTGTTCTCAAGAACTGTGCTTCTGTGCTTACACTCTGCCTAGGCAAACTCTTTTGCCTTTGTCTGTCAACTTGTACCTTTCCTGCTTTGCTGGAAGTTTGCTCTCATTCAGCCAGTCCCAAAGAAGGGACTCCATATTATAATTACAAATCATAATAGATAGATAGATAAATAGATAGATAGACAGCTCTATGCGAGCCTGGGAATAGGAAATGAGCTTGCAAATTACACTGAGGAAAGCTGACGACAGTGGCCAGTAAGGAGATGATGCAGTTAGTTGTCAGCAGTCCACCGGTGAACAAAGCGCCTAGTGACCATACACACACATACACACATACTCACACACAGGCTGCTAGAACTTTCCACTCACAAGGAACACACGTGACACACCCCTGCTACACCAGAATTTAGGAAAGAGAGCTCAGAAGGAGACAAGCCTTAGAACAGGCAGGTCAGAAAAAGAAAGGGCTTAGCAACTTCAGAGAGAGAGAGAGAGCGAGACAGGGAGGTAGCTAGCGGGACTCTATACTTCGCTCTGTGTGAGAGACTTGTTAATATTTCCAAGACAAATAAAAATAGTCCCATACTATTCTTTACCTCTCCTGTCACTACATGACAAATGGGAAGCTACTCCAAGATATAAAAACCGCTCGTCCACAAGTTTAATATATATATAACTCAACCACAAAGGAACCACAAAGTCTTTTATGACAATTAGTCATTTTATGACATGACCACTGACAACCCTTCAACTATCGTCCAATTGCTTTAACGTCCTGTATTTCAAAAGTTTTTGAGTCAATTCTCAATAGAAAAATTTTAAAGCATCTTTCCTATCACAATCTTCTCTCCGATCGTCAGTACGGGTTCCGTCAGGGACGCTACACTGGCGATCTTCTCACCTACCTTTCAGACTCCTGGTCATCCTCCTTTCGGGACTTTGGCGAAAGCTTTGCCATTGCACTTGACATCTCAAAGGCTTTCGATCGAGTCTGACATAAATCTTTAATTTCCAAACTGCCCTCCTACGGTTTCTATCCTTCTATCTGTGCCTTCATCGCTAGCTTCCTTTCTGGTCGTTCTATAGCCGCTGTTGTAGACGGCCATTGTTCTTCTCCTGGATCTATCAACAGAGGTGTTCCTCAGGGCTCTGTCCTATCACTAACTCTCTTCCTTTTATTCATCAATGATCTTCTAAGCTGTACATCTAACCCTATCCACTCATACGCTGATGACTCCACCCTTCACCTTTCCATTCGGTTCCCGCAACGCCCATCTCAACAGTTACTTCAGCAAACAAGGGATGAGGCTATGGCACACCTAATGTCTGACTTGGCTCGTATCTCTACATGGGGTAAAAATAATATGGTTGTTTTTAATGCATCTAACACTCAGTTCTTACACCTATCAACCCCACAAAATCTTCCACAGGTATACCCACTAATGTTTAATAATATTCAGCTTAATCCTGCATCATCCTTGAACATGCTTGGGGTTTCATTTACTCGGGACTTATCTTGGAAAGATCATATTACATATCTTGTAAAATCTGCTTCCAAGAGATTGGGTGTGCTAAGCCGACTCGACTCTTTCTTTACCCCTGCACAATTGTTGACTCTATACAGGGGTTTTATCCGCCCCTGTGTGGAGTACAACGCTCATGTGTGGGGAGGCTCCCCACATACAGCTCTTCTCAATAGGGTGGAGTCAAAGGCTTTTCGTCTCATTAACTCTCCTCCTCTTACTGACTCCCTTCAACCTCTGTCTCTTCACGCACTGTTGCATTTTTATCTCTTTTCTATCGCTACTTTAATGGTCACTGCTCCTCTGAACTGTCTGCTTGCATTCCTCCACCTCTACAACGGGCACATACCACCCGTCTGGCAGCAAACTCTCATCCCTTTTCTGTCCAACTCTCTAATGCAAGAGTTAACCTTTACTCCCAGTCTTTCATTTATGCAACAGGTCAGCTCTGGAACTGTCTCCCTCTGTCTGTATTTCCTGTTGCCTATGATCTCCAGTCTTTCAAACGCAGTGTGTCCAATCAATCAATCAATCATTTCCTGTGGCACCCTCGGGGATGCATAGGGCCTCGATGAACTCACACCACCACATCCTATCTTGTGCTAACTCCTCAAGATCTCCCCAACACTCATCTCCAGCTTCCCGTCTCATTGTCCTCACCCACGTCTCTTTTGGCCTTCCTCTACCTCTCCTACCAAGTGCCACCCACCCTGGTGTACCTCGTACTATTCCCTGTCTCCTATACACATGTCCTAGCCACTTCCATCGTGAGAATCTAACATATTCATCGATCGGCTGCACTCCCGTTATTTCTCTAATTCTACTATTTGGTATCCTTTCCCACCACTTAACTCCTAATGTTCTTCTAAGTGCTTTATTTTCAAACACCAAGAATTTATTTTCCATAGTCACTGTGCTGTACCAAGACTCGTGTCCATAAATTAAGATACTCCTAACCATTACCTTATAAAGTTTGATTTTTGTATGCACAGAGAAATTGTTATTATTCCAAATATTTTTAAGCATTCCCATTGCCTGATTAGCCTTCTTTAACCTTTCCTCGAATTCATAGTTCAAAGAATCATCCTTGGCTAAATAAGTACCTAAATATTTAAACCTATCAACTTGCTTTACAACCATACCTCCAATTACACATTCCTGCGCATTTTCCATATTCATATTGATTATTTCAGTTTTTCCACAATTAATAACCAAACCCACCTTGCGACCTTCACTCACCAAACAGTCCAACACTCTCTGCATCTCTTCTGGCCCATCACAAATCAAAACTATATCATCTGCATAATCTAAATCCAAAAGTTTCCTGTTCTCTCCCCAAAGTATACCGGTTCCTGTTCCAACGCGTTTCATAATGTAATCAATGACCACTATAAATAGTAAAGGCGATAGAACACCACCTTGAATTACTCCGGACTTGACTTCAAACGAATCACTCAGACAACCATCAACCATCACTTTACAAAATGTGTCCTCATGCATGTTCATAATGACCCTCACAAACTCCTCTGGTATTCCATAATGTCTCATGATCTTCCCCATAGTCTCTCTCGAAACACTATCAAAAGCCTTTTCAAAATCAACAAAACAAAGACTTAACGGCACTCTCATTTCATTAACTTGCTGCATCAAATGCCTAACTGTAAAGATCTGATCATTGCAACCACGTCCCTTTCTAAAACCAGCCTGTTCATCCCTCAGAATACCCTCAACCACTGGCTCCAACCTATTTAACAACACTCTACTGAAAACTTTCAAAGCTATCGGTGACAAAGAGATTCCCCTCCAATTACTACATTCACTCAGGTCTCCCTTCTTCGGAACTTTAACAATTACACCATTCTTCCAAACTGATGGTAGTAACCCCGTAACCCATATCTTATTGAATAGCTTGGTCAAGATCATTATTAATCTATCCCCCTCCACTTTAAACATTTCCGGAAATAAACCATCCTCCCCTGGTGCCTTATTATTCTTTAACTGTTTTACTGTTTTCTCCACTTCTGCAAGCCTCAACTCTCCTGTTTCTATATTTAAATCTTCCTGAGCAGACGGTATATCCTCTTCTGGTGGTACTGGTCTATTAAGAACTGTCTCAAAATGCTCTTTCCATCTATTTTTAATATCTCCATCTTTGGTCAATAAATTTCCTTCCCTATCTCTAACTGGTACTTCCTTGCGTTTACCTGCATTACCACTCAGTTCTCTAATCGATTCATATGCTATTCTTTGACTCTGTCCATCATTTTTGTTTATTAAGATTTCAGTCTCTGCAACCTTTTCATCCACACATCTTCTTTTATCTCTCCTAGCTAACCTTCTTACTTCTGAATTCAAACTCCAGTACGCAGCTCTTGCTAATTCAATCTCTTGTTCATCAACGCATTGCATCTCACTCCTCAATTTAGCCTCACCTCTCTTTTTTATCATATCCCACGTTT
This sequence comes from Coenobita brevimanus, assembly GCF_032717465.1. NCBI lineage: Eukaryota > Metazoa > Arthropoda > Malacostraca > Decapoda > Coenobitidae > Coenobita > Coenobita brevimanus. The sequence goes on from NC_137009.1 coordinate 10,336,869, forward strand.
CCTCTGATATCCATTTCTTTCTCTTGAAGCTATGTCTCCTTCCAATCGTACATTCAGCAGTCTCATGCAAAACTTTGTTCACATCCTCCCACATCTCATCTACAGGCATCTCAAAATGATCGGATCTTGAATTTGGCTCTCTATTGTATTTTGTTTTTCTCTTGGAGGGAACTGTTACTCGTACTGCGGGCTCATGGCGTTTGGTTCCTTCTTCCTCGCATAAAAAAAAAAAAGAAAAAAAAAGATGGTAGCAAGGTTATTGCAAACTGCTCAGTGTCGAGTTTTGCAGATTCATATAAAACTACCATTATAATTTGATATTCATCTAAAAAGCCATGGTGTAACATGCTCGACTCAGGACGGCCCTGATCTCGTAATATCATGTTTATACACTGATTTGGTGGCAGGTAAAAAATGCAAAAGATAAATACAGAAAAAATGAGAGGTTGTGAAGAATATTAATAGCATCGCTTTGAAAGAAGTGTAGCAGCTGCCATCTTTCCCCAGGTGTTTCTCGGGTTTTGGCTCCTGTACGCCTTCTTGGTGACGACCCACTACAAGACCTCCCTCACCAGCAATTTAGCAGTGCCCTTCATTCCCCCACCGCTAAACACACTCCAGCAGCTCCTTGGGTCCAACCTGAAGTATGGTGTGAATAAACTTAAGGTAGGTATTCGCCAAACGGACCAAGACCTGTACAGGATCAAAAACTTTGTTTTTGTTGTATTATCCTCTTCCAGTGCATAAAGAGACTGCACAGAGTACTCAAAATGTAATTGGACAGTAAAAGGAACTTGTTTGGATTCTTATTACGCTGAGGGCAACACAAATCCCAACTGCCAAGCTGGACCTGGCGAGTAAAATTAGTTTTACAGGGGCATGTTCTCTATGATGAAAACTTGTCAACATATTTCACCTTTCTTCCTGTTATGACTCGGAACACCAACTCTCCACATCCTTCAACCCAGTGTATCAAACGGTAGACAGGGACATGCTATGCTACAGCGACGAGAAAAGTACTCTAGATTCATGCTACCTCCAATTCCATCATCTCTGGTGCAGGAAAGGGACGCCATCACGTTGTCACAGGCATAGCCGGATGGTGAGGTTGTTCGATCAGTCAGTAATCCCTGAATTCCTTGCCAATCATACGAAAGGAGAAAGGCGGGCTGCAGGACAGGGGCAGCTTCAGCCTACAGTCCACTGGGTTCTCCTTCAAATGAACCTGGGGCTACAATAGCAACAACAGCATCTTCCCTACAACATCTCGTTATCATTTATTTTTGTCTTTATCATATCATTGCATTCAGCATTGTATTGTCATCTTGCAGTGAATATGATAAAAGGTTACTTAAAATTATGCACAGTTTTAACTTCAACTGCTGTTCTTACAATCAGGGCGCAGAATATCAACTCTTCTCCACATCCCACATCCCACTGTACCAACAGCTGTGGAGGGACATGCAATTCAACAACGACGAAAACAGTATGCCTATGGTGGTGGAGGGCACTTACTCTTATATAAATTACCGCAGCTTCCTCGTGCTCCAGATGTTGATGCACAACAGCAACCCCAGGAGAAAGACTGATCTACATGTGGCCACGGAGAGGTTCTTTCCAACCGTATCTGTGTGGTTTTTGCCTAAAGTAAGTGAAGGTAGAAGAAATGCGAGTCATTTTTTGCATTCTCGTTCACCTAATGTCAGATTTTTCTCTACTTAAACAAAGATATACAAACTTGAGATGACATGTACAGTTATAGCCCATATTTTCTACAGCGCTGTAAGTATGGAGCTAATATACTGTATAAAACATAAATCATTTAATGACAAGAACTATGGGGACTGATAAGATGCCTGTTTTTGAAAACATGATAGTGTTAAGCCAGCCCTTGACTGGTACTGTAGTCGGTGAAGTTATTGTGAATAACAGTGACAGCTGAGTCTGTAAGGAGCCAGTTGCATGGTATCATTAATACAACTTTTCTAATATATTAACCATTTATACCCTCAGGTCACCCTGAAGTGACGGTTTGAGTAATTTTCAAATTTTAAATAAGAAGGGAACCCTAATGTAGGGACCTAAGGGTTTCGCAAATATGAGCCGATAAGCGAAGGGCGGTACGCTTAGTAACCCTACCCACTAGGCGCAACTGGCAGCAACCCTAGGCTCTGGAGGGAAAACACATGTGCTTCCAAAGCGAGTATGAATTTTATATTTTGATTGGTGTGTGTGTGTGTGTGTGTGTGTGTGTGTGTGTGTGTGTGTGTGTGTGTGTGTGTGTGTGTGTGTGTGAACAAAATTACTCCATGTGTTCTAATTCGATTTAACAAAACATGGTGAAAGTAATGAAGGTCAGACAATGGGTCAGAGGTCAAGGTTATAAGGAAATATCAAAGTTTCACCAATATTAGCCAGTTTTTATCCTGTTTATACCAAATCTTGGGAAAAGACTGAGGGTGAGGGAAGAGTGAAATAATAACATTTTTATATCAATCAGTCAAAGGCTAAGGTCAAAGGACAAGATCAAAGTTTGACCCATGTGTCCTTGTGTGAACAAAATAACTAAAACAGAGTTGATCTCATTTCGACAATAACTGGTGGATGAGTTAAGGATCAGACGAGGGATTCTTTTATTGTTTTTTTTTTAAAGAAAAATAGGTCAAAGGTGAAGAGTACCTCGGAAGGTTAACTTAAATCAAATATTGAGGAATATTTCGGGGAAAGGCAAGGAAACAGTTTCCATTATGTCAATAATTTGTCAGAGGGTCAAGGCCACAGGGCAAGGTCAGCCAAGTTTAGGAAAGCCTTCAACCAAATTTCATGATACAGTTAAGAGTCAAGGAGGAATTTAATAATTCGACTTTGAGAGCAATCGGTGGACGATAAAGTCACAGGCAAAGTCAGGCGCTTAGGCTAATCGATGGGCACGAGTGTTGTACTTTCTATGTGATCCTTCTTGTTTCTTATGCATCCCTATTGTCTGACACCTGTAAACTATTAATATGCTTTCGTATGTTTTAATATGCGTTGCTCTTGCATTCTGTTATGGAGTGTTTGCTGAGAGGCGAGAAAAGGAAAGGTTGCATGAAGTGAATGCTTTTTAGAGGAAGGCTCGAGGGATACCGGACCGTTCTTGGCTGAGGTTGGTTAAGACTGTGAGGTGGTTTTGACTGCAGCCGGAAGGAAGTGAAGCAGAAAGAAGTGGTATGCATATTATCATTCAAAATTTTAGGTGTGCATGGTTAAATCCACGTGACTTTATGATATACACATTTTCAACTTTGTAAAAGCCCACAGAAACCGTGCACTGGCTTGCATCCACCAGATTATTTTGTTGTTTGGTTCAGGGTGCACCTTATCTGAAGAACTTCAACGCGGTGATGTGGCGGTGTGTGGAGGCTGGCTTAATCAACAAGTGGCTATATGACCTGTACGCCGTTTATGTGAAGGAATACCAGGACCAGAAGTCATCACAGGAACAGGAGGACACAGCCGTTGAGACGGACACCAGGCTTGTAAGGTTTAGATGAGAGAGAGAGAGAGAGAGAGAGAGAGAGAGAGAGAGAGAGAGAGAGAGAGAGAGAGTTGAGGATTAATCCTATTGTACGTTATATAATCTTCAAATTTTTCTGGCAACTTCCACACTATTTTACTCAAGTGAGAAAATTTCCTGTCTGACAAAGGTTTGAGAACATGGATATTTAATATATATATATATATATATATAAATATATATATATATATATATATATATATATATATATATATATATATATATATATATATATATATATATATATATATATATACTTTGCACCAGCCAAGATGGCATTAGATCCGCATTCCTTCTTAACATCGGCACTAAGTGGCATGGTAATTATCGTGCTGTTTACAGAATGGTGACTTACGTCACAGGGTATGTTCATAATCTATGTATTCGTAAATATTGCAACAGTTTTCCTTGTCTCTTGAATTATATCTGAAAGTGAATGGCTCTGCTGTTAAGCTAGTGGCTGAACAACCTTGTATATTTTGATTCCTTAGTTTTTTCTTCGCTTTACATGGTGGCACTTTTCTTGTGTACAGGTTGTATTCACCTTGAATCACCTGCAGGGAGCTTTCTTCCTGTTCTTCCTCGGCCACGGGTGCGGGCTGTTGCTATTGTTTCTGGAGCTGCTGTTGGCCCCGTACACCTCATCAACCTGAAATTATTTAATGTATAATGCCATAAATAAAATGAACTTTTTATTGTGTTCGCTGTCTCTCTCTTTAGGCAATTATATTCAGGTTTCGAACCTTTTTTACGGGAGGGGCTTGATACAGCTTTCAATAGTACATCCAGTATTGATGCACTCTAATAAGCCTCGTAAATTTTTTTGATGTTTGCAAGAATAATATGTAAATATGGGGACATCATAACGAATTATTACTTTAAAGGAAAATATGATAATGAGGGAGATAGTTTCATTAGCTGCGATGGGGACTACAGAAAAAGAAGTAAATAAAATAATTAAAAACAGACTAAAAAAAAACTTTCATTACTCCTAGTATTTACTTGATCACTATTTACCTCTTCATTCAAGGGACGTTTTCTTCAGCACCTAATCATCCTCGGGTGCTACTAGTTTCATGGATAATAAACACGGCCTCCACCTTCTGACAAATATTTCTTTATCTACATACAGCATGAACACTGAACCACTTCATGAGAATTCTGATAATTGTGTTGAAAGATTGCACAGCAGTTTTGGCTGACTTGGATCCCCTTCAGGAATGAATAGCACATATATATATATATATATATATATATATATATATATATATATATATATATATATATACCTAGGCTGCTTCCAACAAGGAAAGGGAGGTAGCCGAGACAGGACGACACACTCCCAATGTACTCATCCATTCAGACACATTCATGCGCATCTTACCCCCAAAGGGGAGAAGGGACAGATCCTCACTGCACCACACCGCACGAGGGTCAGCTGCGCTGTGCAATCAGTGACATCCGCAGCAGGCCCCGACAGCAGAGTTGGTTTACCCCCGCCGCATCATAATAGACCCATCCCCTTACCCCGCACTTGACCTGATCAGCTGATCTGACCAAAATGCGGGAAAATATCCCCTCAGGGCTGCGTCATCATTTATTCATTCACAATTTCTCTCCATTTATTTCTGTCATGCACAGCCACTCTTCCTTGCTGAACAGACATCTCTCTTACATCCAATGCTCTCTTCACACTATCCATCCATCCGATTCGTGGTCTTCCTCTCAGTCTTACACCTCTCACATCAGATCTAGTTATCTTTTTCACCAATTGCTCATTATCCATTCCCTCCATATGCCCAAACCATTGCAACACCCTCTGCTCAACTCGATCAGCCATCTCCCGAACAACTCCAGTTCTCCTACGCACTTCATGATTTTTCACTCGATCCATATGCGTCACTCCACACATACACCTCAGACACCTCATCTCCATTACATTCAAACTTTTCCTCTCTACTACACCCATATTTCATGTTTCAGCCCCATATAATGCAGTCGGTACCACAACACCCTCATACAACCTTCTCTTTACATCAGTTCTAAGCGAACGACATCTAAACAATTTTTTCATTCCTCCCAGCACCTTTTCTACTTCATTCATTCTAAACTTCACTTCTGCATCTATTCTTCCATCCACAGCAACATGTGACCCTAAAAACTTAAAACACTCTACCTCCTTAAGCAACTCACCCTTCAAAACTATATTCATCCTCCTACCATCTACCGACCTCGTACACTTCATCACTTTACTCTCATTCTCATTTGCTTTCAATTTCCTCCTTTCACACACCCTTCCAAACTCCTCTACCAACTGTCTCAATCTCTCCTCTGAGTCTGCCACCAGTGCAGTATCATCTGCAAACAGCAGCTGCTTCAGATTCCACTCTCTACCATCAACATTCATCAGACTCAGACCTCCACCTAAAACTCTTGCATTCACCTCCCTTACAACACCATCCATATAAATACTAAACAACCAAGGTGACATCACACATCCCTGCCGCAGCCCCACTCTCACGGGAAACCAAACACTCACAGTATTTCCCACTCTTACACACGCTCTACTACTTACACAAAAACTTTTCACCCCCTTTAGTAACCTATCATAAAGTCCATACAATCTTAAAACAGTCCACAAAGCCTCCCTATCAATTCTATCATATGCTTTCTCTAAATCCATGAATGCCCAAAACACATCCTTGCCTTTTGCTAAATACTTTTCGCACACTAGTCTCGCAGCAAACACTTGGTCCACACAACCCCTCCCTCTCCTATAAGCCACACTGTTCATCACCAATCACTCCCTCTGTACCCTCTCTAACTCTCTTAGTTAACACTCTACCATACACCTTACCTACAACACTCAACAGTCTTATACCCCTAAAGCTAGTACATTCATACTTATCACCCTTGCTGTTATACAACGGGACCACACAAGCACTTGCCCAGTCAACTGGCACCATACCTTTCACAAAGCACACGTTCAACAATCTTACTAACCAGTTAACAGTAGTCGTTCCACCACCCTTCAGGCATTCCACAGCACACCCATCCATACCTGCAGCTTTCACTGTTTTCATCTTCTTTACTGCCTCCTACACTTCCTCCTTCGTGATCAAAGAAATATTCAACTCACCCAACACATTTATTCCTTGCACCCTTCCATGTGCCACAATCTCAGCCTCCCTTTCCTCCTCTACATTTAACAATCTTTCGAATTACTCTGCCCACCTCTTCCTCACTGCATCCGTCTCAATTATCATCCTTCCATCCTTTGCTTTTACTCGCTTTTCCTTCTTAGACTCTCCCTTTCGCACCCTCTTCACCTCCTTTCAAAACATTTTCTTATTCTGTTGAAAATTCTCAGTCAACCTCCTACCCCACGTCTCATCTGCTGCCACTTTAGCATCACGCACAGCCCTTCTCGCTCTGTTTCTCTTTTCCTTATACCTCTCAAATGACACCTCATCCTTCCTCTGCAGCCACACTTTATATGCACGTCTCTTCTGAGCCACAGCCATACTTCCTCACACCACCATTCACTTCCTATTCTTACACCACCACCCACTCGTCTCACACCACACACCTCTTCCACATACCCCATCACAGCACTCATAAACAACTGCCATACCTCCTCCACGCTGCCATTTTTCTGATGTTTCACTGCATTCCACTCATCTTTCAATTTTATCAGACACTCTATCATTTTCTCTCTTTTATCCAACTCACTCACTTTCAAAACCTCCCTGCCACACCTAACCCTCCTAGCTCTCACCCATCTCTTACCTACTCTTAACTTTCCCTCCACCAGGTAGTGGTCAGACATACCTCCATCCTCCCCTCTCAGAACTCTTACATCCAACAATCTTCCTATTACATTCCTGGACACAACCACATAGCCCATCAATGCTCTATCAACAACCCTTCCACCCTCCTGTCTCACCCATGTATACTTATAAATATCTTTCTTCTCAAACAGCGTATTTCCAATCACCATCTCTCGCTCAACGCACACACACACACAAACACACACACACACACACACACATATATATATATATATATATATATATATATATATATATATATATATATATAGAGAGAGAGAGAGAGAGAGAGAGAGAGAGAGAGAGAGAGAGAGAGAAATATATATATATATATATATATATATATATATATATATATATATATATATATATATATATATATATATATATCTATATATATATATATATATATATAGATATATATGCGTGTGTGTTTGTGTGTGTGTGTGTGTGTGTGTGTGTGTGTGTGTGTGTGTGTGTGTGTAACATAGAGAAAGCAGAGAAAGACAGAGGGGAGGGGATTATACCTAAATAGAATACAATAGTCTGGCAACGACAATATCAGAATGAGAAACACCACCGACTTAATCAGCCGGAGGTTATTTTCATTTATCTTACCATAACCGGAACATCTTCTTTACTTTGGGTTAGAACTGTTTAACTGGAGGGGTTAGATATAGTCCTCAGCAACGGCTTCAGTACCAAGTGGCTTTCCAAAACTGAATATATTGGTTTGGAAGCTGAAAGACTAAGCTACTAAAATGCGTCCTTGCACAACATAGTCCTTATGTTGCACACCACTAGAAACTCATTTACCCGTATCTTACGTGTTGTGGGACGGCTTAGTCTGCTGGTGTGGGCGTGGGTGTGGCAATGAGAATCGGATGAATAAAGGATACAGGATAGCCACCGCTAATGCTGACCGACACGCTCCCGCAACACATGAGAAATCGCCGGGTGAAGTGGAATGGGAGTGCTATACATGAACCACCCTGCGTTAACCCTATGACTAATGAATGTTTCTGTAAGTTTAAGAAAACATAAGTCATGTCCTGAGCATAATTCGGAGTTCCTTGTTCACGGCCCAGCAGTAATCGTCATACTTTTCAACATACTACAGTTCCATCACTTTAACTTAGCGATTTTCGTAGTTTCTCAGCCTACTTACCATAGTTCAGTGGCAGAATGAAGCAATACGACGACTCCACTTCTCTCCGACAGAACTTCTTCGCGACTAGCACCGTCTTGTCTTAACTTCGTGGTATAGCTCATCAACATTTTACGAATAGTTAAAGTAAACAGAGCATAGGCGACCTACGTTCTTTTAAGCGTAGGATAATACTTTGTCATTAACCGAAACATAAAAAAAAGTAAGTAATTAACAGGTATAGGTTTAGCCTTGATATGAATCAGGCTCCTGTGTCACTCCAAGCTTAACGAAATCGCTTAACACTAAACATAGGAGAATACTTAAGTCATTCGGTCTATGGAAGGGTAAATGACAACCGTGTTGTCAATCTTGGGTTTTTCTAATTCACTCTCAGCTGAATAAAATTGTCTGGTTCCAGTTGCAGAAAAATAATAGTTAAGACTCAACCAAACAAGGATTATTGGAAGAAATTTATCAAGTTGGTTGGAAAGTATTTGATTTTTGTTTCATGAATCATAAACCTTGGAAGTGTTCATGTATAGTGGGGCTGCGAAAATACAGTAGGCTACATACCACCACTCACAAGGTAAGCCTCGGAAGTCCCTCTTGCCGTTACCCAGGAGCCCCCCTCCCCTCTCTCTCTCTAATTAAGCAAACCCTCTCTTGACGGAGGGATCAGAGACAGTTTTGATTATTCCTACCACTCTTATGACGCCATTCCTTTTTAAATCTTCCTACTCAACAAGGAGGCTAAAAACGATATCCAGTAATCCTAGAAGTTTCATGTAGTATTTTTTATACAGTATTTTAGTTTTGCTTCCACGAGATTCGATTTAGCGGATTCCTGTCGTTGTGAAGAGATTAACCACTTCACCTCGATGACATGTTCTTGCTACTTTTCGACGACTGTTATCAGCTTGTGAGAGACTTGAAATACACTGTTTAATTTGGCCTCCATGAGTCCTTTAACTACCAGGGGACTTTCTTACTTTTAATACAATCATCTGGTACTTGCTATGAATATTAAAATGATGTCCTGTGGATGTACCAGTTCAAACCAGTCTTCATTATTCCTCCCAGTAACTTAAGTGTTACCGGCCTTGGCCTTTTGTATTATATAAGCTGGTCCGCAAACAGTGTTTCACTAGAGATTCATCTATCGGCATTTTCTGTTTTGGGTGGATTGCTGAGTTTGCTGGTGTGGGCGTGAGTGTAGCAGTTGTTGTTGTTCTTGTTGTTATTGTATTACCTCAGTTTGTCTGATCGACCATACCCATCAATCGCAGGCAAGCAACCGCCACTGCGGGGTCATCTTGTGCAGTGAATGGATGTTCCCATGTGTTTGATAGCGCCTCACCACAGAGAGGCACAGGGATTAGAGTGCAGGTTTGGTTCCTGGGTGGACGACCCATTTGCGCCCCTCCATCCACTTAACAGAGGCAACATAGCAGGCTCCACAACATTCCAATGTTTGAGTACATGATTCATGAGTTACAAGAAACCATTTGGTTTGTCGCATAGTGTATAGCCACCTGAAGTGGAAAGAAGAGTAATAAATAGTGATAGCAAGGATGAGACAAATGTGGAGAGAGGAGGAGAAATGCAGAAAAAGAATGATAGACATGAAAAAAGTAGGTAACACTACATCAGGTGAGTGGATGATGGGTGCCCCCACCTGCCACCATAAGTATAGCAATGGCAGTAGGAAGGGAATAGATGATGCGCAGCAGACTATGATAATGCAGACTGAACCGTCCCCTGAACATAATATAAGAAATCAGATGGCTAATTGCAAAAGGAGAGCTATATACGAGTCTCCGTGTATTTTTGTAGCTGCCAAACAATTATATTTTGGTCAGGGCTGCTCTCATAGCTACGATGAATCCTGTCATAATGTCTTTTAATGATAACTCTTCCTGCTGGCAGGCGTTTTTATGCTTGCTGGAGCCTACTGTATTATGAAAGAATTACTGGGTTGTTCTAACTTGTCAACTCGCGGATGTCTTGTTTAATATATCCTTGTTACATGCAGACGAATTCGTTCATTCTAGACAAGGCTTCCCGAACTGACGGTTTTAATGAAGACTAAACCAAGCTGTTAAAGTTCGAAAAGTTTCACCTTTGCTTATTACTGTCTAAAATTAGTAACAATAAAATTAATACATAAAGCCATAAGTGTATGAAACTATCCACAACTCGGATTTTGTTTGTCACCATTTCCCTTCTTACTGGATACCAAACAATGCAATTGGATATGCTACAACTGGAAACAAAACTCTGCCAGGAAAATCTTCTGGCCGTATTCTGAACCCATTCCTTACCATGACATATTTCTGTAGTCCTGATGCCACCTGACTGCTGTTCTTCCACTCTTAGAAAACCCTTTGAACTGAGAGAGAAACAAACGGCATGCGTAGACAACAACAAATACACCAAAATGTACAGTACTACGAAAAAGGTCAGAAGCAGAGCATAGAATCCACTCACACACACACACACACACACACACACACACACATATATATATATATATATATATATATATATATATATATATATATATATATATATATATATATATATATATATATATATATATATATATATGGAGCCTCTGTGTTACAGTGGTAGAGTGTGCGTTTCGCACGCTGGTGGACGAGGGTTCGCCTCCCGCCAGAGTTGTAAAAACTTTGGGAATCATTCACCGAGCCACTTGCTACTTTGGCGGACATAAGGGGTGCTGTGGTTGAACCAGTGTCGCATACTAGTATGTTTGCACCCAATCGGCTTAAGGCGGGCCGATTACACTTGATTCACAGACTACACATACATCCAAAGCCACTACAACACTACAATTACACTTACAAGCACTTCCCACTCTACATACAGTCTCTACAAGAAAGCCTAAGCCACTGGGTAGAGATACATTGGCCTGTATCGTCCCTGCTTCGGTAGGGATAGGCCGGTCTTGCAGTGGACCTCAACGGCTGATGATATATATATATATATATATATATATATATATATATATATATATATATATACACCAGGAAGAAGGAACCAAAGGCCATGGGCTCCCAATAACTGTTCCATCCAAGAGAAAAAAAAATACAAGAGAGAGCCAAATTCAAGATCCGATCATTTCGAGATGCCTGGACACACTGCGTGTGAAAGACTGGAGATCATAGGAAGCAGGAAATACAGACAGAAGGAGATATTTCTAGAGTTGACCTGTTGCTTAAATGAAGGACTGGGAGTAACGGTTAACACTTGCATTAGAGAGTTGGACAGAAAAGGGATGAGAGTTTGCTGATAAACGGGTGCTACGTGCCCGTCGTAGAGGTGGAGGAATGCAAGCTGACAGTTCAGAGGTGCATTGACCTTTGAAGTAGCGATAGAAAATAGATAAAGATGCCACAGTGCGGTGAAGAGACAGAGGTTGAAGGGAGCCAATAAAAGGAGAAGAGTTAATGAGACGAAAAAGCTTTGACTCCATGCTATTGAAAAGAGCTGTATGTGGGGAGCCTCCCCACACATGAGAGTTGCACTCCACACAGGGGCGGATAAAACCCGTGTATAGCATGAACGGAATTGGCTTAGCACACCTAATCCCTTGGGGGCAAATTTTACAAGAGATGTAATATGATCTTTCCAAGATAAGTCCCGAGTGAATGAAACCCCAAGCATGTTCAAAGATGATGCAGGATTAAGTTGAAAATCATTAAACATTCATGGGTACACCTGTGGAAGATTTGGTCGGGTTGATAGGTGTAAGAACTGGGTCTTTGATGCATTAAAAACAACCAGATTATTTTTACCCCAGTCAGAGATACGAGCCAAGTCAAACATTAGGTGTGCCATAGCCCCATCCCTTGTTTGTTGAAGTAACTGCTAAGATGGACGTTGCGGGACCGAATGGAAAGGTGAATGGTGGAATCATCAGCGTACAAGTGGATAGGGTTAGATGTACAGCTTAGAAGGTCATTGATGAATAAAAGGAAGAGAGTTGGTGATAGGACAGAGCCCTGAGGAACACCACTGTTGATAGATCTAGGAGAAGAACGATAGCTGTCTAAAGCAGCGGCTATAGAACGACCAGAACGGAAGTTATAGATGAAGGCACAGATAGAAGGACAGAAACTGTAAGAGAGAAGTTTGGAAATGAAAGATTTATGCCAGACTCGATCGAAAGCCTTTACGATGTCAAGTGGAATGGCAAAGCTATCACCAAAGTCACCAAATGAGGATGGCCAGGAGCCTGAAAGGTAGGTGAGAAGATCGCCAGTGGAGCATCCCTGACGGAACCCACACTGACGATCGGAAAGAAGGTTGTGATAGGAAAGATGCTTTAAAATTTTTGTATTAAGACTTTACCTGAAAGATTAAAGCAATTGGACGATAGTTTGAGGGTTTGGAATGGTCACCCTTCTTTGGGACTGGCCGAATGAATGCAAACTTCCAGCAAGAAAGAATGGTACAAGTTGACAGACAAAGGCAAAAGAGTTTGCCTAGGCAGGGTGTAAGCACAGAAGCACAGTTCTTGAGAACAACAGGAAGGACTCCATCAGGCCTTTATGCCAGGTTAGTACTGAGGCCTGTGATGGCAGAAGATACATCAGCTGAAGAAATTTTAATATCAGCCATGAAGAAGTCAGAGGGGAGAATTGATGGAGGAACAGCACTGGAATTGTCTACGATGGAATTGGAGGTGAAACTCTGAGTGAAGAGATCTGTTTTATCAGTAGAAGAGATAGCTATAGAACCATCAGAGCAGAAAAGAGGAAGGAAAGATGATGAGATAAAGTTGTTAGAAAGGTTTTTGGCAACCAAAAGGAGCAGGAAGAATTCAAGTTGGAGAGTTGAGGGCATTTACTACGGATGAAACTATTTTTAGCAGAGCGAAGAGCAGACTTAGCACAATTCCGGGCAGAAACATAGAAAGATGTGATTCAGGGGTGGTTTGGCTCCGGTACCTTTTATAGGCCATCTCCTTGTTGCGGACAGCATTAGAACAAGCGTGACTAAACCAAGGCTTTCTTGCATTGGTAAAAGGATATGAGAAAGGAATGTGTGCTTCCATACCCGAAAGAATAACCTCTGTAATGTGCAAGGCACACTCAGATGGTTCTCGGCCATAGAAGCAATAATCATTCCACGGAAAATCAAAGATGTACTGCCTGAGGGCCTCTCAATCTGCAGTTCCAAAGTGCCACAGTCGACGTTACTTTGCAAGGTCCACAGGCTGTACTGGAGTGATAGGACTGGTTAATGTAATAAGGTTGTGATCAGAGGAGCCGAACGGAGAGAAAAGATTAACGGTGTCGGCAGAAGGATTAGTTGTAAGGAAGAGGTCAAGTATGTTGGAGCTCTCTCCAAGGTGGTCAGGGACACGGGTAGGGTGCTGTACAAGCTGCTCTAGGTCATTAAGGATAGAAAAGATGTAGGCTTGTTCACCAGGTGGATCAGTGAATGGGGAGAAGAGTCAATGGTGGTGGTGAACATAGGAATCTCCTAGAGTGGAGATTTCAGAGAAAGGGGAAATGGATAGACTGTGTTCCATCGTAAAAGTAAGATAGTCAAAGAATTTTTGATAGTCAATAGAATTAGGGGATTAGTAAATAGTGCAGATATATTTAGTCAGAGAATGACAGGAAAGCCAAAGCCATAGTTTAGAGAATTCAAAAGAATATATATATATATATATATATATATATATATATATATATATACAGTCAATCCTCGTAAATCGCGGCAATTTGGGTCTGGACCACTGCCGTGATTTACAAATTCAGTGGTTTATAAATAATAACTTATGTGAAAAATGAACTTGGGTCTGGACTTTGGCCAACCATCCCCCACAGCACCCTACCTACACCTATCTAGGCACCATCAAACACAAACATACAAATTTAGGAATATTCATTGCATGTATTTAATAGAAATAAGCAATGTTAAGGGATCTCACCTTAATCCTATGACGATATTGCTTAAGTGAATGGAGTGGGGTGATGTTGGGAAGAACTTAGAACCTCTCAGCACTTGTTCTCCCCTAACTCTTTCGCCAGCCTTGAAAACTTCTTTCCTTCTCAACACGACGAATGAGCTCCAAACGTCGACTGTACAACAACGGCAGCAGCTTCTTGACATCATGTTGCTGAGAGGGCTTCATCGGGGGTTCGGGAGGGGCCATGGAAGGTAGGAGGCGGGGGGGAAGGTGCACAAAAAAAGGCAGGTAGTTCTCGTACTCCACGGCGATGGTCTGTAGTGTGCGGACTGGCGGGAAGAACAACAACGTGGCGGCATTAGTATGTACTCTTGCCACCAGGGATGCGTGGTGATTGGTTGCTGGGTCGCGATTTCCAATTTAAATGCCGCGGTTTACGATTCTCCTCGGAAAAGGCGCACTTGGGTGTCTAGGTCTGCGATTTTCGTGACTTACAGTGATTTAACCCGTGCCATCCCGAGGACGTACTTCCACGTCCTCACGTTTTGTCACAGCTAATCCCGAGGACGTACTTCAACGTCCTGCAATTGCAAGGTTCATAATTTCCACAATTTTCAATTTTCGCGAGTCATTTTTGGTACGTATACACGGGACACCTGCCTCAACAAGATGCCAGGCAGAGACAATGCCTTACCCAGCATGACCTCCTCCCTCCCCCTGCATGCCCTTTTCTCAGCAATTCACCTGTTATCAGTGATTTGGCCAGTATAGCCATGTCATGCCACGGTACAAAATTCAGGGCCAGAGTGATTCCCCAATCAATGACAATGTGGAGGACAAACTTTACATAGCATTAGAGGAAGAAACAGTTAGAAATGATGATCAGGTAATGTGGCAAAAAAAGGTCAGGTATTAGCGAGTGAAACAATGCTTATAATGCCTATATTACTGCTTGAAAACCAATATACTTTTGTACTACATATAAATTCGTAACAGTAAATAAATAAATACCGTTTATGAGTGGTGTGAAATAGTTATCCTCCCATAGAACTCGTTTTCTTTGGCGCCAGCCTGATAGAAAACCCAGTAAAGTAAGGAGGCTCTCCTACCTGTAATGAGTATTTTAAACCTCAGGTGAGCGATTTCTCTATAAATTTTCGATGTTTCTCACCAAAAGCGAAAGTTTTAGCAAAAAAAAAAAAGGTCAAAAATTGCCCGGGATTGGGGGGTACCAGTGGTCAAAAAGTGGCCGGGACTGGGCGGGTTAAGGGTGCTGGCAGTCTGACAGCCACATAGCCATGATTTATGAATCCGTGATTTACGATGATTGACTATATATATATATATATATATATATATATATATATGGAGCCTATGTGGTACAGTGGTAAAGTGTGCGTTTTCATACTCTGAAGAACGAGGGTTCGTGCCGCGCCAGGATAATAAATTTGGGAGCGTTCTTCTGGCCACTTACTGCTTGGCGGACATCAGGGATGCTGTGGTTGAACCAGTGTCACAAACTATAAAGTATACTTGCTTCAGTCGGCTTGTGTGGGCCGATTACACTTGGTTCACAGACTACACACACATTCAAAACCACACCAACACAACAATTACACTTACAAGCACTTCTCACACTACATACAATCTCTACTAGACAGCCTAAGCCACTTGGCAGAGATACATTGGCAGCATCGCCCCTACTTCAGTAGGCATAGGCTGGTCCTGCAGTGGACACTCAAACGGTTGATGGCGATGAAGATGACGATATATATATATATATATATATATATATATATATATATATATATATATATATATATCTATATATATATATATATATATATATATATATACATATATATATATATATATAGAGGTAAAGTTGTTAGAAAGATTTTTGGCAAGGTGCCAGAAGGAGCGGGAAGAATTCGAGTTGGAGAGTTGAGAGCATTTAGTATGGATGAAATTATGTTTAGTAGAGCGAAGAACAGACTTAGCAAGATTCCGGGCAGAATCGCAAAGATTTAGAAGTGATCACACGACGCCTTGCAAGTAGTTTAACAATATATTGATACAAACAATCTTGCAACTTCTACGACGAACCAGCGAACTACAACCATCTACAATCAACTACAAGTAACAACTCTATGAGTCGTCTGTATAATCTTCTACACGCACCTACAAGTAGCGGCAATCTTCATCCTACAACGAGTAAGTCACAAGAAAAAAAGGACCACGACTACCTCGAGGAAGAAAAACGGAACAAACAAACGAAGAGTGAGACACAACTCATAACTCATCCTACTCACTCATCTTCACTCAAGTTACTCATCGCTACTCATTCATTCACCACAGCTACCAGTGTGGGAAGTCGACGTCATCATGCGTGCTTGCTGAAAAGACGCCACGTCGGTCAACACACCACCTGCACCACCAGTCACACCATTCCCACCACGGTAAAAATTAGTGAGTTACATAGTTACTTCATTTATACAATACACAGTGATAGACAATAAGCTTCTGCACAAACATATAAAACGTGCTGTATAGTTACAGCTTAAATACACATACTTACTTCAGTTAACTGCATAACTCAAACACTAAAAAAGCACCAACAGTAAATATTCTACACTCTATATATTCATTTATTATAGCATTTATTTACTACCAACGAGTGTTACCATTTATACCTACATAAAATACGTGTTTCATATATACAACTATACATTATTACATCTACAAAGTAATAAAGAAAATATACCATCACAGTTACTCAGTGAGCGATTAAAAGAACTGTATTAAACATTTATTAATTAAAGCTACCTAGTGGAAACATATAAATTAAGTTACAAGGTAAACTAGAGAAAAAAAAATGGCCAACACAAATGACGTTAGCAAGAATGAACATCTTCAACACAATCGTAAAGACAATGATTTCCACACAGTGCTGACACACATATTACCCACGATAGGTACAAGTGAACAACAAGTCAGTGTATATAGTTAATACTGTATATAGTGTATATATATTTTTTTATATAAAATAACGAAATATGGGACTATATTATATCATTTTCAGTAATACCTGTGCAATATAAACTAAACTATAAAAAAGTATCCCAAGGAAATTAGCCAGTAATTATGCAACCATGAACAACATAGAAAAAGCGTACACAAGCGAAGAAAAACAAACTATAGAAAATCAATACATACAACAAAAAAAAAGAAAGAAAGAAAGAAAGAAAAAGTAAGAAAGAAAAAAGAGAGAAATAGAGTAAGATCACATAACAAACAAATGAAAATAAGTGTAAGTGTTACTACATATGCCAAAATACCACATAAACTACAAGCAATATGTACCATTTATGTAACAGTTGCATTAACAAGATGTAACTTTTATGTAACTTTAACTACAATTATGTAACTACAAACGATTGCTTTATGTTACACTTGCTACAATTATGCAACGACAAACGATTGCATTATGTTACACTTGCTACAATTATGTAACTACAAACAATATGTACCATTTATGTAACAGTTGCATTAACAAGATGTAACTTTTATGTAACTTTAACTACAATTTTGTAACTACAAACGATATGTAACAATTATGTAACCACAAACGATTGCATTATGTTACACTTTGCCAATTATGTAACAGTTGCATTAACAAGATGTAACTTTTATGTAACTTTAACTACAATTATGTAACTACAAACAATATGTACCATTTATGTAACAACTGCATTAACAAGATGTAACCTTTATGTAACTTTAACTACAATTATGTAACTACAAACGATATGTAACAATTATGTAATGACAAACGATTGCATTATGTTACACTTGCTACAATTATGTAACTACAAACAATATGTACCATTTATGTAACAGTTGCATTAACAAGATGTAACTTTTCTGTAACTTTAACTACAATTATAAGGCCAAGACACTTATGTAACAGTTGCATTAACAAAATGTAACTACAATTATAAGGCCAACACATGTATGCATTTCACTACAATAACTCAAGTACATACTGTATTACAGTTAAATAATTTACTTTTAATGCATTTATTCAAATATGTATACAACTTGTTTAATATGTAATATTACTGAATAATCACTATTTACTATTAATATTATATGTATACAATATTCATACAATTATGTTACTTTTACAATATTATGTATTTCACTTAATTAGCTTATAAGTTCATTATAATGTGTATATAATATGTATTAATATGTTAGGACTATTAACTGTCGATGGTACGCCATTTTCGCATGACCGAGCAGATATCAGGACTCCATATTATATTTACAAATCATAATAAATAGATAGATAAATAGATAGATAGACAGCTCTATGCGAGCCTGGGAATGGGAAATGAGCTTGCAAATTACACTGAGGAAAGCTGACGACAGTGGCCAGTAAGGAGATGATGCAGTTAGTTGTCAGCAATCCACTGGTGAACAAAGCCTTAGTGACCATACACACACATACACACATACTCACACACAGGCTTCTAGAACTTTCCACCCACAAGGAACACACGTGATACGTCTCCTGTTACACCAGAATTTAGGAAAGAGAGCTCAGAAAGAAGCTAGCCTTAGAACAGACAGGTCGCAGGGAGAAGGGCTTGGCAACTTGAGAGAGAGACAGAGAGAGTGAGACAGATAGCTAGCTAGCGGGACTCTACTTTATACTCCGTTCTGTGTGAGAGACTTGTTAATATTTCCAAGACAAATAGAAATAGTCCCATACTATTCTTTACCTCTCCTGTCACTACATGACAAATGGGAAAGAAGATTATCTACTTACAAGCTACTCAAATATAACAACCGCTCGCCCACAAGTCTAATATATATAAAACTCCACTACAAGTAACTACAAAGTCTTTTATGACATATATATATATATATATATATATATATATATATATATATATATATATATATATATATATATATATATATATATATATATATACACGTGGGGTGCAACTTAGTAGGTCAAAAATCGAAGTGGTCATGTTTTTTGTGCACATGGACAGCCAAAGCTATGGGCGAAATTTCAGCATGATTTAATAATATTTAGAGGTCGCCTAAATATGCATATTGCGATAATCATGAGCTAACAGAGCCCTGCGTATATATGTTACTTGCATTTTACTTCCCAATAAAGCATTTTAGGAAATGTAGCAATGTCTTGTGTTTTTATCTTAATGACTTCATCAAGAATAAGATCATCTGAAAAATAGTTTTTTGATCGAAAGTAAAACCTTAAATTTGACTGTATTTAGTGATTTTGCAGACACTGATGTGATTTCCGACAGGAAGCAAAACTCAAACTTGTGTCTCTTCGTCAGGTCATATGGCTGAAACTAGAACAAATCCTGGTGTGTGGCTTTTAGGGAAGGCAACTGGAAACCTACCAAGACATAGATTACCTACATGGTTGGAAACACTCCTTCTGGTGCAGTATCACCATGTTGATGAAGCACAAACAATACCAAAGAGTCTGAATCTGACTTGTCAGGTGGTTATGGAGATCTGAATCCGGGCTCACATCCCGACTCAGCGGATCTATGCATAAGTCCAGAGCTTTCAAAGTTTTCCAAAACCCTACCTCACACTAAAGAAGCATAGGACCAGGAAAAGTGACTGCGAAAAAATGAACCAAGATATCTTCGAAGCAGACACTGTGGAACTATTCGATACTGCAGCTAATGATGCCATGGCACCATTGTCATAAAGGAAGATCAGAAATTCTAATGCATGGAACGGGAAAATGTCCATTCTTGTAGCATGGCTCACATTGATATAGAAGCCACTGCAATAGAACAAAGAAGATTCAGACTGGAGAAAACCATGATGGCGCAATACAGATATCAATTGAAAAAGCGGCAGCTGGAAGGAGCAAACACCTCACCAATTTTTGCAGGGTCCTCATCATCCTCTCCAGAAGACAAAGATGAATTTAAACCTATTGGTAGCACTCATTCTCTAACTGATGCTCCTCACTCGAAACGTTTTAAAAAGAATGACACCATTAACATTTTAAAATTATCAGAATTTATCACAGCATTGGATCAATCAAATGTTTCAGTCAAGAATGCAGCTTTCATATCAGGTGCTATAGCATAGGCATTAGGCCATGATCTGTCTGGAGTAATGTGTTCTCGGAGCTCTATTCGTCGGTACAGAGAAAGTGGATGGAAACAAGCATCTCAAGAAAATTTCTCGACAGAAGAACCTGTTCTCATTCTTTGGGACGGAAAACGTCTTCCAGCTATTGAAGCACATGAGAAAAATGTAGATCGTGTTGCAATCCTCATTACATTCAGTGGTCAAGAGAAGTTGCCTGACGTCCCAGTGATCGAAAGAGGAACCTGTGAAGCTCAGGCTCAAGAATGTCTTTGAGTTATAAAGCAATGGCACGAAGACACACATGTAAAAGGTCTGGTTTTAGACACGACTGCATCAACTGGCTTGCATTGTGGAGCGTGTGTTAGAATTGAAGAGGCGCTGGGTCACGAGCTTGTATGGATTGCCTGTCAGTATCATATTCTTGAAGTTGTCCTTGCTGCTGCATGCACCGCAATATCTGGTCCAGCAGGAAGTACTGAAACAAGCCTCTTCAAGCGATATCAGAAGGAATGGCTGTCCATGTAACTTGAAGAGCTGGTTGCAGCACCTGACACCATTTTTGAAGTTCATGGCATAGCGAAGCGTGGTATCACTCTGATCGAACGTTACAGTACAACCTTGACCAGAAACAGTACCCCCTGCAACTCGTGGCTAATCACCGAAAGCAGTTGCCCATAGCATCCAAGAAAACACTGATGGGTGTAATATAACCCAGCTGATGAAAGAATTTCATGGTCACATTTAGATACATATTTCATTTTGAAAGGTGTAATAAACGTTATGTGAATTATGAAAAAAGTCACTGTTTTCTGAACCAAAGTACTTGAATGAAAGAATAGTGCCAAGTTGGCCGACCTCTAAATTTTCACAGAATAGCACAAAATTTAGCAGAAAGGCAATATAGACTGTAAGACATCAAAACAGCCTGATGAAGAAATATTTGGAGGAAAAAAAAGTGGATCACCCTAATATATATATATATATATATATATATATATATATATATATATATATATATATATATATATATATATATATATATATATATATGTTGTTATGGGGGTGTATATTACGGTGCACTCTTAGCCCTGAATTGATCACCAAAAGAGATAAGGTAAATCTTACAAGAAAACAAACTTTACTGTGCACTATAACATACACAACCAAAGAAGAAACCAGGGTTCGTTTTACAAAAGGAGGATTCATATACGCCTCAGAATACAATTATAAAACTAGTTATTTCTTACTTAACCAGGATACAGTCAGTGGAGTCAAAGTACTCACAAAGCTTGAGGAAACTTGGAGACTTGTTGATCATATAATCCGGATATAACTCACATACTAGTGTAAATGGAGGAGTGAACCAAAATGGGAAATAGTGCACAAGCAGTGTGTTTTGTTATCTATCTATCTATCTATCTATTGCCAGACGCCTCAATCCCGTTTGGGGTGGCCACAAACAAATCGCCTCCAAGTCGCCCTGTCCCCCGCCATTTCACTGCCCTGCTCCCAACTTACACCCCCCTCTCTCATATACCTCTCCACCCCATCCCTCCATCTCATCCTCGGCCTCCCCCTCCCTCTTCCCCCCTCCACCTCACTCACATACACTCTCTTCGTCAGTCTTTCACCCTCCATCCTCTTCACATGGCCAAACCACCTCAGTGTGTTCCTCCTAACGCTTCCTATCACATCCACATCCACACCACAACGCTCCTTTATATCCTCATTCGTCAGCCTGTCTCTCCACGTGACTCCACAGGCTCCTCTTAAATAACTCATTTCCACTGCTCTCACTCTTGACTTGTGTCCTTCCAACAATGTTCAAGCTTCACTTCCTTACGTTAGAGTTGGTATCACAATACTGTCATGTAGTATCTTTTTCACTTCCATGCTCACTTCCCTGTTTCTTATCACTGCTTTCAAGGAACCAGCAACCTTTCTTCCCTGCTGTACCCTTTCAAGCACTTCACCCTCCAAACCTCCATCCTTACTCATCACACTACCCAAATACTTAAACGTACTCACATTTTTCAATTCCTCACCATCTAACCTCGCTGTACACTCACTAACTTCACCTCTCTCAAAGACCATCACTTTACTCTTCCCTACATTCACCTTTAGGTTCCGTTTCTTACACACTCTCTCAAACTCATCCACCAAGCCTTGCAGCTCCCCTTTGTCTTCACTCAACAACACAGTATCATCTGCAAACAACAGTACAGGGAGTTTCCAAACACTATCCTCTCTCACCAGGGCCACTCCAACATCCACTACCCTACCTTGTACCTCTTTTATTACCCCATCCATGTACAGATTGAACAACCATGGAGACATGACACATCCCTGTTTCAAACCAACTTTCAAAGAGAAAAATTCACTTAGTTCACCATCCACACGCACTGCAGCCTTCGCTCCATCGTACATACTCTTCACAGCATTCAACAACTTCCCATCTACTCCATATATTCTTAACACTTTCCACAATCCTTGTCTATCCACCCTGTCATATGCTTTCTCCAAATCCATGAAAGCCGCATACAACTTCTTTCCCTTCTCTAGAAACTTTTCCACTAAAGATTTAAGAATGAATATCTGATCTACACAACCTCTTCCCTTCCTAAAGCCTCCCTGTTCTTCTCCAACTAATTTCTCTGTTCTTTCTCTAACTCTGTCTATAAGTATCCTATCATAAACTTTTCCTATTATACTAAGAAGACAAATGCCCCTATGATTACCACACACTTCTTTTTCCCCTTTTCCTTTGTACAAGGGAATAATTATACCTGACTTCCAATCCTCCGGGACTCTACCTTCCTCCCAGGCCAATCTGCACATCTTCCACATCCATTTTACTACTATCTCTCCCCCATGCTTCAGCATTTCACCACACACTCCATCAATTCCTGGGGCTTTCCCCGATTTAACTTTCTTCATTGCTTCCACAACTTCTATCCTACTGATTTCTTCCTGTCTTCTCACCTCCCTCCTTCTCCCAGCCATTCCCCAGCCACTTATACTCGCATCACTTCCATCCTCTACGTTCAACAATTCTTTAAACTTCCTTACCAAGACTGATACCTACCCACTTCCTAGAGTAGATTATCAAAGTCACATATTGAGTAATGCGAGAAAATATGAGGAAAAATGCAACACAATGTGACAAAAGTGTAACACAACAGTAAATGTGAAAATGTGACAAAAATGTGTCAAAACGTGTACAGATCACAAAAAGTGAACAAATGTGTACAAAATGTGTATAAATGAGACAAAATGTGTCTCTCTCACATTGTCCTTGAGCTGATAAAGCAGACTTACTCCGCCTCTCTTGGCTAACTACCCACTAGGCTGTCTTTAAAAAAAATCTTTGTCCATACACAAACAACGGAGACACCTGCTACAATTGGAAGCCTTACACATTTTCCACAAAACCAATGGCGTGCCGTCAAGAATGTAGAGAAAACGTTATTTAGGCTTCTATTGGCAAATACCCTCTTTTTGCTCCTCCCACACTATGAGTTACACCCACTAGTTCAAGGACAAGAGGGTTTCCTGTCCAGTTTATGGGAAAAGCAACTAGTGTTTTATCAGTCCAGAAGGCAAAATTGACCACTGAGTAAATGCAGCTGGGGACGAGGGTTACCCTTACAGCCAACAAAACTGATAAAAGGTTTATCTTCTTAACGGCTCGCCTGTCTTCTTACAATATCACTTGATCTTATATTTTACCCATTTGTTACTGACGTAACTGTGCCAGTGGCACCTCCTTCCTGAGAGATGAAATTTCCCAAGGGAAAATTTCTGGATACTGTACAATTAAGTTCTGGACAGGTAATCTGCTGAAACATTACTAACACCTTTTACATGTCTCACATCAAGGGAGTATTCCTGCAAAAATTGGGCCCAGCAGGTCAATCTATGATTTCTGTCCTTCAATCGGGACAAAAATTTCAGAGAGTGGTGACCAGTGTACACTACAACATCATCTGACCCTGGACCAACATAACAGAGAAGTGGTGAAGGGGAAGTATGAGTGTAAGGAGTTCATTCTCAATAGTTGAACAATTTCTCTGGGCCTTATTGAACTTTTCGCTAAAATAGCACACAGGCATCTCAAAGCCTTGATCATTATCCTGAAGCAAAACTGCGCCAGCCCCTAGGCCACTGGCATCAACAGCTAATTTAAAGGGTTTGTCAAAATTGAGAGCTTGAAGCACTGCATGACTTGACAGGATGGCTTTGACTTTAGAATAGGCATCCTCACATTCTGGCTTACACTCATACTTGACTCCATTTCTTAACAAATCAGTGAGGGGAGCTACAAGATCAGAGAAGTTCAGGACAAAATGTCTGTAGTACCCTACCATACCCAAGAATCGTTTCCACTCTTTCTTATTTTTGGGTTTGGGGAAATTGACAATGGCCTGAACTTTAACATTAGGTGCACTCACTTGGCCTAAATCGACCACATAACCTAGGTACTGCACTCGAGCCCTCACAAATTCATATTTAGTTAAATTAAGCACCAATTTAGCAGAGGACAGTCTCTGCAGCAAGGCTTCTAGTTGGCTCAAGTGTTGTTCCCAGGTGCCACTAAAAATAACATCATCAATGTATGTAACACAACCATCCAAGTTCTTGGTGAGATCATTCATCGGCCTCTGGAAGGTGGCAGGAGCATTCTTCATACCATAGGGCATGACCTTACATTTATAGGTATTGACACCGACTACAAAACAAGAAATTTTTTGGGCCCTTCCTGTGAGTGGGACTTGCCAATATCCCTTCATCAAATCTAATTTTGTGATAAACTTAGCACTGCCTATCACGTCCACACAATCATCTACTCTAGGAAGTGGGTAGGTATCAGTCTTGGTAAGGAAGTTGACTTTACGATAATCAATATAAAACCGATGTGACCCATCGGATTTTGGAACCACTATGGCGGGGTGAGCACCACTCACTTTGACAGGACTCGATTAACCCCTGCTGCAACATGTAGTTCAGTTCTTCTTGAATGATGGTCTGCTTCTGAGGACTGGCCCAGTAGGGGACTGCTTTACAGGGCTAGCATCTCTAACATCCACGTCGTGGTGTGCCACTTCAGTCCGCCCTGGGGTGTCTTGGAAGACATCAGGGAATTCCTGAGAAGGGCAACAAACTCAGTGCACTGCTCTGCAGTCAAGTGGGACAGTTTATCAGTCAGTGTACTCCAAGCATCCTGGTTTTCTCTCCAACTGGTTGTCTGCTCCAGAGTCAAAGGGCAGCCGACACCACGCATGCAGCACTAGGGGGGTCCACGTCTTGCCTGTCATACTTCTTCAACATATTTACATGGCACAATCTTCCTTCCTTCCTCTGGTCTGGGGTTAAAATGACATAATTTACTTCACGTACCCTCTTTTCCACTATATAAGGCCTGCAAAACTTGCCTGCAGAGGCTGACCATGAATGGGAAGCAAGACAAGAACTTGATCGCCTGGGAGACACTCTGTTCCTAACTTTCTTAGAGTGGTCATACCACCTTTTCATCTTCTCCTGAGAGGACTCCAAGTGTACCCTCGCTACTTATATGCTATAGGCCAGTTTTTCTTTAAATTTTGACACATAGTCTAGCAAGTTAATTTGGTCATCATCCTTGACCCACTGTTCTTTGAGGAGTTTAAGAGGACGTCTTACTTCCTTGCCAACGATTAACTGAAATGGGGAATAGCCCAAAGACTCACTCGGTGCTTCTCTGGTTGCACAAAGTAGGAAAGGCAAGCACTTGTCCGATTCCTTTTCATCAACACATAGTTTCCTGAGCACACCCTTCAAAGTTTTGTGATACCTCTCTAATGCACCCTGACTCTGAGGATGATATGCTGAGCATGTGATCTGGAAGATTCCTAACTCCTTAAGGGTTTGCCTGAACAGTTTGGAATTAAAATTGCTGCCCTGATCTGATTGAACTTCCTTAGGGAGACCAAAATGGGTAAAGAAGGTCAGCATCTCTTTTACAATCAGTTTAGCTGAAATATTTCTCAAGGGAATGGCTTCAGGATATCTAGTGGCCACGTCTAACATTATGAGGATGTACTGGTGGCCTGAAGAGGTCTTAGGCAAAGGGCCAAGAATGTCCACAATGACTCTAGTGAATGGGGCCTCAAACATAGGTAGAGGAATCAAAGGAGCCGCAGGGATGGCTTATTGCTCTCACTGTCTATCTGACAGGTGTGACATGACCTACAGAACCGGGCGACATCTCGCCAGTTTCCAGGCTAGTAAAAATGCTGCCAGATGCGGGAGAGAGTCTTCCTCACCCCTAAATGACCTGCAAAAGAAGAGTCATGAGCAATGGACATGATTTTTTGCCTATAGGATCTTGGAATAACCACCCAATGTAGTCTCCCACTCGTTATCATGAGCAACACTAGGAGGTCTCCATCTTTGCATTAACACGTTATTTGGCCTTAAATAATAACACTCTGTCAGTTCAGACTAACATTCATCTTCCCTAACTGCTGAGTCAATTAAAGTGGCAATCTCTGGGTCAGATCTTTGCATATCAGCTAACTTTGCACTTGCATCAGTCTGGGGAGAATCATCAACCTCTGAGTCATTTAACTGGGCAAAGAAGGTATCACCAAGCCCAATATCATCATCGGCATTGCCAGTGCCATTACCGTCAACGTTCTCATAGCTGGCTTTTGCCATCATAGCTCTAGTTACAGCACATGCGGGAAACAATTTAGGACATGTATCTTCCAACTCTTTAGTCCTATCCTCAATCAGGGGAGTTTTTGACACGCAGGGAACAGCACTCACCTGTCCTCCCGCCAGGTCATTACCCAAAAGGAAAGTGACCCCTTGTACAGGAAGCTGGTCAACAACACCCACATGCACTGAACCAGTATCTACAGTAATTCTGACTGGAGCTTCACCTCAACTAAGGGAACAGATACAAACTCAGCTATACCCTGCAACAAGACACATTCATTAGGGTCAGCTACACCAACAATCCCCTTCAACATTAGTGACTGTGAAACACCTGTGTCTCTTTGTATAGTGACTTCCTTACCACCCTTGCCATCAACTGAAACTAACCCCTTAGATGTGAAGTTAGCAAATAAATGATCTGGGGAGGAGTCACTTTGTGTACTGCTTGGGGGAGGACACTGAAGGAGTCTTATTACCACTCTCAGTTGATCCTGATGCCTGCACTGCCCCAGTCTTACTAGTGTCTAACAATGGCTCTACAGGAGTCTGTCTGTCAACCACCGACGGCTCCACTCTGGCCTTATCAACAATATGCACCTGCTGGGGTTGTGTCTTACTACTGCTAACAATATCTGTGGGTGGCTTCTCTCTGTTGGTGTCAAAATATCCCCAAGCGTTTACCAAAGTAATAGGTTTCACAGTGAAACTTTTCCCACATTTCTTCCAGCACCAGTCCTCCAAGTGTCCCATTTTCTGGCAACACTGGCAAAATCTGACACTTTTTCTTGACCCTCTGGCAACACTGTCCTCACTTGCTTTCGTGGAACTAACATGCTCCGGGGTTGCAGTGTTCCCACTAGTGTCACCTGACATTAACTTGCCTTTACCAGAAGAAGGGTTCACAAAAACTGGTTGGTTCACTCTCCTACCCTTAATAAATGGCTGAGGCTTACGTTCGTGCTTATGGATTATACTATAATTATCTACTACAACAGCAGCCTCAGCTAGGGTATCTAAATCATTCTCCACTAGGTATGTAGCCACATCCCTATCTATCTTACCAGTGAAGTTCTCCAAGATTATTATTTCTTTAAGTTTACAGAAATAATTAACTTTCTTAGAATGGAACCATTGATCAAATAAGTCTGTGGGTACTCTAGCATATTCCACATGAGTCTGATCTTTCTGTTCAAAGGTAGATCTAAATTTAAGCCTATATGCCTCTGGCACGAGTTCATATGCTTTTAGAATGGCCTCTTTCATTTGCTTTTAGAATGGCACTTTGATCAACAGATAAAGTCATATAAGCCTCTTGAGCCTTTCCTTTCAAAACAGTCTGCAGCAGTGTTGTCCAAGAGTCTTTTGGCCACGAGAGACGACCTGCCTCCTTTTCAAACATATGGGAGTACTTAGTGACGTCTTTCTCATTAAAGGGAGGTACTAGCTTAATGTTCCTAGCAACATCAAAAGATTCCCTGGCAGATGAACTACTACCAGCTAGAGGTGAACTATCAGAGTGCTTCAGTCTGATTTCATGATCCATTTCTTTTTGTCTCATTTGAGCCTGTAATTCTAATTCCCTACTTTTACCATTCGATTCTATTTCTCTTATTTTAGCATTCTATTCTTGTTCTCTTATTTTTCTTTGCACTTCTAGTTCCCTCAGCTTCTCGATAGTGTGCTCTTAAGTACTTGTAGGGAGATAGAGCAATCGATTATGGATCGTTAAGCTCAGCCAGAATAAAGTAGTGAGACATAGTGTCAACGAGGTGAGTGACAGCACTCTTGGGTTACTAAGTTTATTGAACACAGTTATAAAAAGTGAGTTACAGTTTAGCAGAGCGTAACCCTAACATCAGACTTTCTCCCTAGTCCTTCTCTCTCCTTTTTCATCTGAAGGGAATCTCTCCCACATTATATACAGCATGGGGAGGATGTGTATGCGTGGCAAATTTCCTATCACGTGGACTAACTGGCTAGAGCTGATTACTCCACGTGTTTGAATACGTCATGAAGTTCTTGTTCGTCTGGACTATGAGGAAGTTTGAGATACATTGTACGGTTAAGGATTCTTGATGGTCTGGGACAACAAAGGTTGTGGATATACATTATGTGGATTGACATTCCTGCTTCATCTAGGTAAAAGGATGTGTTCTGTAAGTCTTCCTGGAGAACTCAGACAAAACTATCTGTTTTACATATTGTTACCTATAGCTATATTGTTACATACAGTGCTGTGTTATATTATGCCTACAAGCTTTTATTCTGGCTAACTCAAGTTGCACTTTGTCACCAGTATCATGAGCAGCAAAATCACTAGGGCCAGGTATTTCCGATGCTAAAACCTCAGCATCAACACCTTGTGCAGTATCAAATGGCTCAGAACTAGCTATAGAGGACTCACTTTCCTCCAGCATGGTGTCCAGTATTAAATCAAGTAACTTTGTCTTAGTGACTGAGGCAGGAAATCTCAACTGCACGGCCTGGGCAAGCAATATGAGCTCGTGTTTTGTGAGTGTTTTCAATCTGGTTGGGGAAGGCACAGAATCCAAAAATGCTTTCACATCACTATCATTCATTAGGGCCATGATTACTGATTATGGTTAAGTAGGTAGGAGTAAGCACTGTGTATGTGGCCAAGATTGCCAATATTATGTCACGCAGCTATCCTGGCCAGGAGGACACCAAATTCTTGTGGGGGTGTATATTACGGTGCGCTCTTAGCCCTTAATTAATCACCAAAAGGGATAAGGTAAAGCCTAATTGAAAACTAACTTAACTTTAGTGTACACTATAACATACAAACGTAAAGAAGAAACCAGGGTTCGTTTTCCAAAAGGAGGATTCATTTAGGTCTCAGAATACATTTATAAAACAAGTTATTTCTTACCTAACCAGAATACACTCAATGGAGTCTAAGTACTCGCAAAGCTTGAGGACACTTGGAGACTTGTTGATGATATAATCCAGATATAACTCACACACTAGTGTAAATGGGGGAGTGAACCAAAATGAGAAGTGGTGCACAAACAGTGTTGTTTTGTAATCAAAGTCATATATTGAGTAATGTGAGAAAATACGGAGAAAAATGCAACACAATATGACGAAAGTGTAACGTGACAGTAAACGTGAAAATGTGACAAAAATGTGTCAAAATGTGTACAAATGACAAAAAGTGAACAAATGTGTATAAAATGTGTATAAATGAGACAAAATGTGTCTCTCTCACATTGTCCTTGAGCTGATAAAGCAGACTTACTCCGCCTCTCTTGGCTAACTACCCACTAGGCTGTCTTTAAAAAAAATCTTTGTCCATACACAAACAACGGAGACACCTGCTACAATTGGAAGCCTTACACATTTTCCACAAAACCAATGGCGTGCCGTCAAGAAAGTAGAGAAAACGTTATTTAGGCTTCTATTGGCAAATACCCTCTTTTTGCTCCTCCCACACTATGAGTTACATAAAAGGACAAGAGAGTTTCCTGCGCAGTTTATGGGAAAAATACTAGTGTACTATCAGTCCAGAGGGAAAAATTGACAGTTGAGTAAATACAGCTGGGGACGAGGGTCACCCTTACAGCCAACAAAACTGATAAGTAAAAAGATTTATCTTCTTAACAGCTCACATGTCTCCTTACGTTATCACCTTATCTTCTATTACACCCATTTGTTGCCGGGGTAACTATGCCAGTGACAATATATATACATATACATATCTATGTATATATATATATATATATATATATATATATATATATAGATAGATAGATAGATAGATAGATATATATATAGATAGATAGATAGATAGATAGAGAGAGAGAGAGAGAGAATATATATATATATATATGTAACTTGCAATACTTTGGTGATAGAAACTCCGTGCACAAACAGCTAGATAAGGAGTTTATTACAAGCTCACAGTAAAATAGTCTGCCCGTCTAGGCTGCCTGCTATCAACTGATGCAATAACGCCCTCTTCCCAGGCTGCAGGTCCTGAGAAAGTGTGCTGACCTAGCAAGTTTAGTGGTGGCATGTATGCATTGCGGGGGGACATATATACATTGGGGGTAGACATATTGTGGAGGGGGTACACTACTCCCCCGGGTAGCGGAGATGGTGGCTCCTGACACCAGGAGTGAAATGGTGTTTGATTATAGTAGTAAGGCAGGACCGGGGAGGTTTGTACAAGGGATAAGTATGATACAGGGGCAGTAGGGGAGACATGGCCATGTTGAGGGAGGGAATTAGAAGGATATATACATATAAGATATACAAGGATTAAGACATAATGGGAATTACACAATAATAGTTTGATACATGATAAACAAGGAGTAGATATGAGAGTTCCATTGTTCTTTGTTCAATTTTTTTTTTTTCTGTAGGATACACTGTCACTCAGTAATGCAATAAAGAAATACCATCATTTTCTAGTAGGCAGAGTTCTGTTCACAGGTTGGTTAATTGTTAGATGGCAATGGTAGTCACTGAATGTGACGGCACTAAGTATGGGGAGATTCTACGTCGTGTGTAGGGCGTACTATGCCTGTAGCGACTCTGATTTCCTGGAGTCGATGTTCCATTATTCTGACACAACAATGCACTGCACAGATGATGAGTAGAAAACCTATGAAAGCGATAACCACAGGGGGAAACACAACTGTTGGATGAACCCATGAACGGCTGAAGGCCAAAGAAAATTGATCCATAATGAAATCACTGTCATTGAGGAAGGTGAGCATGCGCAAGTTAGGGGAGGTGATGGTAATGTTGGCAGATGGTAGGGTTGAAGGCATGTCGATTGGTTGAAAGATGTCATAGGAGTGTGTACGAACAGCCTGGTGGTAGCGAGTGGCGTAAGTGATGACGGACTCTGATTTGACGGTACAATAGTCAGGTGCTTTGTAGAGACCACTAGCGGGGACGGATCGAACCAGAGAACTAGGACACATGATGGTGACAGAGATGGGAACAGCAAAG
This sequence comes from Coenobita brevimanus, assembly GCF_032717465.1. Taxonomy (NCBI): domain Eukaryota; kingdom Metazoa; phylum Arthropoda; class Malacostraca; order Decapoda; family Coenobitidae; genus Coenobita; species Coenobita brevimanus. The sequence continues at coordinate 10,369,190 of NC_137009.1, forward strand.
AAGAAGTACTGGACATGGTTGAGTTGAGCATGGTGGACCGGGAGGTCAGGAGCTGGGACAAAAGAACAGGCCGAGTAGATGGAATGGTTGCGAACTAAAGCAGACTCACAGGGTATAGCACTGCTAGGGAAGATAGCGAAAAGGTGGGCAGCACAGAGACGAGAGGTCGGAGTAAGGGAGGAACATTGCTGGAAGTCTGTGGAAGAAAGGAAGGCAATGGAAAGATGATCATGGGAGAGGAGGAAATATTCTGAAGGAACAGATACCTGTAACAAGGAGTTGTTGAGGCGGAAAGGGAAGGGAATGATGTGGAAAAGGTTAAAGGTTATGGCAGAACGGAGAGGAATATGGACGACGACGTATGTGGTGAGAAGAGAACAGGATAATAATATTCAAGGGAGGAGTAAGGGAGGACTGGGGAGAGACAGAAGGTGGAGTAAGCCCATTCCAGGACAGAACGGAGAGCTGAGACAGGTACTAAGTCGGCAGTGACACGTCCATTGATAGCATCGACCAGGATACGAACCAAGGCAGAGACTTGAGACAAGAGACAGTCAATGGCTAGTTGGAGATTATCCATGTTGAGTTTGAGGTAGAAGAACTGAGAGATAACGTTGAGATCTGAAAGGTGGCGTTGTAACATATCGGTGAAATTGTTTAGAGTGGACGTGACTTCATTGAATTGGGTTGTGAGCTTCTGTAACATAGTGTGTTGGATTTTAATAACTCGGCATTGTGATTCTAGGGCTGAAGCTAAATGAGTGAGATCAGATATGAAGCCAGAAATGTCACGGGCTGTAGCAACGCCAAACAAGCCACTCAAAATCTCACCGTCGAAGTCGAAGAGACCTCGTTTCACATGAGAACGACCAACGGGTGTTGGAATGGAAAATGTGTCATTGAGCTCAGTGAATCTGTTACTTATGTATTGCAATTGCCAGGAGAGTGGGAGGAAAAGGTTATAGAGATACTCATTTGGGTTGTGTGTCCCCATGAGGGCCGTGAGATGGGTCCTGATTCCGCGGAGCTGGTGCGCGTAGGCAGGTAGGGCAATGGCTACGTCGGCCAGGGGCGCAAGATCGTAGCGCAAAGAGGCTATGTCTTCGATAAGCATTACCTCGCCTCCCGAGCCGACCAAGGCCCCAGGACGTACTCCACCATCGTCCTGACCTGACCCAGACCCCAGGAGGGTCAGCACTGCCAGCAGGGAGATTGCTAACATCGTACCTAGAAAATCAAGGTAGAGTTAATGGGGGAGGTCGTGAAGAGGTTGATGGGCAGAGCGCAGTTTGGACCGATATTGATTGATTGATGAAGGAGCAGGTGGAGGTGGAGAGGAAGGAGACTGAGGGATAGGTGGAGACAAGGTAGACTGAGGGATGGGAGGAGGGGAAGAGGGGGCAGGAAGTTGTGTAAGTGACTCTTCCAACACGAGGCCACAGGGTGCTCGCTTTAAGTCATCGATGTGGACCCATCTGGTGTCCCTAGTGGACAGGTCCTGGAGGTGAAATTTGTTGCCTTGTTGAGTGAGGACGCGGTGGGGCCCTGTAAATTTGTCATCCAACTTAGAGGAACGCGTATGGGAATGAGCAAAGACAAGATCGCCTACATTGATAGTGATAGGAGAGGTGGATTTATGTTGGCGCTGCAGCATGTCCTCCTGAGAGGAAGCCAAAGTGGATTGGACAGACTGGTGGATTGTCTGGAAGTTGGCCAATTTTAGTTTAACATAATCATCCATGTTGTAGATGGGTTCTGGCTTTGAGGATAAGAGAGAGTATGGGAGGTCCTTGTCAAAGCCAAAGAGGAAGAAGAAGGGAGATTCAGCAATGGATGCATTGATGGAACTATTGATGGAGGATGCCACTTGGGGAATCCAGTCATCCCAGGACGAACTATGGGAGCCTAGATGTCTGAGGCACTCTAAGATTTTTCGGTTGTGGCGTTCGACAAGGCCATTGGAAGCCGGATGGTTAGGCACGACATTGCACTTACTGATATGAAAGTGGCGACAGATCTCATCTAGAACGCTATTGTTGAACTCTGTACCGTTGTCAGTAAGAATGGTATGAGGGGTACTGAACGGGCAAATTACGTGATCTACAAAGGCACGGGCAACGCTCTTCATGGTCTTGTCGGAGAGAGGTACGAGGACACAGTAGCGGGAGAAGTGGTCGACCGCTACGAACAAGTACTCAGCGCCAGATTCTGTGAGGGGTAGTTTTAAGAGATCGATTGAGACGGTTTCCCATGGTCGTGATGGGATTGGGTATTGTAAAAGAGGTGCTGGTAAGCCGGTTGATCCTTTGTGGCGGTGGCAGGAGAGGCAAGAGTCACAGTGGGCATTGATATCACGGCGCATGGTTGGCCAATAGTATTTGAGACGTGCTTGGCGCAAGCATCGGTCTTTACCTGGATGGGAAGCTTGAGGAGTATTATGAACAATATGAAGAACCTTTGGTATCAGGGCAGTGGGGACAACAAGTTGGCGTACTTCGCGATTGGGCATATCTTTGCCTGTTAGCAGTGTTTTCCTGTACAAGAGATCATCATCTAGCATGAACTCATCTAGTGATACTGGCAGAGTAGGTAAGGTCGAGGCATCGCCAGATTCTAGGAAATAAATGACTTTGGACCACATGGGGTCTTGGCGCTGAAAGTTTCGAACAACTTCTGACGTTAGTGTAGTGTTTGCAGTTACTTCAGGCTGCAGTGATGTTATAGCTGCTGCTACGTGACGTGAGAGTGCGTCTGCGACTACATTCAACTTGCCTGGTACATATTGAAAAGTGGGATTAAAGTCCTGGATGATGACAGACCATCTAGCTAGTCTACCTGTTAGGTTGCAATTCTTGAACAAATCACATAGTGGAAGGTGGTCTGTTTGGATATGCACTGGATAACCATAGACTATATATCTGAAATGTTTCAAGGACCAGATTACTGCTAGCGCTTCGAGATCTGTGACACTGTAGTTACGTTCAGCGGTTGTAAGGTTGCGGCTAGCATACGCTATTACGCGCTTCCTTGATGCTTCATCGAGTTGCATCAAAACGGCACCAAGTCCAGTGCTTGAGGCATCTGTGCAGAGAAGGAAGGGTGTGGTATAATCAGGGAACACTAGAACAGGGGCATTAACAAGAGCTGTCTTTAGCTTTTGGAAAGCCTGTTACTGGTCGTTAGTCCAAACAAAGGGCACATTCTGCTTCAGTAAGTGGGTCAGAGGAGCGGCGATCTTTGCATAATCCCGGATGAAGCGACGATAATAGCCACTGAGGCCCAGGAAACTTCATACAGCTTCGGTAGTGGTGGGTTCTGGGAAGTTAATAATCGCCTTAGTTTTATCCTCATTAGTATGAATGCCTTGTGCATCTACGACTTGGCCTAGGAATTTGATTTTCTTTCGCAGGAAGTCGCATTTACTGAGATTGATTTTCAGGCCTGCGAGCTGGAGGCGTTCAAAGACTTGCTGGAGTTTGGTAAAATGATCAGGGATGGATTTACTCACAACAATGATATCATCTAGGTAAGCAAAAAGAGAGTGTCCCATCATACTGCTGAAGACTGAATGGATAAGTCGCATGAACACGGAATGAGCATTTCTCAGACCAAAAGGGAGTCTCTTAAACTGAAAATGTCTGGAAGGGGTGCTAAAGGCTGTAACTGGGCGAGAGGATTCTTCCATTTCAACCTGCCAGTACCCGCTGAGGAGGTCTAAAGATGAAAAGACTACGTTATTTTCACCAAGGGATTCTAGCAAATCAGTGAGGACAGGTAACGGGAAACGGTCTGGAACAGTGACAGAATTGACCTTATGATAGTCGACTACTGGTCTAAAGTTGCCGTCCTTCTTTGGTACTAAGAAAAGTGGGCTATTCCATGGACTGACGGAGGGTTCAATAATGTCTTGGTCTAACATGTTCTGTACCATTTGATCTGTCTGCGTTCTCTGGCTGTGAGGAAATCGATATGCTGGTATGTAAATCGGCTGAGTTCCTGGTAGTAGTTCAATCGTATGTTTGACAAGGTCTGTTCTACCCATCGGTTCACCGGATAAGGCAACCACGTTTCTGTACGAGGTCAGAAGGTCGAGGAGTTGAGGCGTATTTTCTGGGAAATCTGTGCAAGTGAGATGTGAGAGCATATCGGGTGAATATGTCGGTGCAGATCCCGTAGAGTTAATAGTACATACACCGATTGGCGTATCATCAGTGTGAATAGTAGGAATTGAGGAATCCTGGCACACCTTTACGGCCGCTGGGTATACTAGGAAGTCTCCAATCTTTACACCACTTTTAAGTTTTAGTGGAGCATTTGTGACATTGAGCAAGTACAGGTAGCATAAACTGTCCTCTAAGACTGTACACCACGCTGACTCATAAGTCAAGCCATTCACACAACACGTCTCAGGTAGGGTTAGTACATCCACTCCTTCTTTCGCACCGGCAAACACAAACAGAGACTTTGGTGAACTCATGCGGTAACAAAATTGTGCACGTATTCGTTACTGCACGTTTCGTCTCTGCGTGTTGAAGATCATTCAGACTGTGTGAGGTAGGTAACTGAGACATGTCTGAGTCAGCGATAGTGTTGGCGGGAGAGGATGTAAGAGCCATGTTCGAGGGCTGAGATGATGTATCAGGAGACATTGAGGAATTTATGTCCTTGCTTGCAGTCAGTAAAGGAATGATCTCTGTATTCTCAGATGATGAGAGTGGTGGTTTGGGCTGGGTCGGACTTTTTGGTAGTGATAGGGACAGAGGTAATTGAAGGACTGATTTGATCGTAAGAACAGGACGGGGACATTCCATAGTGTAAACCAGGAATCCAGAAATGTCTATACTACCACAAGCAGGTAATAATGCAATGGAGTGTTGTGCCATGGTGGAGAAACCAATAAGGGCATCTACGGGATACTGCAAGTCATTAGTGACATGAAACTCAATTGGGATAGGGGGCAAATCTCTGTGGGGTTTGTGTTCAAGGGTGACTCTTCCCTTAACCTTAAACTCTGAGCCGTTGACACCACATAGGCGAATGTCTGGTGGTTCTAGGAAACTGACGTGGTTGTGATGGCGATGAATAATTTGTAAGGAATTTTCGGAGATGAGATTTACTATAGATCCTGTGTCCAAGAAGAATGACGTTGGTATGTCATGACTGCTGCCGAGAATGACTAAACCCGAGGATGTTGTGGGACCTACATGGCGGATGGGGAGTTGGGTTTCTGGTTCTACGTGATATTGGTCCAATACGGGCGCGGCGCTTCCCCCGACTGTTGGCGGTTCAGGTAATGACATTCCTCAGTGGTGTGAGTCGTGCTTGATTTGTGGTATTTGCAGTGTGGACGACGTGAGCAGGAAGGCGTACGCTGTCTGGTTTGGGAGTGAGGACGTCTGTATGTACGGTCGCAACTGGATGCTTGATGTCCAGGATGACCACAGTACCAGCAAAGAATCGAAGATTGTCTGTTCCGTCGGGCGCTGGATGGATCACGACCTGCGGTAGGAGAAGGATGTGTGGCAGGTCTGCCGCGTGTGGTGGGACGGGAGCGAGATTGGTCTGGGGTAGTGGAGGTGTGACAGACTGAGGAGGCCAAGGGTTGGGTGGTGCCCTGACGCGTGTAGTTCGAACCTGTTCTTTCATGAATGGCTTTAGTGACCTGAATAATTTTATCTCTTGGATTGAAACCGATTTCCAAGGCTAGCTCTCGCTGTTTAGGAGTAAGCCAGTGAAGGTATCTGAGGTAACCAATTAAGTCAGCAAAGTTGGTGAGTGAAAGCATTGGAACGCCATTCTTGTCTTCTAACCATTTCGTGCCTACCAGTAATTGGAGCATCTCGCTACTAGTTGCTTTCATGGCGGCGGCAGCTTCGTGGAGCTTGGCATATTGCGCTGGGATGCGCAAGTCCTCGTCTAGTTGGTTTAGGAGATTAATGAATCCCATGAGAGACGCGGTATTTGAATGCTGGCAACAAAGGCTGATGAGTTCCGTACGAAAATCAGCAAAGGTACGAATGCTATTGAAATGTCCTGCACGGATCGCGGATCCTATGTCCGATTTGCCGTGGTGCAAGCGACCGAGGAGGTAGGCTACTTTGAGCGATTCATCGATTATTTGTCTATTGTGTATTTCTGTGTCGACTTCTCTGAGGAAATCATAGACAGACCAAGTTGGGTCCTGGCCGGTAAATTTGGGACGATTGGCATTGTCGAGATAGATAGACTGTGGAGGGTTGGCCGTGGCTGGAAGTGTAGAAGTGGCGGCAGGAGAGGTGTGGGAGAGAGAAGGTAGTGGCAGTTAAGGGCGAGCAAGACGGGGTATGAAGGGAGGCAGGAGAGGGAACGACAGGGGAAGGAGTAGATGAAGAAGGGAGTGTAGAGGCAGGAGTAGAGGAGGAGGTATCTGGAATTACGAGTGGAGGATGGGTAGTAAGTGATTCTGCAGGAAGTGAAATGGGAGTCTCAGGTACAGGGCGGTGGTACTCTTTGTCACTTCGTAAATGAGTGATTGTGTTAGAGTCGGCAGACGAGGTATGAGCAGGTGATGTTTCCAGATCGAGAGGGCTGGTGGTAAGCGGTTGACGCAGAAAGTACGGCATTTAATGCGGCAATGGAAGATGAAAGGATGAAGATGGATACGTAGGTGGAAATGTATAAATAACAATGAGAGAATGGAATACACGAGTAGGTGTGAAAATGAATGAAGGTGCGGGGATGGATGGCTTAAATAAAAGGCGAAGGATGAGATGGAATATAAATAACGTAGGTGAAGATGAAAACGGGGTAATGGAAATGAGATGGAATATTTACAATAACCAATCTGTAGAGAAAACCGAAGATAATCTCTATAGAAAGGAAAGATATACTATAGTTACACAGGAGAGAGTTGAGATGTATGACGTGCAGGGGTGGCTGGGCGTAGCTGGGCTTGGGCGGGGCGGGGTGGGGCGGGGCGGGGCTGGGCTGGGCTGGGCGAGGCGGGGTGAGGCGGGGCAGCGGGGTAGAGACAGCTGGGCGGAGAGGAGAAGAGACGCTGCGATGAATCACCGGCAGGGAGTGGCGGTCTTAGGAGGCTCCGTAATGCAGACCAGATGCGGGCGACGGTGGAGGCCGGTGGTGGGTGGTGAGGGCAGATGTCGGCGCAAGGCAGGTGTAGAGCTGGTGAGTTGCAAATGCAGAGAATGGGGGTGGGCAGGCAGCGGGCAGACATTGATAAGTGGCACCGTGGGGGCAGGAGCTATGATGAGTTCGGAACAGGTGCTGGGAACAGGTGCAACAGGTGCGTAGGTCGGCGATTGCGACACGTGCCGTCAGGAACAAGGCGTATGGGTGGGGTTGGTTGAGAGGTGAGCACTGGTGAGAAAAATTGGACACTCGTAAAGCACAGCCAGGTATTACACCACTAGAGGCACGGAGGAGGGGCGAGGCTGGCAGATGCGAGACGTTGTGTATCTTGTTGTATCACTAAAAATCCAAGGAGGCGGTCAGAATCTGATGGTTCAAAACACCGCTGCTACAAAATGTAACTTGCAATACTTTGGTGATAGAAACTCCTTGTACAAACAGCTAGATAAGGAGTTTATTACAAGCTCACAGTAAAATAGTCTGCCCGTCTAGGCTGCCTGGTATCAACTGATGCAATAACGCCCTCTTCCCAGGCTGCAGGTCCTGGGAAAGCGTGCTGACCTAGCAAGTTTAGTGGGTGCATGTATGCATTGGGGAGGGGGACATATATACATCGGGGGTAGACATATTGTGGAGGGGGTATATATATATATATATATATATATATATATATATATATATATATATACTGTACATATATACATACATACAGTACATACATGCAAACACTATATATATATATATATATATATATATATATATATATATATATATATACTGTACATGTATACATACATACATACGTACAGTAAATACATACACATGCATACATATATACATATTTATATATACATACATAATATTTACATATATACATACATACATACAAAAATACATACATATATACATTCATGCATGCATGGATCCATCCATCCAGACATACATTTATTATATGTCTATCTGTCTATAATATATATATATATATATATGTGTGTGTGTGTGTGTGTGTGGGTGGGTGTGTGTGTGTGTGTGTGTGGGTGGGTGTGTGTGGGTGTGTGTGTGTGTGCACATACCGATATAAGAGAACTTCCGTCTCTCTTCAATGGAAATCGAGAGGGATGCATATGGTACTCCCTTAAAAGCTCTAACAGGCATATCTTCTAGTGACTAATTTTGTGTAAACTACAGTTATTAAAGTGGCGTGCCTTGTAGGCATAATCAGAACTAATTATAAATAATTAAGTCATCCTGGAAGATTTCTGGAAACCCGGTAATATAGACGTTTTTTTCTTTAGTAACCACATCATCATCAGCTACAAAGAGTCCGTTGGGTGAATAGATTGGTAGTGTGGGGAGGACTGAGTGGTAGGCGGGCAGCTTTATTAGGTGTGTGAAGTGGGAAAATATGTCCATGGTTGGAATAAGTTCATGAGAAAAATATCCCTAGGAAAAGAAGTCCAAAGAGAAGCATAGGTTCAATTGTCAGAATGGGACACGTGGGGTTTTCTGCCACAGGTATCGTGACCATCCAGTGTCCCAGCCACTGACAGTATACACGACCGTAGGGTTTTAACCTGGCAATGCCAGTACTCCTGTAATTTTTTTTAATATTCCCAGTCCTTAATCGTGAGTCCAGTTTACTTTATTTTACGGACATTTGATTTACTCCGTTAACCAAGTAATCACCGATTCACCCAGGGATCACACCTGTTAAATCTTCAGACAGTATGTTTGTTTAATAACAAAATCTGACCAAATAGAAATTGGCTTTTCTTTTAGATATATTTTTCAGTTATCATCACAAAGGCTCCTCCTGATATAATCTAGGTTAGTTACTCGTCTCCGTCAATTTATGACAAGATTGGGATGTCGAAGGTACTTAACCCGTACCCTCCCGTCATCGTATGTCGTACTTCGGTCCATAGGAGCCACCGTAGACCCGTCGTCGTACACCGTACGATTCGCAATTGCAAGGCACATTGCGTTCACATTTCTCAAATTTCGCGGGTGATTCGTGGCAGGCAGACGTGTGAGACCTTCCTCTAGTGTATGTTAACGGAAACAACAGTATCAGCCAGTCAAGTGTGCCAGAAATCGGCGATTGATGGGTGGTACCATTATGAACCTATGTTATTTTCACCCATTTATTATATATATACCACAATATTGTTGTTGTATATATACTTTTGTAGCAAGTAAATATAAATATATGTATTTAGGTTGGTTCTGATTAGTTACCCTCCTCTTTCCTACCGTAGAAAACAGAGCAGCTGCACCGGCCCGGCCACAGAACACCTGGCTGGGGTGAGGCAGGACCCACCTTAGGAGTACTTAGGGGTGACGGGAGCAACTTTCTTGGTGATTTTCATTAATTTCTCACCAAAAGGGAACGTTTGAGAAAAAAAAAAATCGAAAATAAATTGGGTTTTCAGGATGTGGGGGGGCCCGAAAAAACCGGGAGGGTACACGTTAAAAATATTGGCAGGCGGGTTATGGTATTCAATGTGTGATGGTCACACATGATTTAGGGCAAGAGGTGGCATGTAGATTACCGTAGGGAAAAAATGCAGTTAATATTTGCCAGTATCAGGGGAGATTCGTTGGCTAATTCACAGTGATTATATAGGAAACAGATCATTCAAACATATCCTTCAACATCAAAACATGTACATGAAGACATGAAAAGAACTCCAACCAGGATATCAGACATTTGTAAACTGTGATTTAATTACATTAGTAATTTATACTCGAAACACATGTTGAAATGCAAAAACACAGCAGTATTTTCAAGAAGAAATCTTTGGTAACTAATACCTTCTAAATAATGTTTTCTTACGGTCGGACAGGAAAATAATGGCGAAAGCTTGACAGGCAGCACAAGATATTTCATATGTAATTTTCCAAGCACTAAAAGGCATAACTTAAGTCTACTAATGCCAAATCAGATCACTTCCTTCTAAAACGGCTCTAAGCTCGTGCAGGGGGCGGAGCATTGGAGTGACATCGACTGGCTCTGGCATGAAACCTCAGTTCAGTTGACTCCTGACCACGATGGTGAGTGGATGCTTGCTCCACTCATCAGACCATGACACATTTTCAGTCCGTAGATGTGAGGGAGGGGACTGAAATGTGTGAGGGAAGGTGTGGGGGGTGATGGAAGGTATAGGGATGTGAGGGAACCTACTGCTATTTTACAGAGCTAAACGAGTCCACACTTCTTCCCCTTCTTCGTTTTCCCTTATTATAAATCTTTAATCTGAGTCTGCCCTTTTATACATTTTCTGTTACTTAAGCCATCTGACGTCACACAAGCCATGCCTCCCTGCGCACTGATGGAAAGTGAACCGACTTGGTATTAGTGGACTTAGGGCATAATAATAATATTCTTCTAGTATCCCATCATATCTGCTTTATTAAAATAAAATGTTATATCACTGATATATATATATATATATATATATATATATATATATATATATATATATATATATATATATATATATATATATATATTTATATATATATATAGATATATATATATATATATATAGATATATATATATATATATATATATATATATATATGTGTGTGTGTGTGTGTGTGTGTGTGTGTGTGTGTGTACTTTCTCCAGGTGGGATGCGAAGTCTAGTAACATGAATACCAGCGATGGGATAGCATCTTGTTTATTTATCGGAAACGTTTTGGCTTGACTCTAGCCATCATCAGTCTAAAGAAAGTTGATATGTACCTTAGATTTACCGTAGAGTATAACAATCAATGGGATTTAAGTTTCTCAGTCAGGTGAACATACAAGTAAATTCATAATGAGAAAAACAAAATGGAAAGGGTGTGCCTTACCACCTAACACAATGGGTCAGGAGTCAGGTAATATGTATTGGTAAAACGTGGTCAACTGTTAAAATGTTCAACATCACTTAAAAAGTTAAAATTATGCTTTGAAAAAAATGCAGAATAATGAGGTGGAGGAGTCACAGACACCTAAGGTAGGCTTGTGGCGGTGAGTGAGGAGAGTCTCTGTTACTCGTCTTGATGTGTTGTCATGGGAGGTGTGGAGAATGAAGAAATCACTTGTATACACTGGGTGGCCTGAGGCTTCAGAGTATTCACGGATCACTGAATAGCCAGGCTTTGATAAAGGGAGGCCCATTCTGTGTGACCTTCCACAATGCTCCAAAATCCTGGTGGTGAGGTGTCGTTTGGTTTGACCAATAAAAGTAGAATTACATCTACTACACTTACGAGGGGGGGGGACGCCAACGAGACGACCGGCAGCCATGGACGCCACATCTCCTGCTACTGCCTGCAACTCGTTGAGGGGGACAAAGAGCAGACTTCAGTCTCTAGTGGCCCATAAGAAGATCAAAGGAACTGAGGTTTGGTTCAGCATCAGGGCTGGGTATGGTTTCAACAAGCATCAGGATACTGGCACTGATGTTTTCGTTCACCACCAGGCTATCGTTGCACGAAACCCTCAGCATTTCGAGTGCTGTCTCGGGGATGGTGAGCCAGTGGAGTTTTGTCTCTGTGGGACTTTCAAGGATTCAGCTCGGGATGTTACTGGACCGGGAGGCGTAGCCATACAGGGTTCTACCCATGCACAGGGGCGTCTCCTGGCCTGGGGACGCCAGGCCAGGGATCCTGGGAGTCCTTGGAAGATAAGCACCATCGTTGAGATGTGCATCGTGATTGCGAAGTCTCTTCGTGGAGGTGACAAGGGGGCTTTCCACATTCTTCTCCCCCAAGATCTTTGAGGAGAATGGGCTGGCTTACCTCGTCATCTCCAAGTGCTTCGTCCGTGCTGTTGACATGCACCAACCACTGTCAGTGACTGAGGAGGGGCGGGACTCTTCTGCCTTTGTATCCATGGCCGAGGATGCGTCGACCAGCTCCTTGGCCGGGGAGGAGGTCGATGAGCCCTCACCTCCATAGGCAGATTAGGGCAGACCATCTCGCTCTCTCATTGTGGACTATAAGGATCGGATAGACGTGTCCTCCTACTGTCACCTGAAACTCGATGAGCACACCCGGTTGTATTGGCACGGAGCCACGACCTACTCCAACCTCTACGATCTGCTCCAGGTGGCCGACCTGGGTGAGGGAATTCCACCCAGTCTGACTGTCAGTGGGAAGGAGGTATGTTTATCCAATCTGAGAACATTTTATTTCTTGCTCCCACTCCCTTGACCCGCTAGATAGGCCGTTGTGTGCACTGCGAGTGCTCTGGTGGCTTATTGTGGCTATAGTCATCTTATTTGGCCTAATGCCCCTCATAGTGGGCGATGGCCATACAGCCTTAATTTTAAAAGTAATTTAAAAATACTCTTAATCTTGTACATCACTGATGACATCAAAGCATTGTGGATGCGGTCCTTGAACCTGAAGTGGATGGATAGCACTATTGGTGGTCTAAATACTATCCTCAATGATACATGTGGATAGTACTCAGATATGAGTTTCCTGATCCCGTTCTTTACTCCAAAGGAAAGAGGTCTTGAACAGGGGGTTATAAAATAAACAAGAGCATTTGGAGCAATCTGAGCTTGTAGGTGAGGGGAAATTATTTTGTTTAACCTTTTTCCTATGTATGTTTCAGTGAAGTGTACGGGAAAATCATGTACTTTTAACATGTTTTGTTAATTATTTATTTCTAAGAGAAAGTTTGTGTAATTCGAACTAGTGTTAAATACTCTAGTTACCAAAATGTGTATAAGGTTCACTTTAAATCGTACAAGGATGTTGGAAGTGAATTTAGTCATCAAACCAATGTACATAGGCTTACAATAGATGGAGGTGCTAAATGAGTTATAAATTTTTTCAGCAAGTATATCAAAAAACAGTAGTTTATTATTTTCCTCTATATCAGATGATAAACGAATATTCGGGTGTTTGGAATTGAGGTAATTCTAAAACTGGGAAGCATGGTCAGGTGAAGCAAAAATTACAAAAGTGTCTTCAACATAGCATCAGTAAAACAAGGGTTTAAAGTCGGCTGGACAATTCTTGAGCCAAGAGATTCATAGTAAGACAAAAAAGCATTAGAAAGGGTTGGACGGAGTGGCAATGGGCAACCCCCTTGGTCCGACCTTTGCTAAGTCTGTTCTTCGCACTGCTAAAAATAATTTCATGCATACTAAATGCTCTGAACTTTCAAACTCAAATTCTTCCCGCTCCTTCTGGCACCGAGCCAAAAACCTTTCTGATAACTTTACCTAAACATCCTTCCCTCCTTTTCTCTGCTGTGATGGTTCTGCAGCTATCTCTTCTACTGATAAAGCAGATATGTTCATTCAGACTTTCTCCAATTTCACCTTAGGTGATTCCAGTGCTTTTCCTTCATCACTCCCCCCTCTGACTTCCTCATGGCTGATGTTTAAATTTCTTCAGCTAATGTATTTTCTACCATCACTGGTCTCAATACTAACAAGGGATATGGACCTGATGGGGTCCCTCCTATTGCCCTCAGGATGTGCTTCTGTGCCTACACCCTGCCTAGGGTAACTCTTTCACCTCTGTCTATCAATTATACCTTTCCTTCTTGCTGGAAATTTGCTCTCGTTCAGCCAGTCCCAAAGAAGGGTGACCATTCCCAACCCACTAACTACCGCCCAATTGCTTTAACATCCTGTTTTTCAAAAGTTTTCAAGTCCATTCTTAACAGAAAAATTTTAAAGCATCTTTCCTGTCACAACCTTCTTTCTGATCATCAGTATGGGCTCCGTCATGGATGATCCACTGGCGATCTTCTCACTTACCTTTCAGACTCCTGGTCATCCTCCTTTTGGGACTTTGACGAAAGCTTTCCCATTGCACTTAACATCTCAAAACCTTTCGATCGAGTCTGGCATAATCTTTAATTTCCAAACTACCCTCTTAAGGTTTATATCCTTCTAACTGTGACTTCATCTATAGCTTCCTTTCTGGTCGTTCTATAGCTGCTGTTGTGGACGGCCACCGTTTGTCTCCTAGATCTATCAACAGAGGTGTTCCTCAGGGCTCTGTCCTATCATCAACTCTCTTCCATTTATTCATCAATGACCTTCTAAGTTGTACATCTAACCCTATCTACTCATACGCTGATGATTCCACCCTTCACCTTTCCATTCACTTCCCTCAGTGTCCATCTCAGCAGTTACTTCAACAAACAAGGGATGAGGCTATGGCACATCTAATATCTAACTTGGCTCGTATCTCTGACTGGGATAAAAATAATCTTGTTTTTAATACATCAAAGGCTCAATTCTTACACCTATGAACCTGACAAAATCTTCCACAGGCGTATCCATTAATGTTTAATAATATCCAGCTTAAACCTGCATCATGCTTGAACATGCTTGTGGTTTCATTTTCTCGGGACATATCTTGGAAAGATTATATTACAATTACATCTCTTGTGAAATCTGCTTCCAAGAGATTAGGTGTGCTAAGCCGGCTCCACAACTTCTTTACTCCTGCACAGTACTATACACGGGTTTTATTTGTCCATGTAGAGTACAACTCTCATGTACGGGTAGGCTCCCTACATACAGCTCTTCTGAATAGGGTGGAGTCAAAGGCTTTTCGTCTCATCAACTCTCCTCCTCTTACTGACTCCCTTCAACCTCTGTCTCTTCGCCGCACTGTTGCATCTTTATCTCTTTTCTATCGCTACTTTAATGATCACTGCTCCTCTGAACTGTCTGCATGCATTCCTCCACCTCTACGACGGTCACGTAGCACCCGTCTAGCAGCAAACTCTCATCACTTTTCTGTCCAGCTCTCTAATACAAGAGTTAACCGTTACTCTTCAATCCTTCATTTATGCAACAGGTCAACTCTGGAACTGTCTCCATCTGTCTGTATATCCTGCTGCCTATGATCTCCAGTCCTTCAAACTCAGTGTGTCCAGGCATCTCGAAACGATCGGATCTTGAATTTGGCTCTCTCTGGTATTTTGTTTTTCTCTTGGAGGGAACTGTTATTGCGGGCTCGCGGCCTTAGGTTCCTTCTTCCTCGCATAATATATATATATATATATATATATATATATATATATATATATATATATATATATATATATATATATATATATTTGGCTAATTTAGGGTAAAATTGTTATCGTTGACACAGCTGTTCGTGGTAAAAGGCAGCGTAAAATAACACCATAACACGGTAGTACAGGGATTACTGTATGTGAGAATAAAAATTAACACCAATGATTGAGTGACATGGTACGGAGACCCAAGAAATTTAGCTGATACTAAACACGGGGCAACGAGCTGACAAGTACTGTATCAAGACGACAAGAGAGCCTGAGAAGTGGATGTGTTAGCTAGCCTACAGGGTTTCGCCGACTGGGATTCATGTCAAAGATCTCATTGGGTAAAAACAGGTCCCACGTTATATTTAAACCGGAATCTAGTGATTTTCAAAGTTTTCTGTATGTTGGAACAGGTCCCAAGCTATATTCAAAATGTTAGCTGATTCAGTGTATCAAGCAAGGGTTTCATGCGTTTGGTCTTGTTTGTCTGTCTGTCTGTCCGTCTGTCTGTTACCATAATTATGGGAAGTCTGTTGCCTAGAATTGTACCAAGTTTTGCATATGACATAAACAATCAAAGTTCCAGGTGATTAATGTGGGAGGAAAAAAGTTCATAGGCTATGGACCCTATCATCTGAGACACTTCTGGTCAGAGTTTGATGAAAACTTGGTCAAATGGTTGATGGACAGGGAGGAGTGAAGTGGTTAAATTTTGAGAATAATAAGTCGGAGGCAAAGGTCAAAGAGCACGGTCAAAGTTGAGACTTACAACTCTGATTTTATTCAATTTGAATGGAACTTGCAGGAAAGGTTTAAAGTTAGTCAAAAGTGAAAACAGTTTTCATTACAACAGATAAAAGATACCCTAAATATCGCTTGGTAAGGTGGCCTTCAGTACGCTTGCCCCGATTTTAGCCAAACTTGGTGAATGGGGTACAGGTCTGATAAACATAAATCATTTCGATTATGAGGGCAATTAGTTAAAGGTCAACGGTATGGGAATGGGTTATACGACCAAACGTGATGTCCTCCAGCAGAGTCAGTGTGCACTTGTCTTGCCAAAACACGCTGCTTATTACTTTCGAAGTATGGTGACGAATCATGCCCCATGCAATAAATCAGAAGCAAGGAAGATTCTGAAACTCATTACGTATACACTACTGTTTGAACGCATTTTCATTACCATACTCTAAAATTACATGTGCCAATTGTTTGAGTGAACGGCCGTTAAGACCGATTGTATGATGTGGATGTTGCATTTTATCAGCGCTTGTTGTTAACTTGTTCAGTCTCATACTCCACCAATATTTTAAAATTCTTAATCAATCACTAACGTAAGAGTCAGTTCGACTAGTATGTTTCTTAACAGAAACAATAGTCTAGGGTTTACAGTGTTCATGTCCTGAACAGTGGGCGGCACATTCTCGCGGCCTAACCCAAATGCTCTTCAACCCGAGTGGGATCATAGCCTCATGATCTGTCGTTGCCTAATCGGTTTTTAGCATTATTACTCAATGCTCAACTCGAGAAAACTTTATTGCAGCACACATTCCCCATGTGATATGCTTATTTACATCTCCGTATTGAAGGTTTGTTTTAAACATATTTCTACCAGAGACGATTCGGTGAACACTTGTTGGAATAACTAAACAAAAAATCTTATAACTGTAAGTACATATCAAACTATTACTTTTTGTGGGCAATACAAAATTGGTTTAATTCCACATGCCATACCTCAATGACATGTCTACTCAGAGACAATAACCTCACGCAGAATGGACTGCTGTGTAATTAAAAATAATATATGTTCTATTTTTTCCAGTTTGAAGTTTTGATGTTTATCATTTGTATATACACGAAGATACTGTACATATGCTAATAGGATGCTCGCTTGAAAGAATTACACTCATTCTTTAGAAAACTTACATGCCAACTGATTCCAAGTTATCATCGAGAGAGAGAGAGAGAGAGAGAGAGAGAGAGAGAGAGAGAGAGAGAGAGAGAGAGAGAGAGAGAGAGAGAGAGAGAGAGAGAGAAATGTTAGCCAATTACAGGTTCCGTGCGTCACGTCAGGAAGGGTGAGTCAGGGTCACCTACTATATAAGCTGGAAGGGGCGCGGGGAGAATCAGTTGAGGCCACACCCACGCCTTGGCCACCACACCTACACCTGCTGTTCTTGTGAGTATAGATGTGTAGGCCCCCGTCACTGCCACAAGTGTTATAGCATTATCTTATTGCTGCCCCCGGAGATATACAGCAGTAGGCAAAAGTATGGGAAATGATAGATCAGGGAATTATAGGCAGAAAATGCAATATCAACATGGGTCCAAATCTCAACCGTTACAGGACTACAATTACTGATACTTTCATGGGTGAATTATGTAGAACACCATTTTTACCAATAAGATCATCAGTTATTGTAGTCCTGTAACGGTTAACTTGACCCTATGTTGATACAGGCTGTTTTAATTCTTTTTACTCAAAATTCACTCATGTATCACTTTCAAAACTTACCGAGTATGCTCATCACTCCCGGGCCACCCTGTATATAAATGGTTCACACCGATAACAAACGACTTCGTCAAACTCAACAACTTTGTCAATCACGTTTTATTCATGGAATTAAATGTTTCATTTGCTCCTAAATTTTACCTTTAGGTATATACATTGAACAAAATACAGTATACGTGAAGTAAGAAAATATAAAGGGACACTTATCTATCTATCTACCCATTTATTGCCAGAAGCCTTAAGCCCGTAAGAGATGGCCACAAACACATCGCCCGCACGTCGCTGTGTCCTCTGCCACCAAAGATATAGTGAGTAATACCTCTCAAAAATATTGCTGAAACCCAGTGACGATTGAGTGATAAATTGGTAAAACTCTTCATAAAATGCTTACCGGTCCATTCAGTGCCCTCACGATGGAAAAATACGTTATTCATTCTCCATCATATAGTACTCTACTTTAACCTTATTTCGATTTTTTTTTTATTCTTAGTACCTTTGGATTTTTATGCCGTTTACGGATGACAGCTTGAGTTAATGAAGGTTATATCTGTCCCCTCCAGTTCGAAAATTCTTACTTTCCGTGAATAGAATATCGTCTCGAGAAAGGGAGAAAACCAAAACGGAATGCTTCATCCGGCTAATTTAGTTAATGTTTATCAGACGAAAGATTTTAGATTAGTAAAGCAAGTCAGGTTCTGCAGTGGGTATTGAGGATGTGACCATATTCAGTTTAATGACCAAATATCTGTGTACACTAAAACTTTAATAAACAATGTTTTAGTTAATAACCTAGTAAGCAGCAAATTGACACAATCTTATTAATGGAACACATAATATTAACAAAGTAGTTATAAATTAACAAATAAACCATCGTGGGTATTTGATTCTCATGAAACTTTTTGTGATAAGAACAATTCCTAGACTATCCATCTCACTGTCCATAGCCAGGCGCCTGAATCGTGGCAACGATGACCACAAACAAGTCGCCAGTATGCCACCCAAGACTCCCGAATCAGGCTGCTCTCTCTCCAACCTACACCATCCTCAATCACATGCCTCCCCACCTCATCCATCCATCTCATTCCTAGACAAGTGCCCATTTCCCCCTCAGTTAAACATGCCTCCGAACATTTTCCTCCCTTCAACTCCACTTCTGGGCATGGCAGGTTGAAGAGCCCTTGGACGTCAATTGTATTAGAGTCTTGCTGCTGCCAGACGATTATCCTCGGCTTAGTACAGGCTTTAGTGGAGGGATTGGATATATTCATTAACTCCTTCACTCATAGGTGGCTTTCAGTAGGTATTGATTTTGCTTTTGTTGTTGTTGTTGCTATTGTGGCCCTGGGATTATCTGAAACGTGAGCCTGGTGGGCTGCAGGATTATGTCATCCTTCCCCTTCAGTCAACCATCCTCCTTACAGGTGATAGGGAGGTGGATGAGGGACAGTTTTATGACCAGGCAGTTAAGTCATCCAATAATGAAGGCGTAAGTCTAGAGAGCCTTTCACAGGATAATTTATATAATCTATTGATACTAAGAACAAATAATAGATATAATCTGTAAAGTACATGAATGTCTTATTGTATTAAAGGAGGTAACATATACTTTATTTATTTTATATTTTTCTAATATCTGCCATGGCAATATTGATTTTCAAATATTACCCTCCCAACTGCATATCTGAACTTCTCATTCACATCAGACAAACGACAGGCAATTTAATTTTCGTATAAGTTATACAAGTTTGATATGTTGACTTAACTTTTACTGTAACTGGGACTAAAATTGCCACTTCACCATCTTGAATGCTGAGGTACTACGACAAATAACCACTGGAATATCATGCTAGTCACGATGCAGTGTTATGTATAGGATGTAGAACCGTAACATTGTCTTTCAGTGCCACTGAGTTATGTGAATTTAGTTGCAAAAGGAAAATCTGGGTCAAGATAAGATGAGAAGAGAATACTACCATGAACCTTCTCTTCGTCAGAACACCTCTAGTATTATCATTTAATTAACGCCATATATATAATATTCGCTTGAAACAGAGTGACATGGGAACCTGAAAATGTTACGAGATTGCAAGAGAACCTTTTCCTTAAGCTGACATAGGCAAAGTAATTCGATTTAAAAAAAACAGGTGCTAGAGCCTTCCTAGCATCTATGTCCTACTAGTTTATTTCTGCATGTATCTCGTTAGTAGTCAATTTCTTGATACTGTCATACCAACCATAGTTCATGGAATAAGTATACAAATACGTGGATATTAATTACCCTAAATATACAAAATAAACCTCTAAGGAATAGGCTCTAAAAATCTTAGTATCTCAGCGAAAATTACAAGGTATGCAGGAAAACTATGTAACAATAAGAAATAGAGGGAAGTGAGATGACATCGTGTCAGAGGCATACTGTTTATTCCAGCGCTGTTCACAACTGCCATCTCTCCATCTTGAATGCTGAGCCGTAACAAGAGACGATCCCAAGAATATAATGCTAGTGCTATGAAAAGGATGTAGAACTGTATCACTGTCTCATTCCTGAATAATGGAAAACCCTACAGTTGTTTTTCGGAATAATGTAGAACCGTACCATTGCCTTATTCTGAATGATATAGAACCGTACCATTGTTTTATCTGTCACTGAAGTCGTGAAATAAGCAGCTAAAGGACGAAAATATGGGCTATATTATGACGAAAGAACGATACTAAAAGCTCGTCACTAAGATGGCGTATTATATATTCCTAGTGCGATTATACTGTGCAAAAGAGATATTTTCAGATCCAGAAGAGTTAGATCCTACCCTCGTCAACACTATCAGCACGAGAGGCCTTGCCTTCTATTTCAAAGTAATTTTATTCAGCCTAGGATGTGACTTTTACAACCATCAACATTTTGATGCTGGAGAGGAACGCCTTCACGTGGTGTCACCGATATAACCAGCCAACTCCACTACGTGGTTATACAAATCTCTACCACCTCCTTCCCTATCCCTCAAAAGAGTGGCTGGTGGACTGCAGGGGAAGGGTAACTCTACAGTCCAGCGGGTTCACGTTCAGATGAGCCTTGGCCGACAAAAACATCAACTCCTTCACAAAAACAGATATCCCCTGGGTTGAATAAAATGGTCAGAGGACTGATGGGTATAACGGACCTCCAGCGGAATTGTTAAGGGATGTATTTTAAC
Source organism: Coenobita brevimanus (assembly GCF_032717465.1). Taxonomy (NCBI): domain Eukaryota; kingdom Metazoa; phylum Arthropoda; class Malacostraca; order Decapoda; family Coenobitidae; genus Coenobita; species Coenobita brevimanus. The sequence goes on from NC_137009.1 coordinate 10,390,060, forward strand.
CCTTCTCGGAGCGTAATCTCGTCGGTTAGGGAAGCTCTCTAGCAACTCTTCCTAAGCAATTAATTTTGCATAAGACTTCTTAGTACATACTTCTCCGTCATGTAAGTCATTCAAATACCATATTTTCAGCATTAACAACATTCAGAATGATGCTAACCAGCCGTATTAAAAAAAAAAAAAAAAAAAAAAAAACGCTGGGGAAGAGATGATAGGGATCTTCCGTAACCAACGAGGTTACGGACCAAAGTTCTAAATAGGCTAGTCCTCATTACGGAATAAAATCATCTGAAGGTAGCAATACTATTAGGAAAGAGACGTCCTTGGGCTGAGCGGGTTTACGTACCAAACGAATACATCAGCTACACTGCAATGACGTATTAGTTTATTCTTGTTCCTACCAGACAATTTTTTTTTTTTTTTTGCTTAGAAGCTTCAATAAGAACTTCAGCTTTCTCAATCCCTTTACTACACTGGAAGCTCTCCTTAAGCTGAAATATATTGCCCGAAAACAAAGAAGGGAAAAAAATCTTCCTAGTTAAGGCGCTGAAAATACCAATTGCTTAATAGAAAACAAGAATGCCTAACAGTTATACGAAACTGTAAGCCTTTCTTTAAAATAAAATTTCAAGTTGAGATGGAGATATCGTAACACCTCTTCATTAGCGATTTATCTTGCACATTACAATTCGGTATTCTATTATAGGTTACTGATGCAAAATATGCCGATGTTAAACTTATTCAAATAAAGTACAAGGGATTGTTAGGGCGGAATATACGTTGGAAATATCGTAACACCTCTTCCATGGCGATTTATTTTGCTAATTACAACTCTATTTTTTATAGATTACTGACGCAAACTGTATTGTTATTAACTTTAACTAACGTAAAGGGAAAGTTTAGACGTACTATGCAAAAAATTTCGCTATATAAGTGATCCTACTAAGACTTCTCTATATTCTGAGTGGCACTGTTGGTTCCGTAGCACCGTTTCTTTTCAGCGAATTATTCTGCGTCTTACATTCAGTATCCTGATGTATGTCATTCATGCAAAGTATGTTGATATAGAAACTACGTAAACCGCAGAGAGAAAAAAGTTCAGGTGTAATATGCAAATTAAATCGCTTAGGAAGAGGTGCTAGGAAGCGTCCAGTGCGCCTTGGAATACGACCCTAATACAGCCTTGATTGGTATTGTTTTTACCGACCTCCACCAGACGACGTACAGTCAGCAAAAAAGTATCGCACACCTGGGGTACGATGGACGTGAAAATGACCGAGTTTTGTAGGACACACCTGAATCTATTAACCAAGTGCCTTAAAAAACACAGCACCGAAAATGTGAACTTTTGTGGCATTGCGAGTCCTAATAATTAACAAGGATAATATTTGCACTTATAATCACAGGGTGCTCCATGTATCACAATGCTTCGTCCATGTCTCACAATGATACGGGCGGTGTGGTGTGCGATACTTTTTTTTTTTTTCGGATTTTAAGTTTTCTTTTGTTCTGGCTACCAAACTGACTATTAATCATCTTGTCCTCTTTTGCCATATCGGAGGCGTAGGGGCCCGGGGCTAGGCAACTCAGTACCGACATTGAAGGCAAGGGTGATCAGCCTCGCCTCTCCCTGAGCAACATTATTGCAGAAATAACCCCAACAATTCCTCAGAAGGAAACCCTGACGGACCAATCCATTGTGAGGACCTTATCCACTAGATCACCAGACGTCCATTTCTTATAGGGTTATCACCCAACGTAGTAAATGGTTTACTTGATTAAAGAAATTCTTTGGCGTGTCACTCAATGCAGGGTCACTTGAAAGTTGCATTCGAGTGAGTGAATCGTTAATGCCACTACCTGCCACAAACCGTATAGATAAATTCAAGGGGAGACCTCTTGAACTGAAAGCGTTGAGGAAGGTTATATTTAACCACTCCCGTTCGAAGTGTCTCGCCTAAGTTGATTAAAACTGTCAGTAATTATCAAGTATAACATTAAACTGGATGAAAGGGTTAAAACTAGAATACTTTTAAGGAATTAAAGATTTAAAATGGCAGTCAGACTTTTTGTTGTACAGAAGGCCTCCTATGGTGAAAAGGGTAGAAGCAGTTTTCTTTATCTATTTAGCACGATTAATGGATATTTTATTCATAGTGTAGGTAGACGATTTTATTATGCGGACACACGCTTTTAGTCGGTGTCAGGGATATGACTTACAATGAAGGTTGCTGTTGTTGTGGCCCCAGGATTGTCCGAGACGTGAACCCGGTACAGTGAAGGCTGAAGTTGCCCTTTCGTGCAGTCTACCATCCTCTTTTGGGATCAAGAGAGGGAATAAGGAACGTTTCTATAACAGGGCAGTGGAGCCGAACAGTTATATCGGTGCTACTAAATGAGGCTGAGAATATTTAGCACCCGTGGCAGAGAAATTATGTAAAATTACTGTTAACAGCATATTCATTTCTTCAGTAGAACATAATATATATTTCTGATGCGATCACATTGTTTTAATCAGCCAAGGAGAGCACCCTAATAGTAAAAAAGTTGATGAATATATGTCCTTCCTTTAGTTAGAAGCGTCTGACGATGGCAGGAGTATGATACAAAAAAATATCGTCTGAAGACGCCTGCTCTCATAGGGTAAGGAGGCTTTCTATATCCTTCTTTAACTTCGTGCATTACCATCCATCCATCCATCCATCATCCAATCCTACATTGCCCCATGAGGAGCGTAGGAGCCAGGGGCTAGGTAGTTGGTCCCGACATTTAAGATGAGAGTGACCAGCCTCACTCATCCCTGAGTGGCATTACATGAGCAATAAACCCTAACCATCCCTTGGATATAAACCTTCACCGGCTCAATCCGATTGGAGCGCAATAATTACCCACTAAAACACTAGGCACCAAAATTTGGTTACCGAGCGTAGTAAATGGTTTCCCGGTGTACAGGAAACCAATCTGCTTGTCACTCAGTGTAGAGTCACCCACAGGCTGAAGGAAGAGGAAAGAATGAAGGAAAGAAAGACAGAAGAGGGAGTGTAAAGTCACCCGTAGGCAGAAGGACAAGGAAAGAATGAAGGAGAGAAAGACAGAAGAGAATGCAAGGAAAGAAGGATGGAGAGGAAAGGGCAGACACCCGAGAGCAGCACCACATCGAGTGAGTGGATGGTGAGCGCCCCCACCAACCACAATCGTGCATTACACATGGCATTATCTTGTAAGTTGCCGTTTCTTTCGCAGCGACCGTTTTTGCAAGAATAATGAAAAAATGAGACTCAGTTTGCATACGCAAATATAAACTGACAGGAGAGAGGTGTACGTGCTTGAGGTGGACGCCTTCATGTGGTGGCATCAGTATAACCGAACTACTTACTACCTGGTTATATAAAGGTCTCTTAAATACTTCCCCATCCCCAGAGCATATAATGGTTCCCTGGAAAATATGGACAACTTAAACTTGCAGTCCATTGGGTTTACTTTCAACGAGCCTAGTCCCAAAAATCAACAGCAACTAAAAAACGTTCGACATACTGCTTCTTTAGCGAGAATACGGCCAGCTTTCGATAGTTGTCTGTAATTGGATACTTTCAGAGAAAATGAAACACCACAGAATTATTCCATTCAACAGAAGTCTTTTACTCTGTGTTCTTTCTACCGGCATAAGTATCATTTTGTTCATCATAACAAAGATCTCTCAATGATGAGATTGGAAAAATCTTTGATAAACTTTTCAACACCATAATGATACATAGTTTCGTACCATCCTCACGTACCAGCAGGTGGCCCTTGTTCAGTTTGATCCTCCATGGTAGGAATTTTTTTTTCTTTTATGAAATGGGCTAAAACACATTGAAACTGAGCAAAGACCATGCAATGTAGTTGGTTAATTATCAATTCCAGCCATGTGCCATACAAAGCCCCTGCATTAAATGGTCTTGGCTGCCTAGATGACTGGAAGGGTTGTCATGATGTCGCCTTCATATTTTCTTGTCATGATTTTGTGTTATATCGACACCTGTGGTACGTCCGCGACTTACCTATACAGTGGTACTATTACAGATCCCACCTGGTAATCATTAACAGTTCAAAGTAAATTAAAACTTTAGTAAATCAGGGATTCTGACAGCATCTTGGCCATGACTATGCGTGTGTGAATACGTAGCCATACTCACATATAGTTCAGATTTTTCATACTATTCATTTCGCACTGTTCTCCAGGTATATTTTTCTGGGAAAGAAAACACACTTTTAGAAGCATGTATTTATAGCTAGGAAAGATTACTGTCCATGTTAATGAGTATTTAGCATGAAAACATTATCGTACCAGAGTTTGCTGATTCACCATATTCGAGAAGAAAAGGTTGCTTATTCTCACATAGTCAAGAAGCACTGTACGAAGCACTGTACGTGCAGTATGACACTGCAGTTCTCTCTCTTTCTCTCTCTCTCTCTCTCTATTTCTCTCTCTGTTCCAGTTCTGTCCAGGAGAAGGCTCAAAATTTGGAAAGTATGTTGTAAATACTATTATATATATTTTGTCGAAACTGTAATGATTACATACCCATTCAAACTTTCTTTTGTAAAATGTTTTGAAGAAAAACTGTAAAATCATTATTATGAAGAGGAATTTAGACCTGCAAATCAATATTCCGCTTTCAGTAACGTATAGTACTTCAAATTTATATGTGTGGCTAACCCCAACATGAAATAGTCCCGTTAAATTATTTTTATGCGGAAACTTTAGTATTACTCTCATGGTATGGCAAAGAGGCAGTAATGGCGTTTCTAGATTGGAGTGAACTGAGGCAATAGAGGAGTATCAAGAGGGTGCCACAGTAAGTCAGAAGAGGAGTACGGTAGAAGGGGGAAAGGACGAGTGACTGGTAACTCGCCACAATCCATTCAAGTCAGGGAAATCTTCATTCTATTCCTGCCATCCCTTAGTTATTTCATTCACCTCTAAAGAGACTTTTCAAACTGGAGGAGTCAGATATAGCCTTCTTAATATCTTCACAATTAAAGAGGCCTTTTCTAAGTTGAATTATATCGTTTAACACAAAATTAGAAAATAGAATATCGGAGTGATGCGACAAAATGTCTGCACTGAGTAGCCTACTTCCTACCTCTTGGACCCGTATGCTCCTGTTAGAGCATTGTAGGCTTCGGTGATGGAAAGCTGCAAAATCTCATTCTAACACCGCATTTCTTTATCTCATATCCCTTTCAAACTAGACATAAAAATATTCACCTTTTAACTCATTAACCATTTATGAAGAAAAATAATATATATATTATTTGTAGATGTAGAAATAATTTAATCTGTCACCAAATATAATAAAAAAATATATTACCATATCCTAAACTACTGACTTTGAAGTCAATTAATTTACGTGAATAAAAACCAAGAACATAAAAAGGAGACGTCATTGTATTAAGAGAGCTGATTATAACAACAGCTGGTACTGCAGTTGAAACAACCTTTACACTGAAATGATTACCTTGCTACAACTACAACTGTATGTCTTGATTAACACAGACAAAGAGGAGATGGAAAGACGAGCGAGCTGGGCGAAAACAGTGACGGCGAATCGCAAGCTGATCATCTGGCTGTGGCTGGCAGGTCAGTCTGCGAGAAGTATTACCCACGAGACAGGGTCCAGCCTCTCTACCGTCTACCGCTGGATCCGACGCTGGCAGAGGGAAGGAATATTGGCCCTGAATCCTTACTACAGTCGTCAAGCCTCTCCAGTCATGTCGTGCGATAGAAGCACATTTGCAGCATTAAATGTCGTTCAGCCCCATTATAAACCAGGAGCTGTACAGGCGTTTTGTAGTTCGGGAAATCTCCACTTTTGATCCAGCCTCCAGTTTTAATCGAACCTTTCCATTTGTGATTTTACTGTTGGTTCAATTGCTGGCAGGCTGAATGAAAACTGGCCCCAAAGAAACTTTCTAAATGCGTCCTAGGACGATAGAACACCAGCGGCATCCAGTCGCTTCAGCAATTATCAAATTTCTCCAAGTGTTGCCCGGAGCAGCAGCACATCAGCAGCTTAAGGTGTTTTTAAGCCCAAACTTTCACCAGGAGTGTGGCAGATATTTCATACCTTATGAAGTGGTCACTGTTAATCCAGCTTTTATATTTACCGCCAGGTCAGTCGATGGTATGTTTGGAACAGGCTCTGAATCCCTACCCCACTCAAGCTTTTCCAGTCATGTCCCACGAGAGCAATATATCTGTGGCTTTCAGTCTTCATTACAGCCACGAGTCTCTCCAATTCTGTATTGGAGCAGCAACTCATGAAGGACCTTCATTGCTATGCATCCTAAACCATGAGGTATACAGGCGTTTTATACTGCTGGTAGTCCCCGTTTATGCCTCAGCACATATGCAACTAGCTACAGCAGAAATGACAATCTCATCAACACGTGCATCCCTTTATATTAGATTTTTTCTTGCAGTATTTAAAACTAAAAGTGTTTCTGCCATCGTTTGTCTAATATTACATAGTTGTACATTCATTGTATGCGAGTATAGGATTTTGTATAATGTCACCCGCCCAAACAAAACGTAAGAAAACCAATGTACAATCTTAAAATGAGTAATGAGCATATTTATTAGTCCATTATAGGCTACGTTATGTTTTCTTATGACAGTAATACATTTTGTTAGGCATAGCACCATCACTGATAGAAAATGAATGACTACTCCTTAAACATGCGATATTCTTAATATACAGTGTATTAAATATCATGGAGAAGTTAAATGCTTGGAAAAGCAACTAGTGCAATAGATCAATTTTATTTTTTCGTGAATGATTTCCTTGTTCAGTTTCATGTACTCAGTGGCGTGACCAGAGCTCCCAACTTTGCCACCCCAATGGTCACTCCAGCTTTCTGGGCGAAAATCTTTGATACACCCCGAAGAACTCTGCTTGGTCCAGCCCATAATTAGCCTTGACCAGCTCTGAGTGACCATATTTAAAAATCACAGACTACGCCCCTTCACTTACTTGAGTATGAACTTTAGTATAATTTGCCATTAAATACCAGTTTTTTCTTTCGTTACCTTTGCGTTTAATGTGCAATATATTTGTTGTGTTATGATTTTTGTGAGGTGCCTATACGCAACAGGAAGCAGACCTATGAATAGTAGCCTCAAAAGTCTTCATAACTGTGTTTTTGAGGCTGCAGTATACTCGTAAATGCATTTATCTGTGATCTTAGTTCTGCTCTGACTTCTGACATTTTCTAAAAGTTTAGCTACGGTTTTCAAGTACAAAGCCATTCTCATTATTTCCGTATTGACAACCATTGCCTTATAAAAGGTAATGTATATGCAATTTGTAAATATGTACAGTCGTCAGCATAAGTTCGCAGCAAGTCTATTCGTGTGATGTGAGTCCTTTTGTCTGGCAACAGTGTTAAGGGGACTAGTTGCCATATAGACTTTTATGCACTTTAAAGACGTGTTTTTAAGAAGTGGTACTAGAGCCTGACTAGAGTAAGATATTCTTTACACCGGATTTGATTAATATAAAAAAGCGCAAGAGGTGACAGAAGAGTGTTATGAAATGACGTTTGAACGTAATATTCTGGTATTCCTCATTATAATCGTGTCTATGCTCCCTGCCTCTCTCACCCCCTTAATCCTCCTGATGTCTCCCCCACCCCTCCCTCTCCCCCCTACCCCCCATTCACTTTCATGCCTCTCCGCTTCTCCTCTCCTCACCCTTTCTATCTCTATTCATTTATCCACGGCACTAACATGACTGGTGCATCGCAATTCTCTCTTGACTCTTTACCAAACCCAGCCCGTCCTGTTCTCGATCGCTCGCAAGACTTAAATAAAAACTAACTGTATCCAGGGCTGATTATCAATATTCTTTCCTGTTCGAGTCCCATTCTCACCCTCTCCGTTTCCTTCCCACTCCATTATTCCAGCTGTCATTCTTTTCACCGCCCCTTGTCACCACCAACATCCGCAAGATACTGAAACGTTTGAGGTCACGTTTTTGTGATGTATTCCTTACTGTTTTTTTTTTTTCTTTTTTTTTAGTGTGCCTGGCAATCGGTGACTATTATTTCAGTAGGCGAAATTAAACAAATATTTGTGCCCATTCCTCCTCCTTCTCGCCCTTTTTCTTCCCTAGGAAAATGTATCCATTTTCATACTGTTCAATGAATCATGAAGCAGTATCAGAACCATAATGTTTCAGATTGTTGCATCATGTTTGGAGTAGAGCGTGGGAGAAAAAGACTGTGGCATGACAAGAAGCTCGTATGAAGAGGAGCAAAAAGGTTACAGGAATAGACATGAAATAGAGAAGAGTGCAGTTTAAGTAGAATAGCGTGATAAATTAGGCAGACGGGTCAGGGAGAGAGAAGAGTGGAGATAAAGGAAAGCATGGGGGGGGGGGCAAGAGGGGGAGGTTCGAGAGGGACATCGGAAAGAGTATGAGGGAGACAGCGGAAGTTTCATCATTCCACAGTATTCTTCTGTCGTCTTCTGCACATTCTTTTGCCATCAGACATAAGGAATATTGTATTCTGGGCGATTTATGGTACTAATTCTTAAGAACACGTCCTTAAAGCGTATAAAAGCCTCTGTGGCAACTAGTTCCCATACACTGTTGCCAGACAAAACGATCCACATCACACGAGCAGGCTTGCAGTGACGTTGTGCTGACGACTGTACGAGTACATATGCACTAGCTGTGGTATGACTTCTTAGCACCTAATATATGTGCAACGCCTGATAGATATGAACTAAAGATCTGTTTTCCATAAAACTGCAGTTATTGTTACTCTATTATGATACCGCATATGCACACATTTATCTAGATATGTATATCTAGAGAAATAGATAAATATATTGATTAGGGAGATGCAGTGGTTCAATCGGTAGAGGGATGTCTTGCAGTCCTTCCGGACCCAGGTTCAAATCCCCGCTGAGGCAGGGGAACAGTTTAACCCATGGATGCCAGGCTAAAATCTGCTCGCACGTCTCAGTAGGAAAAAAAATAAAAATAGCTTTACTTCAGAAACTATAACAGTTAGGGAAATAAATTGAAGACCATATTACTCAACAATGCTTCTTCTTGCGAATTGATAGTATCTTTAGGTCTGCAGGTCGTAGCAATAATAAGTAATGACGAGAGGAAGAAGACTAATTTTCGCCACGAAAACAGGATATTTTCGTGCGTCTGCCTGTGGCCCGAACTATGCCTTTCCTGTCAAAATTATGACTTTTCCTACTTGATAAACTAGACACAGTGGTGTCCAAGGCATGCTCTATGGCACTATCACTGTGTACTTTCCTAGTATCCTTGGAAAGAGGCTTGACAGGGGTGGATGAGGCAAAAGTCAGCGTAAGGCAGGAATGAAATCGGACGAGAAAGTTTAAGAAAAGTTCGTCTTACTCCTGGCAGAGTCACAGAGATGACTAAAGTCTGGTTGGGCGGGCTGGTGGGAGTCTTCCCCTAGTATTTGGTGATGAGATAAAGTGGCGGCCACTTCAAACTCTGCTGGGAAAAGAAAGTGTGGTTCCTACCGACACCCGGTGCCGCCACGCCACCATTTTTTTTTTTTTTAAGTTCCAACCGACACCCGGCATCGGGGGTTAAGGATTTCAATTTCATAAAATCAGACTTTACTGATCTACCAGATGACCCAACATGTCCTTAAAATACCCCTGCTAATACCAGTATACCAGTCCTGTAAGAGACAGCCCTAGCATGTATACAATATGGACCGTGGGTGTTAGTGCCAAATGGTGATATGTTGAGGTGTATGGTATGTAGGAGGATTACTGGGCTTAGGAAGCAGGCTGTAAAGCCTATGCCTAGAGTCGGACACTTAAAAAATGCATATTTCAGAATAACATTTCAGTGAAAAACTCTGTAAATTTAATCTCATTCCAGCATAAATTTATGTCTGTAAGATTATAGCTGTAAGGTGATTAAATTTCTAGAGTTTTTCACTCAGTTGTAATTCTATATATTCATTATTATCGTTTATTATCTATATGGTACAACACAATAATACTTGGAAAATCCTCTTTCCCCCTCTACATTTTCATAATCTATTTTGGACATTGGTGATAGCCTCTTGATAACCGTAACTCTTTCTATCCCCAGTTCAGATTGGCCTCAATATCCCTCTACCCTTCTGGCATTTCATTCTGAAAATGAACAAAGGAGCTCATAGTTGTTCATTCAGTGACTGGCTAAGGTACCTGGGATCTCCTTAAGGTAATGGGAAAGTGTGGCAAGCCTGAAATTCCTTTAGAATGAATAGCGATCATGGTCATCAGAACGAATGAATGATCTTATAACAACTATCTTTTACTGATGCTGTTGTAAAGGCGTAAATATTTCTGCACCTTCATTTTTTAAAAAAATATGAAAACATGAAAGCCTATGAAACAAAAATGTCTACTTTTACACGATACAGATAAAGACACAGTATATTGAGTATTTGACGCATGCATTCTTAAGGGAGGACAATAATCAAAGGTCTAAGCTTTATTTTTACCAGTGTTGGGAACGCTGCTAATAAAAGTAGCGGCGCTTCCATTCCCGTTACTAGCTCGAAAAAGTAGTGGCGTTAATGGTTTCGCTACTTAATACGAAATGTAGCAGCGCTCCCGCTCCCTCTCCCGCTACTTCGGATAAGAAAAAGGTACACAAAGGAAAGGTTAACAAAAATCTGTGATACAGCAATACACTAGATACTGTTTTGATAATATTACTCAGTCTGAGTGGTTATGTTGTGTACCAGTAATGTCAGTAAATACTAATATTGAGAAAAAAAAAAAAACATCATTTACATGTCGGTGTCACTTTAATGAAGATTAGAGTCGAAGGTACAGGAGAAAGCTATTTACTGTATAATGTAACAAAAGTTCTTTTACATTGTTATCCAGTATACCTACTGAATGTATCATACGTAAATAAAAAAGGCAAAAAAATGTGGCCTACCATTGATACATATTATATAGATTTATTATATTTTCAATGATACATATTTAAGATATGTACGAAAACGAAAGTAATAATGAACTGGGGCTTTTTTTAAAGGCTATTTATGCAATAGCATTGTTTTTTCCATGACTTTAAACTGAACATACTGTTACGACATAATTAGTGAATAAGAATTAGTCTGAACGAGAGAGTGAGGGAGAGAACAGGAGTTAGAGACGGGGATAGAGGTGTGTGTGTGTGTGTGTGTGCGAAGCAAAGGCGCAAGTTGCAAGTTCAATATTCTGGTCAGTACAGGGGTCAGGTTCCATAATAGGAATTGAAGTGCAACGAAATTTCGAAAAATCACAGTCTGCTCACCAGGGCAGAATAAATTGAGACTGGCTAGTCTGGCTCGCGCTCCGTCCCCGTGCTGCTCGCCAAGCTGCCAGTTAATTTAAATGATCGAAAATTAACTAGCAAATTCCTGTCTAATTATTGCACATTACTAATTAATAAATTACTGATGTAATGTAGAACAAACATCATTAATTGACAAAATTGACGAAAGTATTATTTTTCGTCATTAATAAATACATCCAAACCGTCGGCACATCTGTATGTACTCACGGACTTCGGACCTGTATTCGTCGCGTGAGTAGCGAGGAGCGCGGTAACGCGTGAGTACAGCCAAAAAGTAGCGGCTGTCTCAGTTCTGCTACTGGCTAAAAAGAGTAATGGTGATACCACCATCGTTATTAAAATAGTAGCGGCGCTATGTAGCGTCGCTACTAATACCGGCGCTATTCCCAGCTTTGATTTTTACAGTGCAATTATTATCAAAGCAAGTAAATGTGTTTAATATTTTATTATGGAGTCTCATCTACCACTTTGCACCTCTTTTATTATTACTGATTATAAAGAAAGATAAATATTGAAACTTGGAATGGCGTTTTCCATTAATTCTAAGGTAATACAGTAATGAGATGTTATTATTAAAGAAAAATAATACAAGGAAGTTGCGTAAGCGTTTTCCTATGCATGATTTCTCCGTTTCCTTGCTCGTTGTTATCGAAGGGCAGCTTAGGAGACGTTGACAGGGACTTGACATGTGGGAAAGCTCTCGCAAGATACCTTGGTGGACTCCGCAGCAGAGTTTGGAGGTTTGGTTGCTGGTTGGACGCCACATTTACGTCTCTTCACCTGGTTCTACCTTCTACCCTTCCCTTATGGCCCCGTTGCTGCCTCAAATAAATTTCCAGTCCTTGTCTTTTCTGTTGCCTCTTCCTTTCCATTTTTCCTTTGCTATCTATCCTGTCTTTGGCATAAAATTATGTAGAATTTTTCACATTCGTCAAAATTGTAGTCGGTGGCTCATATGTTGTTGCAACAAACAAGACTGGAGTGTAACAACGGACTGTTGATCTTGCCAATTGAAAGTGCCATGGTGGTTCGACACCACCCCAGTGTGTGGACCTCTGGAGAGGCGAGACTTACTACATGGCTGCAGGTTGAAATCTGTGGTTGCCGTGGCTTTGATGCAAAACTCTCGGCTATTTGCCACTGGACCAGCATGGTGATGTGGGATTCTCATCTCCTACAATGTATTGCTATCCTCTTGGGTAGGGCTGGGAGTACATGTTTAGAGCTTGATACCTGGTTGGGTAATTGGCTGGCCCTTTTAACTTCAGATTCTACCCACATGGTCCTTTCTGTTTTGGGGCAGTCATCATGAGGCTTTTCTTTTCAATATAGTTTAATAAATATTGTTTCAAGTTCCCCTCTCCCCTTCCTGCTGATCTTTTGACCTCGATGACGACCCCGGCTCCTCTTTGTGCTACTTCTCCGATTCTCAATACTAATTTTAAACCTCAATTCATGTTTACTGTTTCCTCACACTTACCTACGCCAACTCGCACCTCACAACCCCTTAGGTCCACGACTCCGTCCATCTGTTCGTCGTCTTCTTCTTCTGTAATGATTATTGAACCTTATTTTCCTCCACTCATTCCCACATCCACCCTTCCTATCTTCGGTTTCCTTGTCCCGTCTTCATCCTTCTTCCTTACTCACTAACCCTTCCTTAGCCATCTCACTCGCTGGGCCGTAGATGTGATTCCAATACTTTAACATCACCACACATACAAATATCCTCTCCCATTTCCCTCTCTCTGGTTCACCAAGTAGGCACTGACGTCACATGCTCTGTGTGACCCAATGGCTTTAAATTTCTCAGTGCTAAATGCAGCCAGCTCTTATAATATTAAATCTTTGGATAATCCTTCAGGTAATTCCCTTTCAGTCTCTCCAGATGCCCAGTTAAATTCCTCTAAAGGCACTGTATGTCTTCCACCTTTTTTGTCCTTTGGAAAGCAAAGTTTTGCTGACTGTTAATGATATTCGCATCACTGTTTCCGAACAATAACACCCAGTATTCTCCGTCATTTTTTTTTATTATCCTTTCCCGTGGACGACGCTAACAGCTAGCCAACATTGCCAATATGATAACTGATTTTCGTAATCTTCCCCTTCTTTCAGTATCTGCGGCACTCTCCTCCCTTTTGAAGAATATATTCCTCCCCATCGCCATTGGTATTCCTGCTGACGCTTTGGCCACCAGCCCAAGTACTGCCAAGCACAGGTTGTCTGCCCCAACTGTGGTCAGGCTTGACTCTTTTCTTTTGTCTGTCCTTGCAGCATTCTGTCCTGCAGAACTGTGAAGGTCGACATACAGCCTCTTGCAGAAAATACCCAGTCTACATCTTTTAGACAGATGTGTCTTGTTTTCACAATACTGGCCTTTTTCTTCATGGAGTTCATCGCCAAGCACGTAGCTTACATAACTCTCCTGGCATCTCCTATGTGCGTGTAGCCCATACTACTCGTGTCACTTTTCTCCTGCTCTTCCAGTGCTTTGGCTTCCTCACCTGTCTCCAATTCTTTCGCTGCTCTTGTCTCCCTTACTGATTCCTGTTCCTCTTTTCCCTGTTTTTATTATATGTGTTCCCGATACCAGATCTCCTTCCCATTCAGTATGTTGCCGGACTTCTCTTTTCCCATCTTCTCCCCGTGAAGGCAAACGTACACATACCCTTGCGTCTTCCCCGTTTCATATTACTGGTATCCCCCCCCCCACTCTATCTACTGCCTTGCCTCCCCAACACTCCCCCTTGTCCAAACAGCAAACTATTTATCTATTGGCAGATGCCTTAATCCCGTAAGGGATGGCCACAGACAAATCGCCCCAATGTCGCCCTGTCCCCTGCCATATCATGGCCATGCTCCCAGCTCACACCCCTTTCTCTCATATACTTATCCACTCCATCCATCTTTCTCATCCTTGGCCTCCCCCTCCCTCTACCCCTCCACCTCACTCACATACACTCTCTTTGTCAGTCTCTCACTTTCCATCCTCTCCACATGGCCAAACCACCTCAGTGTGTTTCTCCTAACGTTTCCTGTCACATCCACATCCACACCACAATGCTCCTTTACTTCCACATTTGTCAGTCTGTCTCTCTATGTGACTCTGCATGCTCCTTTCAGATAACTCATTTCCGCTGCTCTCATTCTTGACTTCTGTCCGTCCAACAAGGTCCAAGCTTCATTTCTATACTTTAGACTTGGTATATTACATGCTCAATTCCCTCTTTCTCATCTCTGCTTTCAAGGAACCAGCAACCTTTCTTCCTTGATGTACCCTTTCAAACACTTCACCCTCTAAACTTCCATCCTTACTCATCACACTACCAAGTACTTAAACGCACTCACATTTTCCATTTCCTTATCCAACCTCACTGTACATTCACTAACTTCACTTCTCTCGAAGATCATAATTTTACTCTTCCCTACATTCACTTTTAGATTCCATTTCTTACACTCTCCCAGATTCCTCCACCAAGCCGTGCAGCTCCCCTTCGTCTTCACTTAACAACACGGTATTATCTGCAAACAACAGTACAGGGAGTTTTCAAACACTGCCCTCTCTCACTAGAGCCGCTCCAACATCCACTGCTCTACCATGTATCTCTTTTATAACCCCATCCATATACAGATTGAAGAAACGCAGATACATGACAAATTCTTGCTTCAGTCCAACCTTCAAATAGAATAATTCACTCGGTTCACTATCCACACGCACTGCACCTTAGCACCCTCATTCATACTCTTCACGGCCTTCAACAACTTCCCATGTACTCCATATATTCTTAGTACTTTCCACAATCCTTGTTTATCCACCCAGTTAAATGCTTTCTCTAAATCCATGAAGGCCGCATACAACTTAATTTCTTTCTCTAGAAACTTTTCCACCAAAAATCTAAGAAATGAATATCTGATCTACACAACCTTTTCCCTTCCTAAATCCTCCCTGTTCTTCTCCAACCAGCTAATTCCTCTGTTTTTTCCTTAACTCTGTCAATTATTATCCTACCATATACTTTTCCTATTACACTATGAAGACAAATGCCCCTATGATTACCACATACTTCTTTTTCCCGTTTTCCTTTGTACAAGGGAATAATTACACCTAACTTCCAATCCTCCAGGACTCTAACTTCCTCCCAGGCCAATCCGCACATCTTACACATCCATTCTACTACTCTCTCCTCCATGCTTCAGCATTTCACCACGCACTCCATCAATTCCTGGGGCTTTCCCCATTTTAACTTTCTTCATTGCTTCCACAACTTCCATCCTACTGATTTCTTCCTCTGTTCTCACCTCCCTCTTTCTCCCAGCCATTCCCAGCCACTTATACACGCATTACTTTCATTCTCTATGTTCGACAATTCCTTAAAGTGTTCTCTCTTTCTGCTCACTTTTTCTCCCTTCTCCACTAGTAATCTACCATATTTATCTTTCACTCCCAGCTAACATCTTTGGCCCCCTGTCTAACTATCTTTACCACTTTCGAGAACATTTTCTTACATTCCTTCCACTTTCCACTCAAATTTCTTCCAAATTCCTCATCCACTCTCTTCTTACCCTCTCTTACAAATTTTTTCACCTATCTCTTCCTCTCTACATATAACTGTCTCCTCTGTCTCTCAACTTCTTCCACGCCCCTGTTTTTCATCCACTTACTACATGCTTTCTTCTTTTGTGCCACAGGCTCTCTCACCTTTTCATTCCAGCATACTGTTCCCTGCACCCCCTTTCGTCTTCTCTTCATCCCACACACCACCTCACATGCACAGATTTCTTCTGTGAATATCTTGAAAACACCTTCCACGTCGCCCATCTGCTTCAGTCCATGGTTACCCAGTCGCTCCTCCACTTCTCTCTTGTATTCTGCCTTTTTTCCATCATCTTGTAACCTTTCCACCCTCCTTGTATGAACTGCTTCCTCCTGTCCTTCCCTTCTTCAATTTCTCCATTTCATTTGGACTTTGATTCTAACCACCACCAAGTGGTGGTCAGAAAGTCCACTCTCTCAACCTCTATACACTCTTGCATCCATTACACATCTTCTCATCCTTTCATCCACACACACATAATCATTGCCTTCCTTTCATTCAGTTCACTACTCACCTTTCTCATCACTCGCCATGTATACCTATGGATCATTTTGTGCCTGAAGAGTATATTGGCTATCATCAACCCCCTCCCTGCTCAAATGTCCACTAAAGCACTGCCATTCTCATTCATCTCTGCAGGCACATCCCACTCACTTCCCTACTTTTCCTTTCATATCTGCAGTCAAAAACACTCATTCCTTTCAAACTTATCAATACATGCTTCCACATTTGTCCAGAAGTCTTCTCTCACTCTGCTTGCATGATCTTGCATTGGCACATACACCCACACAATCGCCCACATTAAAATTTTATAGTCCAACTTTCAATCTTACCCACACAATTCTTGAGCCAACTGGCTTATGCTTTCCTTCCATCTGTTACTCACAACAATACGACTCCTTCTTTTGCCCTCTCATTCTCACCTACATCCGCTCTTATACCCCATCTATACTCCCATTCTCTCACATACTTCTCCATTTAGTTTCAGTTAATTCACATACATTCACTTTCGCATCCTCAAGCACCTAGACAATCTTTCTTTCACCTCATCATTTGCACCTCTTACAATCCATGTAGCTATCAGTGCATGTCCTTTTTTCGGTCCTTAGTCGTCACGTTATGGTCAGTTCTGGTCTGAGGCTTCTTGTTCATATTTTTAGTTGTTTTCTGGGGAGGGGCACTAACCCTCCGCCAGCAATGCCATGGAGATTTTTTCACCTGCTTCCACTCAGCCTTTGTCTTACGCTATGGAAGTTGGATTCTTACCGAGTATCCTTAACCCGTCACGTCCCAACCGATTTTCCACCACTGACTCCCCCCAGTCTTGACCAATTTTGGATATTAAATTTTTTGGCTCAAACCTCCCCTTTTGGTGAGAAAAAAAAAATTCATAGAGAAATCGCTCAACTGAGGTTTAAAATACTCGATACAGGTAGCAGTACCTCCTTACCTTACTGTGTTTTCTATCAGGCTGGCTCCAAAGAAAACGAGTTCTATGGGAGGGTAACTATTCCACACCACTCATAAACGGTGTTTATTTATTTATTTGGTACGAATTTATATGTAGTACGAGAGTATATTGGTTTTCAAACAGTAATATAAGCAATATAAGCATTGTTTCACTCACTAACACATCAACATACCTGACCTTTTTTGATGACATTACCTGATCATCATTTCTGACTGTTTCTTCCTCTAATGCTACGTAAACTTTGTCCTCCACATTGTCATCGATTGGGGAATCACTCTGGCCCTGAATGTCTTTATTGGCCAGGTCACTGGTAACAGGTGCATTGCCGAGACAATAGCGTGCGGCGGGGGGGGAGGTCATGCGGTGTAAGGCATTGTCCCTGCCTGGCATCTTGTAGAGGAATAGAGGAAGGTGTCCCGTGTATATGTACCAAAAACCACGTGCAAAAATTGAAAATTGTGCAAATTATGAACCTTGCAATTGCGCGACATACCAGTATTTTGACGGGTCTAGCTGTGACAAAATGTTGCTATGTAGTCATACATCGATGAGATGCCTCGGGTTAATTACCTTCACTGTACCTCATTTTTTATTACTCTTTTAAGTTCAGAAATACATTCTTTTTCCTTCTCTGTCACTCCTACTTCCTCCTACCCCTTCTGAGCCTTCACCTTTCCGTCTTCTGTTTTCTTTTCATCCGCTGTCCAGCCATCCTCTTTCTCATTGATCACCACATCCTCCCAGTCTTCTTCAGTCACTTCCGTTTTTGATCTACCTATGCCTCCTGTTTACTCTCGCACTCAGTGCTGTAAACAACCACTGCATTCCACGTGGATTTAATTTTCTATTTCATTTGTTATGGCGTTTCTTGATTGGAATGTCAAAGGAATCCATGTCCATCATACAGACCTCCATCATCTTATTTCCTCATACATAATTCTCTTCCTCTCTCTCCTTCCAGGAAATTTTTTTTCGATCTTCGCAGTTCTTACACTGAACTTATACTCTTCGTGGATTCTATTTTTTATGACATCACCCGCCTTATCTGTAAGTATGATCTCTTTTAATCTCTTTCTACTTTTTTTCCTATCTATCTTATCTCTGCTCGTGTCTTTTTCCGTCAGTGAATCACTGTTAGCTCTCTAGTTCTCTCCTTTTATCCATTTTAATTTTCCAGATTTCACCTTGTTCCATTCCCTCTCCCTTTCGATTCTTCTCGGTCGTGACTAAATGCCGGCATGCCCTGTGAGAGGACTCAGCAATTAGCACTAAGACAGTCTTATTAAAACAATTACTTTTCTATTGAGAGATCTTCAGCTTTACCTACTAACTTGTTTAGATCTGTTTCTGTGTTCATCTTGCATTTCTTTGATTTTCCATTGCTCAGTGGTGGAAGACAATTTTTTAGTGATCACTTCCCTCTCAAACTCACTCTTACCTCTTTCTCTCCCGTTCCTCTTCCACCCTGATGGCAGTTCCATTTTGTTGACTGGGAGTTGTTTTCTTCTTATGTGCGCCATGTTCCTCTTTCTTTTGCCTGACCACATGATAGATTGTCCAGGTTCCTAATTCGTTTTAAGTGCTGCCTGCGCTGCCATTCCCCGTGATTCTCGACCATCCACAGCCAATCCTGCTCCTTGTTGTACTTCTGCTTGTACAAGGACCCTCCATGTAAATCGTGTCGCCCGGAAAAACTTATGTTGGAAACAGACAGACGGTTTCCTTTCTCCTGATTGGCGCCCCCGTGGGCAGCCACCTTGTCGTGGTGGTGGGGCTTGAGTGCCCCTGTGATCACACAAGCCTGCCCGCGGATGTTACTACATCTGGCAGGGTCTCCCATGCCGGTAGGGTTGTGGGTGAGGGGTCTGACTAAATGCTGCCCGAAATGTACGTTACCCGTATGGGTCATTGGTGCCACCCTCCAGAGGGGTCACCTTGCTGCTGTCCTGAGTTGGTTGGTTGAGTGTCTGGGCTAGGGGGTGTTGGAGAAGGGGATCTTTGCACTGGTGGGAGCGAACTTTCGCATCACAGGGTTCCTTTTTGAGTCACCCTCTGGGGACGAGGTACCCCGCTCTCGTCAGACCACACTTGGTCCCCTCACTCCCTGGTAGGCAGTTTCCCTTGGCTCCTGGTGCCATTTTATCTCTCGCTAATGTGCATATGGATACATTAAGCACTTCTACAACCACTCGTGTGGTCAGTGACCAGCCGCACGAGTCGGCATCACCTAGTCACTCTCTGGCCGACGACCCTGTACCCTCCGGGTCGTCTGCTAAAACTGCGAATTCAATTGTCCCTTCTATCGAGCTGTTACCTGGTGTCTTTGTGAAACACTCTTATATAAAGTACATAGCACTCAAAACAGATGATGGTACTTCCTTCTGGAACCTGAACTGCTTTCATATTCACAATGTTCTAGTTTCAGCATGTGGATTTACCCCCAAGGTCTCCTTGCAGGGCGATGGTTCTCTGTTGCTAGAAGCCAGGAGTGAAGAGAGTTCACACATCCAGACTCTTACTATGGTTGCTGGTTATCCATTATCTACCTCTCGTCACTTGGTCCTAAATCAATCCCGTGGGGTTGTGTACTCTCGTGTCTTGGTCTCTTATTATGATTCTTCCCTCTTGGAGGGGCTGGCTCCTCAGGGAGTTGTAGCAGTACAGAAAATTATGAAGAAAGTTGATGGGGTTTTAACTCCCACGCCCACTTTTATCTTGACATTTGATCGCCTTACTTTGCTGGAGGTTGTCACTGCCATGTGGTGGAAGCTTAAGGATAAACCTTATGTTCCCCGACCTAGAAGGTGCTATTATTGTCAAAGGTTTGTCCATGTTTGCCGTTCTTGCAGGCGGGAAGCATCTGGCCTTCCTGAGATCTTTGGAAATTGTGGTGGAGTTTCTCATGGTATAGCTGATTGTTCTCAACCCTCTCAATGTTTGAACTATGGAGGTCCGCATGTGATCTCCTCAAGGGCTTGTGAAGTATACAAGTATGAATATGAGATTATTTCTGTCCGAACAAAGGAAAAAATTTCCTTTTCTGAGGCAAAGGCCAGGGTAAGGTAGCAGTTCATTTGCTCTGGGGTTACCTTTGCTGCTGTGTTGTGTCGCCCTAAAGCTGCTCAGCAGGTGCCCTTGCCATCACACAATGCCCCATCAAATTCTCGGGGTTCTACTCCCCTGCCTTCTCTGCTAGGGGGTTTCACTGAGCGAGTGCAGCCTGGGAGCAGCTGTGCTTCCTCCGGGGAGGTGTCTCCTGTCTCTGGGGTGTCCCCTCTGCGGTGGTGCTTCCAGCATCTAGGAGTGCCTCCCCCACCCCAGTCTTTCCGGTTCTTACTGAGACAAAACCCGTGTCGATGCTTTGACACATCCAAAACTCCTGATCAGAGACATTGGATCACACAGAAGGCGTGATGGCAGTGCCTACTTGGCGAACCAGACAGAAAAGGGAAAGGTTATCTGTATGTGTGGTGATGTTAGAATATTTGAAACACATCTTGGGCCCAGCAAGTGAGATGGCTAAGGAAGGGTTAGTGAGTAAGGAAGAAGAATGAAGATGGGACAAGGAAACCGAAGACAGGAAGGGAACGAGTGGAGGAAAATAAGGTTCCATAATCATTACAGAAGAAGAAGCAGAAGAAGAAGAAAAAAAAAGATGAACAGGTGGATGGAGTCATGGACCTAAGGGGTTGTGAGGTGGGAACTGATGTAAATAAATGTGAGGACACAGTAGAGGTGAATAGAGATTGAAATAGAGTATCGAGAATCGGAGAAGTATCACGAATAGGAGTTGGGGTCGTCATCAAGGTCAAAATATCAGCTGGGATGGGGGACTTGAGACAATTTCCATAATCATACATGGAAATGAAAATGCTCATCTTGACTGCCAAAAACAGAAGGAAACTTATGGGTGGAACCTGGAGTCAAATGGGCCTGCCAATTACTCAACCAGGTATCAAGGTCACATTCTCACCACGTGCTTGGACGGACTGAACTGCCTCAACCATCAAACAATAAAATGCTTGGACCTTGGTCATAGCCTAAGAGACCTTTAATCCCAGTAGTTTCTACTTCTAATCAAATTCCTTCAGAGCACTTAGAGGTATCTGCAGCAACACAGCTATGATACTCTGTCGTCAGCTAAGTCAAGGCTAATAGCTGTGAA
Source organism: Coenobita brevimanus (assembly GCF_032717465.1). NCBI lineage: Eukaryota > Metazoa > Arthropoda > Malacostraca > Decapoda > Coenobitidae > Coenobita > Coenobita brevimanus. The sequence continues at coordinate 10,411,675 of NC_137009.1, forward strand.
ATTGCCAACTGATACTCCACAATAATTTTGACTCATAGCTAGGCCAAGTACACAATCCAATCGCGTGTTGAGAAGTGTGGAAGCAAGGCTAAATACAAGTCTTACTCCAGTATTTACTGCTAAGCTCAATGTTCCTCCTGCACACTTTACAGTAGTGCTTGAATACAGGTCAGCAGTCAATCGGATTATCCCTGCTGGGATCCCAGAGTAGCAGGTGATTGCATAATGCCTCCCAACATACTGCAAGAGACGCCTTCTTGATATTTACATAAGCTACAAGCAGACCCTGTCGATACTCAAGGTTGTGTTCTACGAGAACTCTAGAAGCTAAAATACGGTCAACTGAAGACTTCTTGGGCGTCAATCCAGATTGCTCAGGCCTCTAATCTTTACTAAATCATCCCGGACACACATTATGAGAATGGAGGCAAGAACCTTGCCCAGTACACTGAGGACTGTAATACCTTGGTAGTTACTACAATTGCAATGGTTTCTTTTCCTCTTTCTAGGTAGGTGAAACCAAATCCCTTGTCCAGCCAGGAAGAAGGATACTAGTCCATCAAATGGGTTCTAAATCATAAAATAATGCCCTGATTATGGCTAACCCACAGCTTTCAACAGTTTTGTCAGGATGCCACAAGCACCAGTTGCTCTACCACTTTTCAACGTATCTGCTGCGTTCTTGAATTCCACTAGAGAAGGTGTGGTATCATCAATTGATGGGAGAGCAGTCAGTGGTTTTGCACCAGTCGATACAATCTCATCAATAGGAGGTTCAGTCAAATACAGCTGCAAAAGACACTCAGCCCGATAAGCTCTACATTCGCTTGCCCCAGACACGCGCCATTCATCTTCTGTCCAAACAGTGTTAACCTAAGAGGTGGGTCTGAGGTAGGGCTTCTTCAGGGCTCAGTAAGCAGGTTGAAGGTATTTTGCATGAAAAGAGCATTCCACCTCCTTAGCGATTTCCCTGACATACTTTTCGCTGTTCCATCTCAGCAATATTTGTGCATGCCAAGAAAGATGACTATGCTGAGCCCAATCCAGGGCCAATCTGGCCAGTGTCCTCGCTCTGATCTTGGATGTTGTCAGACTCACCAGCTGCCCCCATGGTAGCACATATAAAAGCATCCCATTCTTCAACAGGGTCCTCGACAATACTGAGAACTTCAAATCGATTAGAGACTGCCACTGCATACTCAAAACACACTCCTTATCCCTGAGAATCCCAAGATGAAAATGTTCTGGGTAGCATCTTCAGCTTCGCTCAGTTTTGAACTGTGGCTTTAGAGAGGCAACAACAAGTCTGTGGTCAGTAGCAAAAAACTCTGTACTCGTAAAAACCGTGCAGTTTTGAAGGATATTCGAGCGAGTACTAACAAGGATATGGTCAGTCTCTTTCGCAACCTTTCCAGTACTTGAATACAAAGTCCAATGATAAAGATCTGGCTGCTGGGATCAGGGTTCAGCAATTCTCAATCAACGGGACTTTGCAAAATCCAAAAGGTCAATTAATGGAACCTCCAAAATCCAAAGGTAAGAACTGTTGTGATTCTTTGTTCCATACCCATAGGCACCTATGTACGTAGATTGCTTGAAGCCTTCCCTGTCGGTGTCAGTAACTGCATTTGTGGCAACCAGGAATATGAATGTATCCAGCAAGGGATATTGTTCCACAAAGGAGTCAAGTTTAGTGTTGGACAGCCTCTTCTCTTCAAGAGCACTCATAGCAGATGGAACATACATTACAAAAAGTGAGATGAATCCCAAGGAGTGCTTCAATCTCACCAGCAATACACTGTGCACTCATTAATTGGAGTAAACCTGTCAACACAACTAACAAAGTAAGCAGCAATTGCCATGGTAAGAATTCTACTTTTGCCACCATCGTCACAATCAAAGCAGTAGTGTTTATAACCATGGTAACTGATCTTGCAATGCCTGGGAAGCCTCAATTTAGACAGTGTAAGTATACTAACCCAAACCACCCTAACTATAGTAACAACAAAGACAGTCATTCATCCCTCAAAATTCATAGAAGTTTCCAAGCCCCCACTCAGAGTGCCCTGTGAAGGATAAACCCGGACATGGTTCTAAAGGTTCGTCTGTCCTCTGCCCCACCACACGAGTCAAAAATAGGACTAGAGCTAATGGGTTGTCCCCTTATCAGCCGACTTTGGGATCCTGTATGCTTTGCTCACCAACCATCATAAATGGTGGCAGCATATCTCTGCTCCAAAAGTTCCATCAGGCTGGCACCTGTGGAGGGAGCCCACGACAAAACTGGGTCAGTTTCAGGAAATCCACCCTTATCCTGATCCCACATCCTCTAAGATCTAAGTTTTTCCAGGGAAGGCACGCAATCCCCACAGAAGCGTCTCAATTCATGGGAAGACTGACCACTAGCCTTTAGACAACGGAGTGGAATCCTTTACAGTTTGTCCTGGTTTGATTCAGAGTTTTCCTCATCCTTGAGGGAATGCCAGTCAAGGCTATTGAGTTCCACCCACCTGGATATGTTGTTGTTGGCTTATGCAGCTCATCCGCCCATTGACAGGCCTTGTTTTTAGTTTCGTGAACCTTCCTCACTAGCCTAGGCCAGAGGGTTTCCGGATTAGTCGCTGATGAAACAACAACGGGACAATAGTACTGGATTTCATGTTACCTATAGTGTATTGAAACTAATGGTGAGAAAGCAATGATGATAAGAAAGGGTGGGGCGCTTGGGTCAACGTAAAGGCTTGCAGTGAGATTTGGCTTAAAAGCACCAACAGCTAACCAAACGCCAATATGTTATATGGAATCAAGTTTTGAAAGCTTGCGAGTGGAGGCAGAGGAAACTCTTTGCAACAATAATGGAGTTTAGAAAGAATAAGGGCAGAGGGACAACGAAAAAGTGTGACCCGATCAGCAACTCATGTTGATATTGCGTTTGCAAGAAGAGAAGATGTTGAAGAATAGAATTTTTAACGGATGAAACACGTGCATTCCAATTTCATCAGGATTAAAAAATGAGGCAAAGAAAAGTGGTAGGCGAGCAGTAGGGAAGAGGGGTCTTATAAAAGTGAAGAGAAGGTTACAGCATGGTTCATGAGAGATTAAACATCCCTACACAGAACACTGAATAAAGAAAACCATGAGTAATGGCCACTTTGAGGCAACATTAATGGCAGAATTGTTGATGTGAGATGAAATAGGTCTGAATTTGGAGTGTAAATGCAAAACTGACAACATACGGAGGCCGAAAGTGACGGGGGGTCGACAGATGATGCCATCCATAATGTACTAAGGATTCAACCCTGGGGGACATCTTCATGATGGTGAGATGCACATGGAAAGTGTGCTTCCAGGGGCACGTCAAAAGTTAGAATGGAAAGAAAAATTTTAACATAAAATTATGCTACAATGAAAAAGATAATGATTTCAGTGAAGAATATGATTCATCCAAGCAGTATTGTAGGCATTTTCTAAAGTAAAAAAAATAAAAATAAACAACAAAGACAGCAATGACTGATTGGCAGAGTCAAAAAGCAGAATGTTAAAAATATGCTAGTTGGAGGGGATGACCTAAGGTGTTAAGTGCTTGGTGATACCTGATCGGTGAGCGGGAAAGAATACAACGTGATTCAAGATGCCACACGAGTCGATCAGTGAGCATCCATTTTAGAAGTTTACACAACAACTAGTCAGGGATTTCAGACTGTAATTTTGAGGAAGGTGATCAGTTTTATCAGGTTAAATATATGTGTGGAGCATTGCTACATGCCAATCAGGAGAATGAATGAATGAAAGAAAATGAAACATGGTGGCACAGCAGCAAATGTCATATGCTGCCGAACACAAACATTAAAAAAAAAGTCAGAATATGTAAGAAAAAATGATGGAAAGCAAAGAGAAAAACGATGCATGAAACAAACCAATAGTATAAAAGGAACATCCAAAACTAAAAACTTGGTGGAAAGATAGAGGTTAAAACTAGAACATTATCATTAAAACACGAACTAAAATATAGTAAAGCCCTACAGCTTGTGGAGAAGGCCAGAACTCAACATAAATGAGAAGGTGGTTCCCCCCATAGCACAAGCCTCTTCCCCAAGCACCAACAAGAGAAGATACGATCCGTTGCTGGCTCGGGACCCAGAAAGGTACTACCGACGAAAGTCCCCAAGACTGGGGCATTCAGCAAGGAGATGCCGCACAGTCAAAGGAACCAGACAGTCATCACAATAGGGAGGGGGCGCCCTCTCCATTAAAAAACCATGAATCAGCCTAGTGTGGCCTATCCGGAGACGGGTCAAAGCTGTTTCTCACCGCTGGGACAGCCCCACATACCCGCCATCGTCCAGGTTCTGATGAATGCTGCAGAGTTTGTTCGCCCCTGCTGCATCCCACCTCCTCTGCCAGCATAAAACAGACAGCCTCCACAATGGCTACACATAAATCCTCGGATGGGACACGGTAATGAGGAGAGGAAGGGCAAGAGGCAGCAGCTTTATCCAAAGAGTTAGCACGCTCATTGCCCACGACCCCTATATGTGGAGAAATCCAACAAAATTGTACGGAGTATCCTTGCCTACATAATATGAAGAGCCACTCCAAGACAAACAGGACTAGGATGTGTGATGGGTAGCCATGAGACAAAGCTTGTAGGGCACTGGCTGAGTCACTAATGTTGGTAAAAGAAGCTGGAAGAAAACTAAAACTCAATTCAACTGCAACTAAAATGGCATTAAGTTTAGCTGTAAAAACAGATGCAGAACGAGGAAGACTCCCACCACGGCTAAAATCACAAAAAAAGACACCAAAGCCTGTCACCACACGAGATTTAGAGCCATCAGTTTATACAGGATCGAGTTACTGTGAGCAGAGGCATGTTCTAAATAATAAGACAAAGCTGCCTGTGAGGAAAGAGAGGCCTTCCTCTCATGGAAATAATCACATGGTTGTACCTCTGGGAGAAGCCAGAGGGCCACTCGGGGGGCACAGATAGGGCAAACAGGGGAGGACTGGACACCTAACTCTCCCATGGCAGCCCTTGCTCTGTACCCAAACGGGTGTGGATTGTGAGGGTGAGTGTCAAAAGAGGAGAGAAGAGCTACCTCAGAGACAGCCTTACAACTCAGTGAGGCTGGAAGACGGTGAAGGCGGCACCAACACTACACCATCAAGGACTGCCAGCAGAGATCAAGTGGCGGTTCGTTTGCATCAACCAATAGACTTTCAATTGGGAAACACTGGAAAGACCCAATCGACAGACGAATCCCAGCATGGTGGACTGAATTTAGTGGCCGCAGCTGTGCCTCAGTAGCAGAAGAGTATATCACACACCCATAGTCCAATTAGCTCCTTACTAAGGCATGGTAAAGTCAGAGTAGGATGGTTCTGTCAGTGCCCCAAGAAAAGTGAGATAGGGTTCATAGAAGAGACAGGGCACGGAGACATGACAGCCGTAATGAACAGATATGGGGTACACAGGTTATTCTCCTGTCAAAAACAAGTCCAAGAAACCTTGTCTCATCCACACATCGCACCCTGTGGCCATATAACTGGAGGTCTGGGTCAGGGTAAATACCTCTCAAGCAGCAGAAATGCAAGGCCACCATCTTCGTTGGGGAGAAACGGAAGCCATGAATGGTGGCCCACCGAGAGACCCTGTCCTGAGCTAACTGCATGTGATGTTCAGCCATGGACATTCGGGAAGCAGCATACCATAGAGCCAAATCATCAACATACAGCGAGGCCAGCACCCCTTCTGGAATAGAGGACACAATACCATCCAATGCTATTGCAAAAAGGGTCACACTGAGGACACTTCCCTGAGGCACCCCTTCCTCCTGAGGGTACAAAGGAGTCAGGTCGACACCAACCCTAACTCTGAATGAATGGTCATGCAGAAAATTTAATATTAAGAGGGGTAGCCTGCCATGTAAACCAAAAGAATGGAGTTGTTGGAAGATACCAAACCGCCATGTAGTATCATATACCTTTTCTAGATCAAGGAAAACGCACATCAGATGTTGCTGTCTAGCAAAAGCACCTCATGCTGCAGCCTCAAGACGGACAAATGCATCTGTTGTTGAGTGACATTTTTGAAAATCAGGCTGACACCGAGAGAGACATTTATTCCTTTCTAGGAAATACGTTATGCGCGTGTTGATCATTTTCTCAAATAATCTGCACAAGCAGGATGTTAAGGCAACTGACCAATACTCCAGGGGACTGTAACCAGCCTTCCCTGGCTTCTGGAATGGCAGGATAATAGCCTCACGCCAAGAGATGGGAAGAGAAGATTTCCTCCAGATTTTATTAAAATGGTTAGGAGAAAAGACATTACATCATCATCCAGGTGTCAAAGCATCACGTAGGGAATATCATCTGGCCCTGGTGAGGTGTCATGACAGAGGGAAGGAGCAGATTGGAGTTCGTGATAAGAGAAAAGGAGGTTGTAGGACTCCACATTCCCTGAACGGAAGTCCAGTACCCTTGCCTTCTCTATCTCCCGTTGCCTGGCAAATTTTGGTGAGCTAGTATTCCTGTGAATGACCACTGCAAAGGTGGATGCAAAAATATTGGCCACAGATGCCGGGTCACCAACAGGCTCACCATTAGACATCAGCACGGGAGACCTACCTTGAGAAAATCTTCCTGAGCTCTTTCGCGCCCTCTTCCACACCAGAGAACTGGCATCTTTGAGTTTACAGATAACACATAAGCCATACAGGAGTCCCGCCTAGCTTGCCTGAGGACCCGACGAGCTTTAGCCCGTGCCCTTCTGAACTCAATAAGATAATGCTCTCTCCTGTATCTGCGACAATGGGAGAAAGCCAACTTCTTAGCACGTTCAGCAACACTGTAATCCTCATTCCACCATGGGACTGGTCGACAGTGATATGTGCCAGAGGTTTTAGGAACAGCATGAAGGGGTGAAGAGAAGACAGAGGGGGGTGCAAGAAACAGCGTGGTGGAATGAAGAGGTGAGACAGGCTGTAGCACAAAAGAAGAAAGCAAACAATGAATGGCTTAGAAATAGGGGCGTGGAAGAAGTTGAGAGGTGGAAGAGAGAGTTATATGTAGAAAGGAAGAGAGAGAAAGAAGAGAGTGGATGAGGAATTTGGAAGGAATTTGAGTGTAAAGTGGAGGGACTGTAAGACAATGTTCTGGAAAGAGGTGAAGAGAGTAAGACAGGGTGGTAGTGAAGTTCATAGGGGAGTGAAAAATAAAAATGGTAGATTACTAATGGAGAAGGGAGAAAAAGTGAGCAGATGGAGAGAACACTTTAAGGAATTGTTGAACATAGAGAATGGAAGTAATGCGAGTATAAGTGGCTGGGGAATGGCTGGGAGAAGGAGGGAGGTGGGAAGACAGGAAGAAATCAGTAGGATAGAAGTTATGGAAGCAATGAAGAAAGTCAAATTGGCGAGAGCCCCAGGAATTCATGGAGTGTGTGGTAAATTTTTTTTTTTTATGTGAGGAAGAAGGAACCAAAGGCAATGAGCCCACAAAACTGTTCCTTCCAAGAGAAAAACAAAATACAAGAGATAGCCAAATTCAAGATCCGATCATTTCGAGATGCCTGGACACACTGCGTTTGAAAGACTGGAGATCATAGGAAGCAGGAAATACAGACAGAGGGAGACAGTTCCAGAGTTGACCTGTTGCGTAAACGAAGGACTGGGAGTAACGGTTAACTCTTGCAGTAGATAGTTGGACAGAAAAGTGATGAGAGTCTGCTGCTAGATGGTTGCTACGTGCACATCGTAGAGGTGGAGGAATGCATGCAGACAGTTCAGAGGAGCAGTGACCATTGAAGTAGCAATAGAAATGAGATAAAGATGCAACAGTGCAGCGAAGAGACAGAGGTTGAAGGGAGTCAGTAAGAGGAGGAGAGTTAATGAGGCAAAAAGCCTTTGACTCCATCCTATTGAGAAGAGTTGCATGTGGGGAGCCTCCCCACACATGAGAGTTGTATTCCACACAGGGTCGGATAAAACCCCTGTATAGAGTCAGCATTTGTGCAGGGGTAAAGAAGGAATGGAGTCGGCTTAGCACACCCAATCTCTTGGAAGCAGATTTTACGAGAGATGTAATATGATATTTCCAAGATAAGTCCCAAGTAAATGAAACCCCAAGCATGTTCAAGGACGATGCAGGATTAAGCTGATTATTATTAAACATTAGTGGGTATACCTGTTGAAGATTTTGTCTGGTTGATAGGTGCAAAAACTGAGTCTTTGATGCATTAAAAACAACCCGATTATTTTTACCCCAGTCATAGATAATAGCCAAGTCAGACATTAGGTGTGCCATAGCCTCGTCCCATATTTGTTGAAGTAACTGCTGAGATGGACTTTGCAGGAATCGATTGGAAAGGTGAAGGGTGGAGTCATCAGTGTATGAGTGGATAGGGTTAGATGTACAGTTTAGAAGGTCATTGGTGAATAAAAGGAAGAGGGTTGGTGATAGGACAGAGCCCTGAGGAACACCACTGATAATAGATCTAAGAGAAGAACGATGGCTGTCTACAACAGCGGCTATAAAACGACCAGAAAGGAAGCTAGAGATGAAGGCACAGATAGAAGGATAGGGACCTTAAGAGGGCAGTTTGGAAATTAAAGATTTATGCCAGACTCGATCGAAAGCCTTTGAGATGTCAAGTGCAATGGCAAAGCTTTCGCCAAAGTCCCGAAAGGAGGATGACCAGGAGTCTGAAAGGAAGGTTAGAAGATCGTCTGTGGAGCATCCCTGACGGAACCCATACTGACGATCAGAAAGATGGTTGTGATAGGAGAGATGCTTTAAAATTTTTCTATTAAGAATAGACTCGAAAACTTTTCAGATAGAGGATGTTAAAAAGCAATTAGGCGATAGTTAGAGGGTTGGGAATGGTCTCCCTTCTTTGAGACTGGCTGAATGAGAGCAAACTTCCAGCAAGAAGGAAAGGTACAAGTTGATAGACAAAGGCGAAAGAGTTTGCCTAGGCAGGGTGTAAGCACAGAAGCACAGTTCTTGAGAACAACAGGAGGGACTCCATCTTGCCCATATGCCTTATTAGTATTGAGGCCTGTGATGGCAGAAAAAACATCAGCTGAAGAAATTTTAATGTCGCCATGAGTAAGTCAGAGGGGGGAAATGATGGACGAAATGTTGAAGCATGGGGGAGAGATAGTAGTAGAATGGATGTGGAAGATTTGCAGATTGGCCTGGGAGGAAAGTAGTGACCCGGAGGATTGGAAGTCAGTATAATTATTCGCTTGTACAAAGGAAAAAGGGAAAAAGAAGTGTGTGGTAATCATAGGGGCATATGTCATCTTAGTGTAATAGGAAAAGTATATGGTAGGATACTAATTGACAGAGTTAGGAAAAAACAGAGGAATTAGCTAATTGGAAAAGAACAGGGAGGCTTTAGGAAGGGAAGAGGTTGTGTGGATCATTCATTCATTGTTAGATCTTTAGTGGAAAAGTTTCTAGAGAACGGAAAGTTGTATGCGGCCTTCATGGATTTGGAGGAAGCATATGACAAGGTGGATAGGCAAGGATTGTGGAAAGTATTATAAATATATGGTGTAGATGGGAAGTTGTTGAATGCTGTGAAGAGTATGTATGATGGTGCTAAGGTTGCAGTGTGTGTGGATGGTGAACTGAGTGAATTTTTATCTTTGAAGGTTGGGTTGAAACAGGGATGTGTCATGTCTCCATGGTTGTTCAATCTGTATATGCACTGTCTAAATTGAGGCACCCCATGCATTATTAGATCAGTTACTTTGGTTATACACACTACTGCTCTGACTGTGACGATGGTGGCGAATGTAGAATTGTTACCAAGGCAATTGCTGCTTGCTTTGTCAGGTTTGTTGACAGGTTTACTCTAATTAATGAGTGTATATTGCTGGTGAGATTGAAGCACTCCTTGGACTTCAGCTCACTTCTTGCCATGTATGTTCCAACTGTGATGAGTGCTCTTGACGAGAAGAAGCTGTTCTATATTAAACCTGTCTCCTTTGTGGAACAATACCCCTTGCTGGATACAATCTTGTTCCTGGTTGCCATGAATGCAGTTACTGGCACTGACAGGGAAGGCTTTGAGGAATCTATGTACTTAGATGCCTATGGATCCAGAACCAGGAATCACAATTGTTCTCACCTTTGGATTTAGAAACTTCCCATTAATTGACCTTTTGGATTTTGCAAAGTCCCGTTAATTGAGAATTATTGAATCCTGATCCCAGTGGCCAGACCTTTATCACTTGACTTTGTATTCCAGTATTGGAAATTTTACCAAAGAGACTTACCACATCCTTGTTTGTGCTCGTTTAACCCCTAAACCGCGGGGTTGTTTTTGCTTGATTTGCATGTCTCGCGGGCATATTCGCGCTCCGACAGACTCACTAAAAATATTTGCCAAAAATCAGTTATTAGTCCTAGAATATTAAAATTACATTTGCCTATGGCACATACCATCAACTTTCTGCTGGGATGTTTGTTGAGCCTTCGTCGAGTACCGTAGGACTTGTGGAGACCTCTGAAGTTGGGTAACGAAGTCTCCATTTTACACTTCCCAACAACCCGTAATATGTTTACCACAGTCTGATATTATCACTAGAAACACTATTCTATGATTCTGAAATAGTTTGGAATCCATACTCCAAAAAAAAAACACTGTGAAAGCAATGAAAATTACGAGCACGTATGACCTTCCCACTTGCACTCATTCGCTGCTGGTGTTCTGTCATTTATTATTCTTAAAAACACTCACACTTTATATTTCTATTACTATATAACACTTATATATATATATGTCTGCAGTCTTTATCCATAAGTCTCCTTCAGTAATAGTAGTTTATTGCCACTGCAGGCATTCAATTTCTCTTTCAGTAAAATACATAGCATTCACTTTCTCGTCCTGTATACTAGCGTTGAGAGTGAATCTGTCACTTTCACTTCCACTTTCATAACTCATAGTATTCATACATGCTAGAGTGAAACTTTCACTTTCATTACTCCTAGTATATATACTCGTATTCTTATATTACTACTCATTTACATTTCTATTTACATTCTCTATTTTATTTACATTATTTACATTTCTATTTTATTTACACTGTGTTGTGCACTGTCACTTGCAGTAACTTATAAAACTATTTTCCACTGTTCACTTATAATTACATTCATTGCTTTCACTTGCTGTTTACACATTATTTACACATTATTTACATTTTCATTTGCACTGTTTTACCCACCAGAAAGTTCTAGTCACTGTCCATCATTTTGATTGATAAATTAGCCAGTTCACGTTCCACAGCAGTCACTTAGCCCTTTACCCCTTTCCACACGAGGTTTAGTAGGGGGTAGAGGTCACAGGACCCTTTGCATGGGGCTAAAAAGTGGCGGAATTGGACAGGCGCGAATCCGACGTGGTTTCACCTTGAAAGACGACAGTAAACTGAATACAGTGTGGTGGCCTAGGCGGAGTGCAATGCTGCCAATGTCAGCGTGGTGACAGCTGCTAATATATACGCTATGAAATGATTGGCAGGAAATCTAGACAATACATAATAAATTAGGTAGTTCCAGGTGAATGTAAATATCACTTAGGCTTCTCCCTTTCTTTCTTATATATATTTTTATTACGAGAATAGATTATACTTCATATTTAAAAGGGGAAATAAACAGCGAAAATTAGTGAACGAGTGCACGTGAGGTGTTGTTAGGTGATAATTAGCCAATTCCAGGTGTATGGCACTATCACTTACCTTATTTCTTTTTTTGTATATATTGGTATAAGAATAGGGCATAGGGCTTATTTCAATGGATGAAATCAGTGGAAAATTCCAGGGAAGATTTACTTAGTGTAGCACAGCCAGGCAGGCAAGAGGAGAGGGTAATGGAGGGGAGGTAGGGAGGGGAGTCAAGAACGGGGAGAAATGGCTAAATTGTCAACAATGGAAGGGAGTACAGATGAGATTAGGAGTGCTGACTAGTGTTGGACATTGGTAGTACTGATAGATGATACAAGCAACAACTTGAAAGCCCGGGTGAATTCAAAATAACACAGAATCACAAAAGTGATGTCCCGCAGTATGATCCCTTGCTCCTAAGCATCACGAAAGTGACGCCCAGCAGTTAAGGGGTTAAAGATCCTTCAGAAGTGCACAGTTCTTAGGAGTGCAGAGTTCTTTGCTATTGATCATAGACTTGTTGTTGCCACTATAAAGCCACAGTTCAAAACTGAGCAAAGCTGAAGATGCTACCCCAGACAGTTTCATCTTGAGAATTTCAGAGATAAGGAGCATGTTTTTGAGTATGCAGTGACAGTCTCAACTCGATTTGAAGTTCTCAGTATCGTTGAGGACCCTGTTGAAAAGTTAGATACCTTTAAACATGCTACCCTGGCTGTAGCTGGTGAGTATGTTTGACAGCATCCAAGATCAAGGAGAGGTTTTGTCCTAGCAAGGACACTGGCCAGAACTGAGGATAATCATGCTCCCAGAATGGCTGCGAATGGGGTACCGCACAGAAATCTGACTTGACAGGTACAAATTTTGCTGAGAACGAAGAAGGAGAATTATGTCAGGAAAATCACTATGGATGTGGAAGGCTGTTTTCATGCAAATGACCTTCAGTCTGCTTACTGAGACCTGAAGAAGCTCCACTCCAGACCCGCCTCTCAGGTTCTCTTTTTGGACAGAAGATGAATGGCGCGTGTCTGGAGCCAGTAAGTGTATGACTCGGGCTGAGTATCTAGTGCAACTGTATATGACTGAACCTCCCAGAGATGAGCTTTTATCGACTGGTGTACAACCACTGACTGCTCTCCCACCAGTTGATGATACCGTGCCTTCTCTAGAGGAAGTCAAGAGGGCAGTGGATAGGTTGAAAAGTGGTAGAGCAGCTAGTGCATGTGTCATCCTGGCAAAACTGATGAAAGCTGTGGGTTAGTCCATATTCAGTGGATTATTTTATGACTCAGAACCCAATTGATGTACTAGTATCACTCGTCCTGACTTGACAAGGAATTTGGTTACTCTTACCTAGGCAGGGGAAGGAGACCATTGCAATTTACCTAGGCAGGGGAAGGAGACCATTGCAATTGTAGTAACTACCATGGTATTACAGTCCTCAGTGTACTGGACAAGATTCTTGCCCCCATTCTCCTGATGTGTATCTGGGACCATTTACCAAAGATTAGAGGCCTGAACAATTCGGACTGATGCCCAAGAAGTCTACAGTTGACGGCATTTAAGCTTCTCGACTTTTTGTGGAACACAACGTTGAATATCGACAAGGTCTGCTTGTAGCCTTCGTAGATCTCAAGAAGGCGTCTCAGATGGCACATTGGGAGGCACTACCCAAAATCCCGGATATCAGATTTTACGGGCATGGGCCGAGGCTGAGCAATATTATCAAGTGCCTGATATATGCCCATACAAGTCCAGGATTCTGACAGAAGTTCGGGCATTATTCCCTCATATAAAACTATAAGCAGTCTGCTTGCTACACAACACAGTATAATTTTAGCAAGGTTTAGACTCAATAAAGGCCATTTGTAACACACACAAAAAGATATTTTCATACAAGAAAACATCATGGCCACCATCCTGCTTCACCTCACCGGTTCCTTCCAACTCGTGGCATTACTTAAATTTATATTTATGTTATTTCAGTATGTACTGCATTTATATTTATGTTATTGTGTCAGTGTTATTATTTTACATACTGTGTTAGTTATGTTGGTATAAGTAGCCTAAATTCCAGAATTCTCTAGAATATCGGAATAACTGCCGGACAATATTGGAGAATTCAGACAAAGTATGGTAAAATTACGGGGAATGGTATGCGGGGCCGGACTTCCGCGATTCCCGGACTTTTGGGGTTCCCGGGCTGGTCTTCCCCTTTTAGTCTGGAAAATGGAGGGTTGAGTGTACTGGAGCAAGACATGTATGTAACCTCTTGCTTCCACGCTTCTCAACACGTGATTGGATTGGGTACTTGGCGTAGCTGTGAGTCAAAATCATTGTGGAGTATCATTTGGCAGTTTCAGAGTTACTGATCTTGACTTTGCTGATGACAAAGTTATCCTAGCAGAGTCACTGGAGATACCTCTAAATGATCTCAAGGAATTTCAAGAGAAGTCAACACCATTGGGATTAAAGGTCTCTTAGGCTATGACCGATGTCCAAGCATTTCATTGTTTGTTGGATGAGGAAGTTCAGTCTGTCCAAGCATGTGGTGAAAATATGGTCTTGGAACAATTCGCTTATCTTGGTAGTGTGGTAAATAACAACGGCAGGTTAGACAAGCTTGGACGTTGTTGGAAGGACACAAGTCAAGAGTGAGAGCAGTGGAAATGAGTTATTTAAGAGGAGCCTGTGGAGTCACGTGGAGAGACAGGCTGACGAATGAGGATATAAAGGAGCGTTGTGTTGTTCATGTGGATGTGATAGGAAGCGTTATGAGGAACACACTGAGGTGGTTTGGCCATGTGGAGAGGATGGAGGGTGAAAGACTGACGAAGAGAGTGTATGTGAGTGAGGTGGAGGTTGAAATAGGGAGGGGGAGGCCGAGGATGAGATGGAGGGATGGGGTGGAGAGGTATATGAGAGAGGGGTGTGTGAGTTGGGAGCAGGGCAGTGAAATGGCAGGGGACAGGGCGACTTGGAGGCGATTTGTTTGTGGCCACCCCAAACGGGATTGAGGCATCTGGCAATAGATAGATAGATAGATAGGTTAGACAATGAATTTTTTTGGTGTATCAATTTGGCATTTGGGGTTATGAACTCACTCCATTCGGGTATTTGAAAGTACCGTTATTTGTGTAGTGGGACGAAAATTCAAATCTTCAAACACTGTTGCTCCCTGTCTTACTCAGTGGCTATGAGACGTGGACACTAATCGATGACTTAAACTGGCGGATTGGCTCCTTTAATTTAGAGTGCCTTCACAGTATGTTATGGTCGGGTACATATTGGGTGACTACTCTGTGAGACTGAGTCGAGTCCTGCTACCCACATGATTCGTCAGTGCCTTCTCCAGTAATATGGGCAAGTGGCCCATTTTCCTGAGGTGGACCCTGCCTTCAAGATGCTCTCTGAGAGTTTACCTTGGGTGGAGGAGATCAAGGGGAAGGCCATGGAACTAATGGCAGGAGCAAGTTGACCATTCAAGTCGAGAAATACTTAGAAGGGGAAGAGTTGCTGCCTGGAGGGTTTAAGAAATAGGCCCTTATGGGTGGGGTCAGAAACTCAGCGAGGATATGTGCCCCACGGCGATTGCCCTTGCCTCCATTCCCCTCATGGTAAAAAAAAAAAATAATAATAATCATAGTATTAAACCCTCAGTTTTTCCTTGGAAGTTGGCACACCTCGACCCACCTCAGTAGTTGCTGGGAGAGTATCCTTGTTCATCTTCGCTTGATCATACCCACTTCACTCAGGGTCATTTAATGAGCCATGACCTTCAGGCTCTCCGTTCACATTGTAACTGTCCCATGTCTATTTGTTACTTTTTCTTGATTGCTCAACTGCACTCGGACACTGTCTCACAGCTTTTCACTTCCTCTTCTCACTGTTTCGGCCCCCACTAATTATTGAATTCCCCGATGTTTCTCCCACCGTTTCTCGTTCCATTATTAGCACTGTTCTTTCCGCTCTTCACATCTCGCACTTGAATTATTTCCCCCCGTCATCCTTCTACCTTGGTGCCATACAGTCATGTTATGGCGAGGTGACAATTCTTCATTGTTCCTTCCTTCCTTCTTTCCTATTTTAAGCAACAGAGAGAGAGAGAGAGATTCTTCCAATGTCCTGATATAATGTTGTATTATGTAATGCTTTTTATCTAACCATCAAGTGCATAGACTTCAATAAAAACCTATAACAGAGAGAGAGAGAGAGAGAGAGAGAGAGAGAGAGAGAGAGAGAGAGAGAGAGAGAGAGAGACAGAGACAGAGAGACAGACAGACAGAGATTCTTGTAACGTCCTGTTATAAATAATGTTTTATTACATAATGCTTTTATCTAACTGTCAAATGCACAGACTTCAGTACAAACCTATAACTGCATAATATTTATACCTCTTTTATTTTTATGAGAACGTTACATAAAATGGGATTTGACATGCTCCTCTTCGGAAATATTATATCATAATTCGAAATAGCTTGAACTGAGCTAACTCACTGAATAAAACGGAAAAAACCTTTGTGTTAATTTCTGTATAATCTTCTGGAAATATTTGTAAAGGGGGTACATATTCAACAAAATAAAATTTAAACATGGCATAGTTGTAAGTTCTATAATAGCTATGCAAATGTTTACTTTATTGTTACCATAATTATTGTTTTTAAAGATGAGTAGTCTCTTATACTATACTGTATGCATGTTTAGCTTTTTTCAAAATGAGTATTTGTGTTGAATTATCTTGTTTACCGGTTATCATATGTCACCGAATGGTATTGCTTTAAATCGAAAATAGTTGCATGCTTAACTGCCTACCTACTCTTTCAGTTTTAAATGCTAACCCTTTTGTGTTTATAGGTGCAGTGCAAATGTCATGCATTCATTACCATTTGACACAGGTTGCGTCTGCGCACATTTCAACCGCTCATTACCATTCGACACCGGTTGCTTCGAATGACTTGACCCCTGTTTTTTTGGTTATGGAATGATTTCTGGGCAAGAACAAAACATAACTGACCTACAGTAATTCTTTATGCTCCAAAATGTAGCCTAATAAATACCCTATAAATTTTTTCTCAATAACATTTACCATGAAAATTATATTTCTATGAGAAAAAAATGAAAAAACTTAAGTAGAAAAAAATAAATTAAGGCATAATTTAGATTCGGCTGATCATTCAACACCATAAGCAAGTAGAGTTATTCAGGATTACAGTGGGAAAAATTACGATTATCGAAGAATAAATAAGGGTGTGAGGATAAATTGTTTAAGAACTATCGAGTGCATGTGTTCTGGTGCTGACATCATTTCCACAGTGGAATTATGTCTCTTGCTACTATAAACATTATTTTTATTTATATTTAGCGAAAATGTGTTGTAGTGTTAAGATAAAGATCCAGATACCACTTCAGTGTAAGCGTGGTATGGGAATAACTCTGACAATACTGTCTTGTCGCAGTTGCATCTTTCTGTGGCGAATAAAGAAAGCTAAAAACACATCTGCTTTAGTTTCTGTTCACCTACACGCTACCAGACTTCTAACAACAGGATCTACACCAATATTCTCGCCACCTGTGATGCAGAGAGACATTGCGGGTAGTGCCAGTTGTGGAACTCAGTGCAGTCACGCCTGAGCAGCTACATAAAGTTGATGGTCAGCTGCGAGATTCCTACACAAGCTGGAACATATTAAATTGGTGGTCAGCTGTGGGTTTCTATAAGCTGGTACATGCAGGAATAGCATGGTGACTGGGGGGGAGGTCTCTCAGTGTGTGGCCGTGAGCGTCGAGACTGGTCTCCCAAGTACTCGCTCGCGGTAGGAAGGAGCCTGTGTCGAGTGGTAATGAGAGAAATTGCAGGACCTGAGTGATCAGAGATTTTTTCCTTTAGATACTTTGTGAAAATAATGTTATTCAGAGTCACAGCTGTTACAGAATGGTAACATGTAAACATTGTAATTTTTTTTTCATTCATTCTTTGCCAGACGCCATGTATCCCAAACGGGGTGGTCAAGGGCTTAGAGTTAATTGTTTTACAGGGAGGGGCACTAATCCTCCACCAAACCCACTTGACACGTAGGGAGAACGTTTTGCCAACAGCATCTGGTGTTCCCAGGCGGTCACCCATCCAAATACTAACCAGACCCAACGTTGCTTAACTTCGCTGATCGGACAGGAAGCGGTGTACTCAACGTGGTATGGCCGTTGGCATTTAATAGATCAAAATATTCAAATATTTGTTGGGTTAGGTCACTTCGACCTACCAAGACCAACTTGAACACTTTTTAGCCTCTTTACATCGAACCTGGTGGGAGGGTTGAGGATAAGGCAAGAAAGAAGGGATTCAATTATGAGCACTGTCAAGATCACAGGGCAAGGTCAAAGTTCGAGCCATTTGTCTGTGTGTTAACAAAATAACTAAAATAATTTTTATCTGAGATGGTCCAAAATTGATGGAGAGGTTCAATATAAACAAGGGTTTGACCTACGTTTTTTTTAGAACATTAGGTTAAGGTCACGTACAAGGTCAACTAATTGTTGTTAAAATGGTAATTTTACGCAAAATGAATGATTACAAATTGTATACACTATTGATATGTGACAGCAGCAGTATTACTGGTGGATGTATAAACATTTAATAAGTAGTCAAATCTGGCCACATAAGATTTCGATTTCATGTAGTGAGCAGACAAACTGTGGTTCAGCTAGCAAAAGAGGTGTACATAACTCTCCTCGCTGTGACTCATTACTTCAGTTAATTTTATAAGAAACGATGCCTAACAAACATGTCATTTTTATAATGCAATTGTATTTTTCTACTGATTCAGGGCAATAATATTTCATTGAGAACAGCGAGTCATAATTTCATTTAGTGTAAGAACACACAATCAGATAAATTTTAGTGCATGGCATACCTAACTTTTGCGTCCCTTACATTATATACTTGTAATTTTCTGCACTTTTCAGCTTTCATACTGGCATGGGATTACCGAATCACTTGGCAGCTGCATTAATGATTGGTCTACTTATCGTCAAATCATCAGCAGGGATGCGACGTCTCTTAGCTACTGAGGCTGGTACATTTGGAAACATGGAAGCCATCCAGGCATCAACTGTAATGAACCTTCTTGCTGAACAGTACACCCCAATGTGTCTCAGAGCTGTGATATTGCCCGAAGAAGACAATAAATCAAACCCATGCTCAAATAATGGATCAAGCACATGTCCAGAAAATACACTCCACTCCCGACAAGTCAATCATTTTGCAAAAAAATCAATGGAAAATATAATTGTGAACCAAGGAAGAACAGATGTAAAAATTACCCTCGGTCAGAGAGTTTCTCACCAAAATCATGAAACACTGAAATACATAAAGAATTATACAGCCAAAGTGACTCCGTATTCCTGCATAACGTACATGATGCCAGAACCACCTGACTCCCAACTGCTGGCTTTACTAACAGACGCTTCCTCCAACAAGCTAACACAATATTTCCTCGTCCACGCCAAAGACACCGTTGAGGCTGAACGCTTCCTCCTGGATAAAAGCCTGGGGAAGGAGCAAAACATGGCAGCCATCACCCCAAAAACGAATGAAAACAATACCTACTGGCGTGTATTAATCCGCCAGCTCTTGCACCTTCCAGGCTTCCCAAAAGTTCTCAGTGTAAACAAATGGTCCAGTGGCACGGGCTTTGCAAATACTAATGACATATTCCCAGATCAGATGGCTAATTTTTACGGAACCAAGCTTATAGGCTCCGCTTTGCACTACAGGCCCTTTGTGGATTATGAGATTGTTGAAGGATCCAGGGTTGTGATACCTAAACCATCCATTGACATCAACATTCTGGATGCAATCGCTTACAAACTGAACTTCACCTACGACATTGTCATGCCCGCTGATGGTGAATATGGTGTTCTCAAAGATGATGTGAGTATTGCAGAGTCTCTCTCTCTCTCTCTCTCTCTCTCTCTCTCTCTTTCCGCATGTGTGTGTGTGTGTGTGTGTGTGTGTGTGTGTGTGTGTGTGTCCAAGATTCGCCTGCTTCATTATTTATTTCTGGTTACTGCTTTGACATGTAAACTTTATCGTTAAGTTTTACTGTTTTGTATACTCCATTTTTTAAACTTAAATACTGTAACTTTTATAGCACCTTTCGGTCTACATCGTTTCAATACTAGGGTAAACTGTTGTTTGTACTTTTGAACTGACTTGCTGGAAATATGGTGCTCTAATGACAATAACAAAAATCGAAATGCTCATAAATTTATACATAAAAATTTTATGGCTTTGGTTTTACTCTTCAGTACTATTACATTTCGTCTCCCACGTCAAGGGCCTTTTGTATAATAGCCTACTATATGTGTAGTTTTTGAAGAGGTAGTTACGTCAGACAGCATGTATTTAAGTTCAGTAATTCAGCTTTTAAGAAGAATATTCAAAACAAGGGCAACTTACATCGATAAGTTATCTTTCATCCAACGTTCTTGTGTCTGAAAAATTAATTACTGTATGACAGAACTAAGGCATGGGTGACAGGAGTGGAAATGAGTTACCTGAAAGGAGCATGTGGAGACATACGTAGAGAAAGAGAAGCAAATGAGGAAGTGCAGGAGCACTGTGGCGTTGATGTGGATGTGCTGCAAAACATTAAAAGTACCTTCAGTGGTTTGGCTGTGCACAGAGAATGCAGAGCGTTTGTGACTGTAATGGAGAGGGGAATGGAAGACCGAGGATGAGGTGGCGGGATGGGGTGGAAAGTAATAGGACTCAGGAGTTGGAAGTTGCAGAGAGGGCAGAATGATGGTTCGGTTCAGGATTACATGAAGGCGATTATTTTCTGGCCATTCCTTACGGGATTGGGCGTCTGGCTATAGCTAGATAAATAGAAGAAAGAGTAACTGATATCTCCTCATTAAAATGATTGTACACACTGAGGCGAAATGGACATTTTAGAATCGTCAAATATTAAACAGCGTAAATATGCAGTACCATCCATTGCGCCAAGCGAAGAGAGAGTAATAGTTTATAAAATTTTCAGATAACCTAGTTAGCACAGAGTATTTGTGTATCCATGGCACCTTTGAGAAAGAGGACAACATTTCGAAATGCGTCATTTATAGTACCACCATTTTTGTCAGGCAACCCTGTGTGTGTGTGTGTGTGTGTGTGTGTTTCAGTCAAAAGCTAAACTAAAGATTCTGGCAAATCCGTTTTTCCTCATATTTGTTACACATGATGTCAATAAGACAGTCGTGTTTCATGGCATTTTACAGGATATGCTAAAGCAGAAATATGGCTTGGTTGTACAGTTTCTGGTTATTCTTTTTTAATATGCTCTATATAGTTAACCTCCATCCATAAAGTAATGAACATTAACTCAAACGTGTACCTTCCTCTTCGGGTAAATGTTTACTAAATCTCACAGCAGCTGCATCATACTTTAGCTGCACCAAACAAACTTTAGTTCCACCAAACATTAACGACAACAAACGAGGATTAGCTGCATAAAGCTCTACTTGCACCAAAAAATAACTCCCCAAATATATATATATATATATATATATATATATATATATATATATATATATATATATATATATATATATATATATCAGCTGCAGCAAATATTAACTGCATCGAACATTTGTTGCACCAAACAAACATTAACTGCACCAGACATTATTTTCACTAAACATTATGGCTGTTGTTGAGTTCAGATAAGCCGAGCCTTCCTTGTACTTTGGTCACGAAACAAAAACAAGCAGTCAGTGGATCCTATTATTTTCTTTCTTCCGTTACTCTGTCAAAAGAGTAGCTGGTTTGGGAACATGGATGACACTGAGTCTGGATAAATCAAATATGTAGCATAATCATCTACCAAGAAAATCCAATCGTTCTGAACCTGTTTCCCTTCTAAATCTGAAGGCCTACTGAATAGTCATGGATGATGTCAACTTCGGACGAGCCACCTTCTCTTTACGCCTGGTCATGGTATGGGAACAAGCAAATTCACTTGAGCCTATCTGAGTTATTGGTTATGTTCCGTCTTAGTGAAGCACAAGGAAATTATTACAGAATGCTGGAGGCTTGTCTTCTTCTCGATTAAAGTATATGTCCTTAACCATTCTCTGCCTTCAATTTCGGGGCATGTGGATTAACGTTATCAGCGACGATGAATTTAAAACCATGAAGCAAGAGCAAACCATGTCAGTGAACACTGTCATTCTCAGTCTGTATGCACTCTTCTCTCATTGTACTGGTCTGTAAAATGTGTCTCATCAAAGTCACTATTATTATCCTGGCCATTATTCACAGCGACCCAGTTCACCAGATCGTGTTGTGTCTCATCTCTTAATTTCAGGGTTTGCTTTCCCTTTTTACTGTTTAACTTTTAAGTATACTGCAGTAAATCCTGGTTCAGTCTCGTCTCCCATCAAGACATCAAGAAGGGCCATTGGCGTCATGGGTAATGTTGAAAGTCAACTTCTCGTGCTTGACATGATACCAGCGAAATCACTATACTTCTTTTGCTGAGATTTTCTTCATTTTTCTGGTTACTTCACGTAGCTCAGTTGTCTAAGACAACACTATGCTTTTCCATTGCATTTCTTGTGACTAGCACCATATTTCAATATTAATCTGTTGTTACAAATCAGCACTTAAAATAAAGAGATAGTGATTTTAACCCGCCACGTGCTGGACACTCCAAACATAAAATGGCACGCCAGTGCCAGTCAATTTTCTATATTTATATATTATTTTTTTGGCTAAATGATAGATTTTGATGTGAAAACAACGAATATGACCATTAAGACTCACTGGAGGCTACAAGTGCGTTTTCTGGAAGTCCCCGGTCCACCTCTCAGGTGTGGTTTCCCAGAACTGCTGTGAAGGTGAGAGAAAATCTCGTTTTCTATTAAGGTAATCTCAGGTATTCTGGCCAACTTTACTCTGGGAAGGTCTAGGAATGTCTTTTACACTTTTCAGTTCACTTCATACGCATGTTTTTTTTACTGTATTTCCTACAGAATTTTTTTTTTTTCCTTATAAATCACTTAGTACTGCAACACCTGTCACCTGTCACATATCTCTCACTGTGAATCCTTCGCCTTACATTTACAGTAGCTTACGTACAACTATACTTCACTATGTACTGCACTTTCACTTACGGTAAATTATTTACAACATGCCTTCAGTATACACAGACACTGTAAGAGTATTTCTGAGTGTCCCACTGTGAGTGTCTCACTACATGCTCAAAGGCAGCAAAGGCGTTAGTTATCACAACAACTCTCAATACAAAGTCCACAGTAAAAAAATTTCTGAAGAAATCCACCCTACTTGAAGTTGGCATTAGTTCAGGTACATAATACCCAGCAACATGCTCGTATGTGAATGGGTGTACTTCTGGAACAAAGTCACTCCCATCCTCCTACTCCCAAATCAGTTCCTCCTCATCACCATCGTCACCTCCTTCATCCAAGGGCTGTAAGGAAGTGTGGGGAAGGAGGGAAAAGTCTCACTGGAGGTGCTGGGAAGTGTGAGGGATAGGAGAACACTTTCCCTCGATGTGCTGGGAAATGTAGCAAAAGGAGGAACACTTTCACGAGATGTGCTGGGTGTGACGAATTGGGGAACACTTTCTGTGGATGTGCTGGGTGTGGGGAATGGGGGAACACTTTGTCCTGAGATACTAAGGTGGGCTGGGACACGTGGGTGCAAGGGATAGCAAGGGCGAGATGACTCACCTGTATCCCCAGCCAGTGGAATATTCCCAAATCTCCCTCTTTTCCTCCTAGCACTTCCAACCCCACGTGGGGAAATCCTCGGCTTCCCCAGCCGTCCAGGAATACTAGAAGCCTCATCTTCCTCCTCTGAATCCTCCTCCTCGTCATGTAGGGCTAGGTGACGACGTGCTGATGGCCTCATGCCTCAGGTACTAGCATACCCCACATACCCGGATTTCCTTGGTGTGGGTATTTTCTCCTCACTAGTACTTTCATCTTCCGATTGCACATAATCCTTATCTTGTACATCATCATCAACGTCGCTTTTGCCAGTGTAGGGCATCTTCAGGAGCTCCTGAATCTCATTGTCAGAGAGACCGTAGGGAGACATGACTGTACAGTATAAGTGATACAAGCAGAGTGAGGCAGAGCGAGGGCGATGACTTAGAGCATGGGTGTATAGGACTGAGCGCCTGAGGCAAGGTGGTGGAAGAGTTGACATACATCCTCGCCAATTTTTGCATGTCTAGTTTGAAAATTGCGCTCTCCATGATTTTTGGAAAAAAAATGACATTTTAAAATGGCACTGGCATTGAGCGCGCAGTTGTGTAACGCCGTTTTAAAATGGCACTGGCATGGGGCGGGTTAAGCCAAGTAAAAATAAAAAATATATAGATCCCATCATTCTCTACCTGCCTCATCCATTCCCAGGGCCACTGGACTGGGGTAATGGGCGACGTTGAGTTTGGGCGAGCCAACTTCTCCTTATGCCTAGTCATGATGCAGGAGAGAGCCAATTCACTGGATCCTACCACGATGTACTTCATGGACGCCCTCACCTTCATCACTGCCAAGAGTCCCCCAAGTGCGCCCTGGAAGAAGCTCATCACTCCTTTCCAGCGTGAGTTAAAGTAGGATGTTCCAAAGTAACCAATATGGCAGGTTGTGCCCCGACTCGTATTCCTTCTGGAATTTACTACCTCACCAGATATTTCATCCTCTGTCCCCCTCCATCCTTAAGACTCAGCACCAAGTCTCACAGTACTTTGATGCTCTCCCTGTCAGTCACGTGCTCTCCCTGTCAGTCACGTGAGTCAAAGTAATCAGTTCAACCTCAACGTGAGGTCAAATCACAATTTCCGAAGTGAGTCTGACTTGGCCATTTCAACCCATTGACAGCATTAAGTCAGAGTAGATAATTCACGTGTAAGCCGTAGTAGCAACTTTCATGCATGACAGTGTAAGATTTTTCAGTATAAGTGAATACAGGAAATTCCAGTGTAATTCAGTGTCAGATTTCCAGCGTAAGTCAATGCAGAAAAATTAACGTTCATGTAATTACCCTGTGAGACAGAGTATGATATTTAAGTCCATGTATGCAATTCCAAAGGAAATTGGAGTAAGTCAGTGTAGGACTCTGCAACGTTTGGTCAGTGTAGGAAACACCCACTTGAGATCAATGACGGAAATTCCATCGTGAGTCAAAGTGGGAAATTCTTTCGTGCTTCCAAAGTGAATCAAAGTGAGATATTTCCATCATAATTTCAAAATGAATCCGAGTAGGCGATCCCAAAGTTACAGCATTCCAGAGTGAGTCAAGTAGCTGCAGCTATGACAAAATTAACAATATAAACAATCGAAGTGTGAGTCAGTTGTTCACAGTTTCAACATTGGTCAAAGTATACTTTCTCAACCCAAGTCCAAGTGCGCAATACAGATGGTAATAGCCGATCTCATATTATTACCCTTCTTCGAGATGTAGGAGCCTGAGGGTAGGCCACTGTTTTCCTGTCCTGAAAAAATTAATAGTGGTTCACCAACCTGCTTCCAGTGGTACATGTGCAAAACCTACGGACACCCGTTTTGGTCACGCCTGAGTAGGCTACCATGAACTACCAAGACGAAGATAGATGGATTTGATTATTCGATGTTTGGAGAAAAATGGTCTTGTGATTGTGTATACAAGACTCGGAAAGATATTCCTCGGAGTGATAAAGTCAGCTCAATAAACATCTGTAGTTGCCGCCGAGTTGCATTTAATTATTTCCTGTACAAACAATATGTCCCACAATCTCTTCCTGTGCCACATTGTATTATTACCTTTACATGAGCTAATATCGGTTACCTCGTTTACAGCAAAGTTAAGTCGATGTACATGAAGTGCAGAGGATGTTTGGATGTGTGCGGTGATGTATACAGGGGATGAAGAGATTTTTACAGCAATTTATCTATGGATATCAGTTCTTTATTGTATATTAACTTATTGAACTTCCATTGCAATGAACGTATGAGTGCAGAGGTGATGCCTGTTTGCAATGGGGTTCTGCTTTATATGATTACCGCATTCAGTCCACTATAGTCTTCTTCGTTTACTCTGTATACCGTATTAAGCTTTCCTCACAATGAAGGTGTGGGTGTATGGGGTGATTTTTAGTGATGGTGTTCAATTTTGTTTCCTTGCCTTACTTCATCATTACTTTTTTGCTCAATTATAAACACCTGATTCTCTTCAAACTTCTATTTCAGCGAAGGTTTGGGTGTGTGTGGTGGTGTCTGTGTGTGGTGTGGTTCTGCTCTACCATATCTTCTACCACATTCAAGCCACCATCTCCTCCTCCCGCCTCTTGAATTTTCACGCCTCCACGCACATCCTGGCTTCCCTCTTGAGCCAGCCCCTCTGTCAGTATCTCTGGCTCTCTGCGGGCAGGGTGAGCATGAGTCTCACTACCTTTTTATCATCGTATAGTTCTATTTTCCACTTGCCATTACTCAGGATATATTCACACACACACACACACACACACACACACAAAGGTATACTCCCAACTGTCATTTGAGAAACTGGGGCCACACCCGGGTGCTAAGGTACTTATTATTGTAATCTGTTTTATAATTATGTAATGGAATAGACACTTTACTTTGCTAACGCTTCATTCAAACTAGTATTTGTGGCAATTTGGAAATACTACGCTGATAATTGCTCAGATAATCTCTTGTAATTGTATAGATGGTAGCAGGTTTATTACAAAACTGCTCAGTGCCGAGTCTCCCAGATCCATATATAACACTACCATTATAATTTGCGTTCATTTACAAAGTCACGATGTCACGACGTCGGCTTAGGACGGTCTTAATCTAATATCATTTTTATACATTGATTTGGTGGCATGTAAATAATGCAAAAGATAAATACAAAAAAATGAGAGGTAATGAGGAATATTTGTAGCATCACTTTCAAAGAAGTGTAGCAGCTGCCACCTTTCCCCAGGTGTTTCTCGGGTTCTGGTTCCTGTACGCCTTCTTGGTGACGACCCACTACAAAACCTCCCTCACCAGCAATTTAGCAGTGCCCTTCATTCCCCCACCACTAGACACACTCCAGCAGCTCCTTGGGTCCAACCTGAAGTATGGTGTTATTGAAGTTAAGGTAAGTATTCACAAAACGGACCAAGACTTGTATACTTTTGAGGTACAGGATGAAGAGCATTGAAACAGTTTATTTAGTATTTTATCCTCTTTGTGGAAATATGTCATAATACACATTAAGTCATTTGGTTGATATTATTGTGCACACACTTGAGTTTTTAGATACTGAGGATTAATAGATAACCAAAACACACGGGAAAAAGTTACTCATGCCCAATTTCATAGAAGGGAGGGGTTTCAGTGCAAAGTGAGTGTGTGTGTATGTGTGTGTGTGTGTGTGTGTGTGTGTGTGTGTGTGTGTGTGTGTGTGTGTGTGTGTGTATGTGTGTGTGAGAGAGAGAGAGGGGGGGGTAGAGGGGAAGGGACAAAGATTGTACACACTCCCAAAAAAGTATGGGCACCGTTGGGTGCGACAGTTGTGAAAATAACCAATTTCTGCAGATACACATGAGTCTATAGATGTGGTGCCTCAAAATATATATCACCCAGTAAGTGAAACGTTTTGCAAGTTTGAGTTCTAATAATTATGAAATATAATATCTGCACTAATAATTACAGGATGCCCCATATATCACAATGCTTCATCCATGTTTCAGAATGATACGTGCTGTAAGAGTGCCGATACTTTTTTGAGAGGGTGTACAGGGTAGTGATTATGAAACTGGACAGTAAAAGAAACTCGTTTACATTGTTCTTTCTCTGAAGGCAACAAATCCTAACTGCCCAGGACCAGGCGAATATAATCAGCTTTATAGGAGCATATTCTTTAAGCATGTTGGAAACTTGTCAACATATTCCACCTTTTTTCGTATCATGGCCCGGAACACCAACTCTCCACATCGCGCATCCTAGTGTACCAAAGGGTGGACAGGGACGTGCCATGCTACAACGACAAGAACACATATAACTGACTAACATTATACAGTATTCTTTTCTTTTACTGCATCCTCTGGATTCATGCTACCTCCAATTCCAACTTCCCTGGTGCAGGAAAGGTACGCCATCATGTTGTGGCACCGATATAGCCGGACTGTGTAGTTGGCCAATCAATCAGACGTCCGTTAACTCCTTGCCAATCAAACAAAAGTAGGAAAGCTGGATGCAGGAGAGGGGCAGTTTCAGCCTACAGTTTTCGTCTTTAATAACAACAGCATCTCCCCTGCACCATCTTGTTATCATTTATTCTTGTCTCTATCATATAACTAAGTATCACTTTATTGACAACTTGCAGTGAATATAATAATGGTTAATATTATACACAATTCTAACTCAATCTACTGTTCTTACAATCAGGGAGCACAATACCAGCTCTTCTCCACATCCCGCATCCCACTGTACCAAAGGTTTTGGAGAGATATGCAATTCTACAGCAATGAAAACAGCATGCGGATGGTGGTGGAGGGCACCTACTCTTATATCAACTACCGCAGCTTTCTCGTGCTTCAGATGTTGATGCACAACAGCAACCCCAAGAGAAAGACTGATCTATATGTGGCCAAGGAGCAGTTCTTTCCAACCGGATCCGCGTGGTTTTTGCCTAAGGTAGGTGACAGTAGAAGAAATACATCTCATTTCTAGCATTATTTTCTAGCTAATGTTCAATTCTTTTCTCTGCTTAAACAAAGACATAGAAACTTGAGATGAAATGCACAGATATAGTACATAAATTCTACTGCGCTGTAAGTATGGAACTAACATACTGTATAAAACATGAAAAGTAGCCTGTTGCAGGATTTGTATAATTTAATGACAAGGACGATGGGGAATGAAAACACACCTAGTTCTGAAAACATTATAGTGTTAAGCCTGCCCCTGACCGGTACGGTAGTCAGTGAAGTTATTGCGAATAACAATGGCAGTTGGGTCGTGTAAATAAACAATTATATGTTATTAATTCTATCTATCTATCTATATACCTAGGCTGCTTCCCCCAAAGAAAGGGAGGTAGCCGGGACAGGACGACACACTCCCCATTTACTCATCCATTCAAACACATTCATTCACATCTTAGCCCCAAAGGGGAGAACGGACAGATCCTCACTGCACCACACCGCACAAGGGTCAACTGCGCAATGCAATCAGTGACATCCGCAGCAGGGCCCGACAGCAGAACTGGTTTACCCCTGCCACATCATAACAGACCCATCCCCTTACCCGCACCTGACCTGACCAGCTGATCAGATCAAATGCGGGAGAATATTCCCTCAGGGCTGCGTCATCACTTATTCATTCACAATTTCTCTCCATTTATTTCTGTCACGCACAGCCACTCTTCCTTGCTCAACAGACATCCCTCTCGCATCCAACGCTCTCTTCACACTGTCCATCCATCCTATTCGTGGTCTTCCTCTCAGCCTTACACCTCTCACATCAGATCTAGTTATCTTTTTCACCAATCGCTCATTATCCATTCTCTCCATATGCCCAAACCATCGCAACCCTCTGCTCAACTCTATCAGCCATCTCCCGAACAACTCCAGTTCTCCTTCGCACTTCATCATTTCGCACCCGATCCATACGCGTCACTCCACACGTACTCCTCAGACACCTCATCTCCATTACATTCAAACTTTTCCTCTCTGCTACACCCATATTCCATGTTTCAGCCCCATATAACGCAGTCGGTACCAGAACACCATCATACAGCCTTCTCTTTACATCCATTCTAAGCGAACGACATTTAAACACTTTTTTCATTCCTCCCAGCACCTTTCCTACTTCATTTATTCTAAACTTCACTTCTGCATCTATTCTTCCATCCACAGCAACATGTGACCCTAGATATTTAAAACAATCTACCTCCTCAAGCAACTCACCATTCAAAACTATATTCATCCCCCTACCATTTATCAACCTCGTACACTTCATCACTTTACTTTTATTCTCATTTACTTTCAATTTCCTCCTTTCACACACCCTTCCAAACTCCTCTACTGATTCAGAGGAGAGATTGAGACATTAATTCAACTTTCCTAATATAATAACCGTTTACAGCCTCGTGTCGCCCAGAGGTGACGGTTTTGGTAATTTCCAAATCTTAAATAAGAAGTGAACCCTAAGGTAGGAACCTATGAGTTTCGCAGCTATGAGCTGATAGGCTAAGGGCGCTACGCCTAGTAATCCCTCCCCACTAGATACAAGGTGCAGCAACCCTTCACTCTGAAGGGTTAACATTCGGATAGCAAAGCGAGTGTGGGTTTTATATTTTGACTAGCGTGTGTGTGTGTGTGTGTGTGTGTGTGTCAACAAATTTACTCCTAGAGTTTCTGTCCGATTTACCAAAACATTGTGAAAGTGTTGTGGGTCAGACAATGGGTCAAAGGTCAAGGTCATGAAGAAAAGTCATAGTTTAACCAAGAGTAGCTAGTATTTATCCATATTTGAAAAAAAAAAAAAAATCGGGAAAGGACTGAGAGAATGGGAAGGGTGAAAATATCTAATATTTATATCATGTAGTCAAAGGCTAAAGTCAATGGGCAAGAACTGAGTTCGACCCGTGTGTCCTTGTGGACAAGATAACTAAAAAATCGTTGATCTTATTTCGACAGAACCTGTTGCATGGGTTGAAGATCAGACTAGGGATTGTTTTATTCTCTTTGAGATCAATAGGTCAAAGGTCAAGGGTTCCTGGCAAGGTTAACCCAAACCAAACTTTGAGGAAGGTTTTCAGGAAAGGCAAGGACACAGAGCTTTCATTATTAAAATAATAAATTTTCAAAGGGTCAATGCCACTAGGAAAGGTCAAATGTCCAAGTCACAGGGCAAGTTCATTTCAGTCTCTGAAGAACTATTCAGGGCCAAATTTCATTACAAGGTTATAGGCCAGGTAAGGATTAAACAATTCAACTTTGAGAGCAATCAGTCGAAGATAAGTACACACAGCAAATTCAAATGTTTGGCCCTTCGGCTATCTGGTGGGCACAAGTGTTGTACTCCCTATGTGATGCCTCTTGTTTCTTATGCATCCCTATTGTCTAACACCTGTAAACTATTATTTTGTTTTGTATTTTTTACTGTGTGTTAGTATTGCATTCTGTGATGGAGTGTGTGTTGGCTAAGAGATGCGGAAAGGAAAGGCTGCTTGTTGGGAAAGCCTTTTAGGGGGAGGCAGGAGGGATACCAGACCATTACTTAGTTGAGTTTGGTTAAGACGGTGATGTGGCTTTGACAGCAGCTGGAAGTGAGGCAGAAAGAAGTGGTGAGTTATTTAAAATTTTAGGTGTGTATGGTGAAATCCACGTGCCTGAATGATATACACATTTTCATATCTGTAAAAGCCCAGGGAATCCATGCATGGCTTAAATACTTCAGAATATTTTGCCGTTTGGTTCAGGGTGCACCTTATCTGAAGAACTTCAACGCGGTGATGTGGCGGTGTGTGGAGGCTGGCTTAATCAACAAGTGGCTCTATGACCTGTACGCCGTTTATGTGAAGGAATACCAGGAGCAGAAGTCATCACAGGAGCAGGAGGACACAGCCGTTGAGAAGGACACTAGGCTTGTAAGGTTTAGATGAGAGAGAGAGAGAGAGAGAGAGAGAGAGAGAGAGAGAGTTGAGAATTAATCCCATGTACGTTAGATAGTTATCTTCAAATTTTTCTGGCTGCTTCCATACTACTTTACTCAACTGAGAAAATTTTCTGCCTGACAAAGGTTTGAGAACAAAGATGTTTTTTCATTAAAAAATCACTATACCTCGCTCCAGCCACGGTGGCATTAGATCAATATCCACTCATAACATCGGTACTAATTGGCATAGTAATTATAAAACTGTTAACAGAATGCTGACCTACGTCATGCAGTATGTTCATAATACGTCTTAGTTAATACTGCAGCGATTTTCTCTGTCTCTTGGATGATATCTGAAAGTGAATGGCTCTGCTGATACGTTAGTGACTCGCAGTATTGTGTAGCTGTGAACTGATGCCTAAAACAACTGTGTATAGTTTGATTCATTAGTTTTCCTTCTGTTTACATGGTGTCACTTTTCTTGTGTGCAGGTTGTGTTCACCTTGAATCACCTGCAGGGAGCTTTCTTCCTGTTCTTCCTCGGCCACGGGTGCGGGCTGTTGCTATTCTTTCTGGAGCTGCTGTTGGCCCCACACACCTCATCAACCTGAAAATATTTAATGTATATTGCCTTCAATAAAATATTCATTTTATTGCATTCTCTCTCTCTCTCTCTCTCTCTCTCTCTCTCTCTCTCTCTCTCTCTCTCTCTCTCTCTTTAGGCGATTATATTCAAGTTCCGAGATTTTTTTACTAGAGGGGTTTGATACAGCTCTCATTAATTCATCCGCTACTGATGCACTCTAATAAGCTCTGAAAAATTTGTTAATGTTTGTAAGAATAATATGTAAATAAGGGGACATCATATGGAATTGGTAATATAAAAGAAAGTATGAAAATGTAGGAGGCAGTTTCATTAGCTGCGATGGGGACTACAGAAAAATAAATTAATCAATTAATAAAAAATAGAAAGCTTTCATTACTTGTATTTACTTGGCCACAATTTACCCCATCATTCAAGGGACATTTTCTCGAGCGTCCTTATCATCCTTGGGTGCTATTAGTTTCATCGATAATAAACACAGTGCCAACCTTCTGAGAAATATTTCTTGATTGAGTTGAGCAGAGGTGTGTTGCGATGGTTTGGGCATATGGAGAGAATGAATAATGAGCACCTGGTGAAAAAGACAACTAGGTCTGATATGAGAGGTGTAAGGTTGAGAAGACAACAAATAGGATGGATGGACAGTGTGAAGAGAGCGTTGGATGCGAGAGGGATGTCTGTTGAGCAAGGAAGAGTGGCTGTGTGTGATAGAAATGAATAGAGAGAAATTGTTAATGAATAAATGATGACGCAACCCTGAGGGGATATTCTCCTGCATTTGTCTGATCAGCTGTTCAGGTCAAGTGCGGGTAAGGGGATGGGTCTTTTATGATGGGTCTTTTATGATAAACCAGCTCTGCTGTCGGGTCCTGCTGCGGATGTCACTGATTGTACTGCGCAGTTGACCCTCGTGCTGTGTGGTGTGTTGAGGATCTGTCTCTTCTCCCCTTTGGGGCTAAGATGCGAATGAATGTGTTTGAGTGGATGAGTAAATTGGGAAAGTGTCCTTTCTCGGCTACCTCCTTTTCCTTTGAGGGAAGCAGCCTAGGTATATAGATTGATAGATAGACATACAACATAAAAACTGAACAACTTCATGAGAATTGTGATAACTATGTTGAAAGACTGTACAACAGTTTTGGTTGACTTGGATCTCATTCAGGTATGAACAGAGATGGAGCATATGTGTAATATACAGTGAGGAAAGAAAGAGGAGGGGGGGGATCATTCCTAAATAGAATACAATATTTTGGCAATTACAATATCAGAATGAGAAACACCATCGACTTAATCAGCTGGAGGTCATCCTTTTCACTAGTCTTACCATAACCGGAATATGTTGTTAAGCTTGGATTAGAACTGTTTAACTGGAGGGGTTGCTGTTGAGGAGCGGGGTTTGCTAGTTAAAATGTGCTGGAGAGTTCCTGATGATTCTAGTAGTACCGTTACCTCTCACAGTTGCCAGTTAGCCTGTTGTTTGTGAGCACAATTATTTTATAAGTTGTACATCAATTTTGGGCTATTATACTCTATGATGTTTTATATGTGATAGTTTGATTATGTAAATTTATCTCAGTCTCTATCCTAAATCATTTAGAGTGTTATGTGGTGTAAGAATGTAAGGGGGAAAACTCCACTGTATTCATCTACTGCTTCACTTGAGACACCTGCCACCCTCGAGATCAGTTCAACACCTTCTCCAGTTGGTGTTTCATCTCCCATTCCACATCTTCGAGTCCGTCTCAACGTTTCAACAGAGACTACATGTTGCCTGATCCGGGACAAGAAGGCAGAGAGCTTCCACGACTTGAAGCGAGCACTGCTTCCACTCTCTCCACTCTGGCTGGCTGTTGTTATTGTCTGTGCTTTTGTTTATTGTAAATACTGTATTTTTTGCCCTTATTATTGATGAGAGAAGTTCATTAAACCTCTTCACATTTTTCTGTTGTTTAACCTGCCACCTGCTCATGGTTCTCACCCTACATTATTTAGCTTGGGCGTTCCTGGATCTGTGGGGAAAGGAAGTGAGAGATATTTGCACTCGTCTCCTCACAAGTGGCGACCTCGCCAGGATTCCCAGCAGTGTAGTGTGCCGTGAGTTTGATGATGGACAGGTAAGGTACCGTTAACACACAAGTTGTTCAAAGTTGTTTTGTGCTGCTACCACACTCACCAGTGTGAGGTGCGGGAGTGCTCATGACAGTGTTAATTGTGGTTTGAGTATAAATTAGGTGCAGGTTAAGAACCTTCTAATCTCTTTTCATGGTTAAGTGAAGGTTAATCCTTTTAACTCCTACACCGCGGGCTTGTTTACCAATGACTTGCGTGTCCCGCGGGGTTATTTGGGCTCCAACAGACTCTCAAAAAATATTTGCCAAAAATCAGTTATTAGTCCTAGAATAATAAAATTACATATGCTTATGGCACATACCTTCAGCTTTCTCCTGGAATGATTGTTGAGCCTTCGTCTGTTACCGTAGGACTTGTGGAGACCTCTGAAGTAGGGTAACGAAGTCTCCGCTTTACACTTCCCGACAACCCGTAATATGATTACCACAGCCAGATACAAACACTATAAACACTATTCTACAATTTTCAAGTAGTTTGGGATCCATACTAAAAAAAAAAAACACTGTGAAAGCAATGGAAATTACGAGCGCGTCTGATCGTCGCACTGGCACTAGTTAGCTCTTGGTACTCTGTCATTTATTATTCATAAAACCCCTCACACTTTATATTTCTATTACTATATAACACTTATATATATCTACAGTCTTTATCCATAAGTTTCCTTCAGTAGTATTAGTTTATTGTCACTGTAGGGATTCAATTTCTTTCAGTAAACTACGTAGTATTCACTTTCTCGTCCTGTATACTGGCACTGAGAGTGAATGTCACTTTCATCTTCACTCTTATAACTCATAGCATTCAGACATGCTAGAGTGAAACTTTCACTTTCATTACTCCTAGGGTATATACTCGTATTCTTATAATACTACTCATTTACATTTCTATTTACGTTCTCTATTTTATTTACGTTATTTACATTCCTATTTTATTTACACTGTGTTGTGCACTGTCACTTGAAATAACTATAAAACTATTTTCCATTGTTCACGTATATTTACATTCATTACTTTCACTTGCTGTTCACACATTATTTACACATTATTTACAATTCCACTTGCACTGTTTTACTCAATAGAAAGATCGTAGTCACTCTTTTATCAATTGTCAGCCCTTTACCTCTTTCCACACGAGGTTTAGTAGGGGGTAAAGGTCACAGTGCCATTTGCATGGGGGTGAAAAAAGGCCTTGAAGTCAGCAAGAAGAAACATATGTACCCTCGCTTCGGAAGATGAGAGTAAACTGATAACGGAGGGCCAGCGTGGAGGCCTGCTTAGGGGTTATTCAGAGTTACCAATATTAGTTCTTGAAACAGCTAAGTCTAGCACTGATATGATTGGCAGGAAATCTAGACAATACATTATAAATTTGGTAGTTCCAGGTGAATGTAAATATCACTTAGGCTTCTCCCTTCCCTCCTTAAATGTATATTTATTACGAAAATAGATTAGAGGCCTACTTAGGAGATATATATTCAGAGCTACCAATGTTAGATCTTGAAACAGCTTTGTCTATCACTGAAATGATTGGCAGGAAATCTAGACAATACATTATAAATTAGGTAGTTCCAGGTGAATGTAAATATCACTTAGGCTTCTCCCTTCCCTCCTTACATGTATATTTATTACGAAAATAGATTATACGGCATATTTCAAGGGGAAAAAAACAGCGAAAATTAGCAAACGAGTGCACGTGAGGTGTTGTCAGGTGATAATTAGCCAATTCCAGGAGTATGGCACTCTCACTTACCTTATTTCTTTCTTGTATATATTATTTGGTATAAGAATAGGGCATAGGGCTTATTTCAATGGATGAAATCAGTGAAAAATTCCAGGGAAGATTTACTTAGCGTAGCATGGCCGGGCAGGCAAGAGGATAGGGTAATGGAGGGGGGGTAGGGAGGGAAGTCAAGAACGGGGATAAATGGCTAAATTGTCAATAATGGTTGGGAGTACAGATGAGATTAGGAGTGCTGACTAGTGTTGGACATTGGCAGTACTGATAGATGATACAAGCCCCCACTTGGAAGCCCGGGTGAATTCAAAATAACAAAGAATCACAAAAGCGACGCCCCGCGGTATGATCCCTTGTTCCCAAGCGTCACGAAAGTGACGCCCCGTGGTTAAGGGGTTAACCACCCTTGGGCAAGTAGCCACAAAGGTAATCTTCCGGCTAGTGACCGTGTCTGTTGGCACTTTAGCCAGCCAAGTGTGTTGGGACGTCAAGTCCCTCCGTTGTCAAGACAGGTACTGTTTAGGTGTTCTTTCGTGTTTGTTGCACTTTTTTTTTTGTTAGGTATCATTTCTTTGTGTGTGTGTACTTTGTGTGGGTTTTTGTATTTAATGGGTAGTCCTCTGTATTGTCACAATGTATAAGTTTTCTACCATCGAAGAACTCAGGGTTCAGGCTGAAAGTCTTGGGTTAGAAGGGAGTGATGTGTACCAATTTGTCCTCACACAGCAAGCATTTGTGAGAGATGAAATAGCCAAAGAGCTTGAAGAGAAGGAGAGGAGTGAGAGCTTGAAGAGAAGGAGAAGGAACGAGAGCGTGAAGAGAGGGAGAAGGAGCGGCAGTTTGAGCTGGCAAAACTCAGGTTGACCAAACAGTCGATAGACTCTCAACAACAGCAGCCAAGCCAATTTGTTAAACGACCTAACCTCCCTGTCTACAATGAAAGTGAGGACATTGCCTCCTATCTGACTAGGTTTGAGAGAATAGCTCGACTACTGAAAGTGGATAAAGATTCTCTCGCTATTAGGTTGGGGAGCTCATTAACTAGGGATGCTGCTGAATTATATTCCACTTTTGACACTAACACCATAAGTGACTTTTCTCTCCTCAAGAAGGCATTGCTGACTGGCTTTCATAAAACACCTGAACGATACCGACTGGACTTCAGGATTAACAAGATCAAAGTCGGAGAGAATTACCGGCAGTTCACGACCCGCCTACAACAGGTTTTCAACTCCTGGCTGGAAATCTGCAAGGTTCCCCACACATTCAAAGACCTCCGTGAGTTTATGGTTCTAGATCAATTTCCGGCCTCCCCTCTCCCAGACATGCACCTTTTCATCAAAGAACAACAGTTCTCAGACCTCAAGACAGCAGTGGAGAAGGCCGATGCTTGGGCATCTGCACACAATGCTTACCCGAAGCACACCTCCACCAGTTCCTCAGGAAAGTCTTCCGCCTCACACAAGAAGCTCATGAGTGCTAGTCCCAAACCTTCACAAGCCACAACCATCTCCTTCCAATCCACTGCAAAGAACACTTCTCGGTTGAAGTGTTACAACTGTGGGGAAGAAGGCCATCTTAAGGCTCGCTGTCCAAAGAACCCTCATGCTTTTAACCCTCCCTGTCCCGTCGACGTATGGATACATTGCAACATTTTGCATTTGCCAGTCCTGGCAACGTACTGGTACGTCGTGCAATTGCGAGGCCACTAATTTGCACAATTTTCAATTTTCACACATGATTTTTTGTACGTATACACGGGACACCTTCTATTCCTCTACAAGATGCCAAGCAGGGACAATGCCTTACACCGCATAACCTCCCCCCTCCCTTCCTCACGCCATTGTCTCAGCAATTCACCTGTTACCAGTGACCTGGCCAGTAAAGATATTCAGGGCCAGAGTGATTCCCCAATCGATGACAATGTGGAGGACAAAGTTTACATAGCATTAGAAGAAGAAACAGTCAGAAATAATGATCAGGTAATGTGGCAAAATAAGGTCAGGTATGGTGATGAGTTAGTGAGTGAAACAATACTTATAATGCCTATATTACTGCATGAAAACCAATATACTCTCATACTACATATAAATTGGTACCAAGTAAATA
Source organism: Coenobita brevimanus (assembly GCF_032717465.1). NCBI lineage: Eukaryota > Metazoa > Arthropoda > Malacostraca > Decapoda > Coenobitidae > Coenobita > Coenobita brevimanus. The sequence goes on from NC_137009.1 coordinate 10,449,589, forward strand.
AATAAATACCATTTATGAGTTGTGTGAAATAGTTACCCTCCCATAGAACTCTTTTTCTTTGGTGCCAGCCTGTTAGAAAACCCAGTCAGGTAAGGAGGTACTCCTACCTGGATCGAGTATTTTAAACCTCAGGTGAGCGATTTCTCTATGAATTTTCGATGTTTCTCACCAAAAGCGGAGGTTTTGGCCAAAAAAAAAAAAAAAATCGAAAATACCTTGGGATTGGGGGATGTCGGAGGTGTGGAAAACCTCGGGACGTGTTGGGTTAAGGATGGAGCAGTGGATCAATCTAAACACAAGGTAGGATTTTGCTTGAATGACCGTACCCGTTTGGATTTTTCTGTTACAGGTACTATTAACAGCTCTTGGACCTCGACCATCATCAGGGACATTGGCTGCAACACAGTCAAACTGTCTGAAGAGGCAGTTCCCGATGCCGACGTTTCCTTGTGTCCCAAGGTGTAAGTAGAAGACTTCCTGGGGCGGGTTAGCGAGTTCCCCATTGTTCGCTGCTACATCCGCTGCCCGTACTACGAGGGATGGGTTAACACGGTAAGAGCTCCAATGAAGCACTCTAGCATACTTATAGGTATCATTCCTGGGGCACGTGATCCTAACAATCTTTTACCTGATGATCCTCCTGTTCTTTCAAACTCCACTTCTGGTAGAACATTAAATCAAGACGAACACACCCCTCTGCCACCATGTGGAGGTATAGCCGATCCACACCCTGCACAGGAACCCTATTCTGTCCAGAACCAAGTCAAAGTGGTCCAGACTCGAAGTGGTAGAGTGAAGTGAGTCCATCCACTGATACTGCCAGAAATTCAGCCTCTAACCATAACCACAGAAGACTTCGGTAGTCTTCAAGAATCTTGCCCCACTCTAGCAGGATTTTGAGACAAGGCCAACTCCAGCGAAGTGGAGAGATCCAAGGATGGGTCATCATTCCAGTATCTTCGGTCCTATGGCCTACTATACCGTAAGTGTATCTCGTCCAAGCACCCTGATAAGGTTGGTAAACTCTCCCTTGTTGTCCCTAAAGATTGCCGGCCTGTTATTTTGTCTGTTGGACATGAAAATTCTTTGGCTGGTCATTTTTCACACAGAAAGACCTGCATGAAAATAGCCGATAAATTCTTCTGGCCAGGTATGGGTGTGGACATTCGGGATTTTTGCAGGTCTTGTGATGAATGTCAAAGAATGTCATCAAAGGGCAGAGTTAGAACTGTGCCTCTACAGCCTCCCCCTGTAATAACCAAACCATTTTCCAGGGTAGCAATGACCTGGTCGGACCTCTATCTCCTCCCTCATCAGAAGGATATCGATACAGCCTCACCCTCATCGACTATGCCACCGGATTTCCGGAAACTGTCCCCTTAAAGATGTTGACTCAATCTCTGTAGCAGAAGCTCTACTCTCCATCTTCTCCTGGGTTGGAATTCCAAGGGAGATATTATCTGACCAAGGTACGCAATTTACTTCCCAGCTTATGGCACAATTGCATAAGCTCCTGGGTGTCAAGCCATCTTTTACTACTCTTATCTGCCCCAGTGCGAACGGCCGTGTTGAGAGGCTACATGGCCCCCTGAAAGCGTCCCTATGTAAGTCGTGCACCAAAAAGCCTCGTGAGTGGCACCACTATCTGATTCTCACCTTACTTGCCCTCAGGGAGATCCCCAGTGACAGGACTGGATTCTCTACCTTCGAACTACTGAATGGAAGAGGAGTCAGAAGACCACTGTCAGTACTTTTGGACCTGTGGGAAGATCGCAATCTCCAGGACGACACTCAGTCCTTTTTTAGATACTTAATAGAGTTGCAGGATAAGCTGGCTCAAACAGCGAAGATTGCTGCTCAGAATGCAGAGGTAAGCACTTCCAGATACAGGGCATACTTTGATGTAAAGTCCAGCCTGGCGATGAGGTGCTTCTTTTACTGCCCAGCGACAATAGCAAACTCCTAGTCACCTGGAAAGGTCCTTACAAGGTATTAGAAAAGAGAGGTAAGGTCGATTATCTCGTTGAATGTCCCAGAGGTCCAAAATTGTACCATGCTAATTTACTTAAACACTATTTTCGTCGTTCCCAGGTCAATTTCGCTGAACTGCTTGATGAAGTCTCTCCTGAGGATGAGGAAACTCCGAACGGGGATGAACTTGCTTGCACAGAGGATCCAGAGGACGAGTATTCAAGACTCCCAGTGACACCCGACAGCAAGGTCGATGGAGAAAATCTGAAGCCCCAGATCAATCCAAACCTAGATGCAGAACAATGGGCTACCTTACTTAAGCTTATCCATGAATATGATGACATTTTTTCAGAAGTTCCTGGATGCATATCTACCATCGAGCATGACATCATCCTCACTACTACCAGTAGAATCCAAGAAAAAGTCTACCCGGTCCCCAACCATCTCAAGCCTTTCTTTGAAGAGGAAGTCAATAGACTTTTTGAACAAGGCATCATCAGATGGTCATCATCGCAACACTGCTCCCCAGTTGTAATGGCACGTAAGCCTGACAGCTCTTACCGCATGGCCATCGACTATCGTCGTCTAAATGCAGTCACTGTTTTCCATGCAGTCCTGTTGTAATATTGAAGAAGACTTATACAAATTCTCTGGGGCCAAATTCTTCTTGGAACTCAACTTGTGCAAGGCATATTATCAAGTCCCCTTATCTGACAGAGGCAAGCCTTTAACAGCCTTCCCCACACACCTTGGTCTCATGGAGTTCTGCCTTCTCCCTTTTGGGCTCGGTACCGCATGTGCTACCTACATCCGGCTTATGTCATTGTCCTCGCAGGCCTCCCAAATGTTTCTTTTTACTTTGATAATGTCTTTGTCTATTCCTCAGAATGGACCCAGCACTGTTCCACTCTTAAAGCTGTGTTCGACAAGATTAGGACCCATGGACTTACCCTCAATAGCTCAAAGTGCCACTACGGGTTCCCGACCATCCAGTACCTAGGTTTCATTCTCAGTGGAGACCATCTACAATCTCAGCCCAGCAAGGTGGAGGCCTTGTGCCACATACCTCCCCGCCAACAAAGAAGCTTTTACATGGATTCCTTGGTATGGTGAATTTTTAAAGGTGTTTATTCCACAGGCA